>NW_006408541.1:27308620-27312080 GCF_000296735.1 Chrysochloris asiatica | reverse complement strand
AAATTTGAGCATGTAGCTGATGAATATCCACAGACAAGTGTATATTGTTCCACAACCTCCTACAATGTTGAATTAAGTTCCAATCAGGTTCTGGTTAACTGAAAAGATAACACATATCTACTTATACAGTGAATAACCTTAGCTGAGAATGTAAACTGGTTATATTGAATCTTATTTCCCTTAAGCAATCTTCCTTTCCCTAGAGCATGTAGTCCCTATTGTAAACCTTTATCTATTTACTCTTGGATCGTGTGAGTGAGACTAATATCCCTAGACAGTTGATTTACATGGTGGGCAGGGCAAAAAAAGGTAACAATTCCTATTAGTGCTCCATTACATTTTTGATCATTTTCAATTTTCCTGTATTCATACTTTGTACATTCCATGTTCTGATTCTTAATGGATGTTTAAAGTTATTTATCTTCATTATGAGCAAATGAAGGCCCCATTCATATCATCACAGTCAACTACGTTGTGGAGGTAGCTCTTTGGCAATTGTATTTTGAGTGCATCCTTACCTAAGGGGTTCATCTTCCAGCACCATATGTGACAATAATCTGGTGTTCTTCATCATGTTTCAATAGTCCATATTTTGATGTATCTCACAGTGTTCCACTGCTATTCATAAGGTTTTTAGTGACTAAATATTCAGAAATGGACTCTCTTTCTTCCTACTCTGTCTTCATTTGGAAGCTCATCTGAAACCTGTCCACCATGGTTGATCTTGCTGGTATTTCAAATACAAGTGGCATGGCTGGTATTTGAAAACCTATATTCTATTCCAGAATAACAGAAACATGCAAGCCACTACAGTACAACAGATTGAGAGGCCCTGCAAAAATCAAGGTGATAAAATATCATCCAGGAACTCACAGAGCAGTCCTGAGACTGACATATAAGTAGACTGTAACAGCACATTTTCGCTAGGACAAGAAGAGACATAGTAGCTTTGGAAGCTCAAGAGGTTAAACATGAGCTTTAGTGTGATTAGTGCAGTCTTCCAAAAGGAGATGCTATTTGAGCTGGGTATGAAAGTATGTTCAAAGATTTGATTAGCACAGTTGATAAAGATGTTTGCCAAATAAGAAAACAAGAATTATCAAGATACTGGCTCATATTTAGATCAAAATTCATTTGGAGTCATTTACTTCTCAAATAGATAAGGACATGACACACATACACACAGAGAATTATTATTATTTTTTCCTTTTAACATTGAGTCAGTTTTGACATACAGTGTCTATGTAGGGCAGAGTAGAATTGACCCATGGAGTTTCCAAGGCTGTGATATTTATGGAATTAGACTGCCACATCTTTATCCTATTGAGTGGCTGGTGGGTTTGAACTGCTTAACTTTCAGTTGTCAGGCAAGCAGTTAACCACTGTGCCATCAAGACTCCTTTTATATACACACATATACACATACAAACACACAAATACACACACAGAAAGTTAACAAATTGGGGAAATGTATTAGTGTACCTATAATTGACTTTGTTGTTGTTGTTAAGTGCCTTCAAGTCAGTTCTGAATCATAGCAACCCAATATAGGACACACTTATATATGAGTCAAAGAACACTAATGAATGTTGGGTGGGAACACTGTGGCTTTTTAAAACTTTGAATTTATCAATTCCTTTATTAGAATTTCTGAATAATTCATGGGGAAAGAAAATATCAGTCTTTTTGCTGCTCACACCTGCCAAGCCACCTTCGCTTTTCCACTCAGAAATGTTCATCAATCATTTTAAAAATCACTCCATTTACCAAGAACCAGGAAGATCCTAATTGAAAGAAAAAATATCAGTAGATTCCAACACTGAAATTTATAGCTACCTGACAAAGATTTTTAAAAAGGCATAATAAAAATGCCTCAACACACAAAAGTAAACATGCTTGAAACAAGTGATAAAACAGAAGACCAAAGGAACATGGAATTGCAGTGAAGAAATTAAAGATATTAACAGTTAAAAGAAAATTCTAGAATGGAAAAAAATGTAATAAGTAAAACGTGAAAAAGCTTGATAGATGAAGTCAACAGTGGAATGGTTAGGCTAGAGGAAATAACACATGAATTGAAAGGTAGAGAAGTGGGAATGAACTAATCCAAATAGTAGCGAGAAAATCAATTCTGAGAAGAGACCCAGTGAGTTTTTGGACTTTAAAAAATATCTAATATTCATGTAAACATCACTAAGAAAAACAGGAGAAAGACAGCAGTGATTAAAAGGTACTTAAAAAAAAAAAAAAAAAAAAAAAAGACTGAAAACATCCCCAAATTTAGCAACTGGTATTGAAATATACATTCACAAAATTTGACTACATGGCAAACAGTATAAACCCAATGATATCCATTTTAATATATACCTATTTAACATCTGAAAATTAAAGACAAAGAAAAGGTCTCAAAAACAGAAAAAGGAATCTCACCTATACACGAGAAATAATTTGAATAACTGGATTTCTCACAGGAAACCATAAAGGGCAGGAGGAAGAAATAAATCCTATTCAAATGTGTAAATAAAAGAGCTGTAAGCTCAGAATCCTATATACAGTGTAAATAAATGGAAAACTGAGATAGTCTCAAATGAAAGAAAGCTAAGGGAATTTGTTGCCAGCAGACCTACCCTTAAATGAAAAGAACTTTCTTTAAAGCAAAAGGAAAAGATAAAAAAAAAATCTTGAAAAATCATGAGGGAAGAAAGAATATGCTAAGGGAAGAAATATAGGTCAGAACAATAGACTTTTCTATTTTGCTATAATTTTCTAAATTACATTTGAACATTGGAACAAAAATTATAACAGTTTCTAATGAAATTCTCAATACATGTCATGTACACATTTAAGATAAAATCCAAGACTGCCACTGAGTCTATTCCAACTCATAGTGACTAAAAGACAGAATAGAACTGTCCTATAGGTTTTCTCCAACACTCATCTATCAGTTTGTCATACTGTGGTGGCTTGTGTGTTGCTGTGATTCTGAAAGTTATGCCATCAGTATTTTAAATTCCAGCAGAGTCACTCATGGTGGACAGGTTTCAGATGAGATTTCAGATGAAAACAGAGTAGGAAGAAGGAGTGATGAAATACCTCTGGATATGTAGTCACTGAAAACCTTATGAACAGCAGAGAAACACTGTCAGATATAGTGCCGGAAAACGAGCCCCTCAGGTTGGAAGGCACTCAAAATGTGACTGGGGAAGAGATGCCTCCTCAAAGTAGAGTTGACTGTGATGACGTGAAAGGAGTAAAGCCTGTGAGAGAAAAGCCCACAGGACCTTCATTTACTGATGGGGCATAACTCTAAAGGAAGAGAAACAGCTGAAAACATCCATTGAAAAGCTGAATATGGAATGTATGAAGTATGAATCTGGGAAAATTGGAAGTTGTCAAAAATGAAATGGAACGCATAAACATCGATATCTTAGGCATTAGTGAACTGAAATGGACTGGTATT
>NW_006408541.1:27289137-27307139 GCF_000296735.1 Chrysochloris asiatica | reverse complement strand
AAATTTAGAATATTATATAATAAATATTATATTAAATATAATGCTGATTAAGAGACAGAAAATGGGAGAGGCGATAAATACAACCAATCAAACAAATACAAAATCATGACTCAACTGTATGTTGTCTTTAAGAACCATGTAAATGTAATGATATAGGTAGATTTAAAGTAAAAGGATAGATAGGGGTATACCATACAAATATTGATCAATAGAAAATAGGAGTAGTTATATTAATATCAGATAAAGTAGACTTTAGAGCAAAGAAAATTATTAGGGATAGAAATAAACATTACATAGTGATAAGAGGGTCTGTCCACAGAGAAGACAAAACAAATCTAAATATAGATGTACCAAACAACAAAGTACAAAATATGTTAAGGAAAATCTGATTAAATTGATAGAAGAAAGAGACAAAACACAAATAGAATTGGGATTTCATTACTCCTGCCCCAACAAATGATAAAACAATTAGACAAGAAATCAGCAAGAATATAATAGAACTCACCAACACTATCAACTTTTCTTATTGTTGTTAAGTGCTGTTGATCAGTTCTGACTCTTAGTGTTCCTGTACAGGGTTTCTGAGTGGCTGATGAGTTTCAAATGCCAACCTTGAGGCTCAAATAGACCTTGTGATCGAGTGCTTATCCTACAGTGCCACTCCAGGACTCCACATCACCAACTGGTGATGGTTGTGGTGGTGGTGGTGTGCTATGGAGTCAGTTCCAATTCTTAGCAACCCTGTACAATGTTTCCAAGGCTGTAAATCTATACGGGAGCAGAAAGCCTCATCTTTCTCCCACAGAACAGCTGGTAGTTTTGAATTGCTGACCTGGAGGCTAGTAGCCCAATTTGTAACCACTGTGCTATCAGAGCTCCTTCATCACAAACCAACAACATTTAATTTACATTTATAGAATGCTTGTCCAACAACAAAAGACTATACATTCTTTTTAAGCATTCTTAGAGTATATAAAAAAATAGGCCACACCTTGATTCATAATAACCTCAACAAATATAAAATAATAAAAATCATGTTTTGTGTTTGCAGATTAATGTAATTAAGTAGAAATCAATGATAAAAGATAATATAAAAATCCCCCAATATGAAGAAACTGAACCACAGTTCAAAGAGTATGGCTCAATAGAAGTTGAAAAAAACACAAAGTATTGGATGAAAAAGAAAATACAACCTATTAAATTGTGTGGGGCACAGTTAGAGCATCCTGAAAGAAATAATTCTAGCAGTAAATGCTTACATTAAAATCAATCATCTAAGATGTTTCCTCAAGACTCTAGAAAAAGAAGAGCAAAAGAAACCCAAAGCATGCAAAGAAAGAAATAATAAAGATCAGAGTAGAAATCAAATAAATTTAAAACAGAAAACAATAGAGAATAGAAATAAAACAAACAGTTGTTCTTTGAAAATATATACAAAATTTATGAACCTCTTGCAAAATGACAAAGAGAAAAAAAGGAAGACATAAATGACTAATATTAGCAATGAAATAAAGACTATCATTATAGACCATGCAGACATCAAGAAGCTAATAAGAGAATATAATAACTTGACATACATAAATTTGATAACTTAGACCAAATGGATCTTACCCCTGAGAGTACAAACTGTTGCAATTCACCCACTATGAAATAGATAATCTCAATAGCTTTGTAAACATTAAAGAAATTAAACTTGCAATTAAAACCTTAGAAAATAAATGTTCAGGCCTAAATGGTTTTGCTCGAGAAATCTACCAAATATTTAAACAACAATTGATGTTAATTATGCACAATCTCCTCCAAAAAAGAGAGAGGAGGGAACATTCCCAATGATTTTATGAAGTCAGTAGTACCCTGTTACCAAAACTACAAAAATGCAATACATATAAGAAAACTGAAGGCATTTTTCATAAATATAAAATGAAAAACCAGAAACTAAAACCACAAACAAACCCATTGCCATTAAGATGATTTTGACTCATGTTGTTGTTAGGTACTGTCAAGTTGGCCCTGAGTCATAGGGACCTTATGTGCAACACAATCCCATCCCCACAATCGTTACATTTGAGCCCACTGCTGCTGCCAAGTTGGCACTGTATCTCCTTCAGGATCTTCCTCTTTTTCATTGATGCTCCACTTTCCCAAGCATGATGTTATTCTCCAGGAACTGGCCCCTCCTGATAACATGTCTGAAGTATAAAACACAAGATCTCACCATCCTGCCTTCTTAGGAACATTCTGACTGTACTTCTTTCAACACTGATTTTTTTGTTCTTCTGGTAGTCCATAGTACTTTCAATATTCTCCAGCTCCATAACTCAAATGCATTAGCTCTTCTACGGTCTTCCTTATCCATTTTCCAATTTTCACATGCACATGAAGCTATTGAAAATATCATGGCTTGGGTTAGGAACACCTCAGTCCTCAAATGGATAGCTCTTAAACACTTTAAAACAATCTTGTGTAGCACATACATTTCATGCAATACATCATTTAATTTCTTGACTGCTGCTTCAGTGAGTGTTGATTGTGGATCCAAGCAAAATGAAGTCTTTGACAATTTCAATCTTTTCTCCATTTACCATAATGTTAGTTATTGATCCCGTTGTGAGCATTTTTGTTTTCTTTACAGTGAGGTACAATTCATACAGAAAGCTGTGGTCTTTGATCTTCATCAGTAAGTATTTTAAGTCCTCTTCACTTCCAGCAAGCAAGAGTCTCCAAATATGTAAGTCCTTATGATAGCGGAAAGCCTCATCTTTCTTTCACAGAGCAGCTGATGGGTTTGAACTGCTGACTTTGTGATTAACAGTCCAATGCTTATCCTACAGTGCCACAAGGGTTCCTTTGCAGCTCACCTCTGGACACTCTTGAAGTTTATAGACAGAAAGGTTCATAACAAAATATTCATAAGCAGAATTCAACAGCATATAAAAAGAATGACACAACATGAACAAGTGGGCATATTCCATAATACAAGGCTAGCTCAATATTCAAAAATAAATCAATGTAATACACCATTTAACAGGCTTCAGAGAAAAAAGTGTCCAATATTTTATAGTATTGGACACATTTCAATAACTAGTCATGATTTTTTAAAAATGCTCAGAAAAAATAAAAAGATACTGGAACTTCCTCAACTTGATAAACAAACTACAAAAAAACATCATACAGCTAACATTATACTTATTGGTGAAAGACAATGTTTTTACTCTTATTG
Source organism: Chrysochloris asiatica (assembly GCF_000296735.1). Lineage (NCBI taxonomy): Eukaryota > Metazoa > Chordata > Mammalia > Afrosoricida > Chrysochloridae > Chrysochloris > Chrysochloris asiatica. The sequence continues at coordinate 27,303,919 of NW_006408541.1, read as the reverse complement.
GGAATACAGTAAGGAGGTTCACTTTCATCACTGCTATTCAACACGGTCTTGGAAGTTCCAGTCATCATTATAAATAATGGAAAGGAAATAAAGGGCATATGAACTGGAAAGAAAGAAATGAAAATGTCCACAAATACAAATAGCAGACACTACAAATAATAGATGCCGTAATGACTGAACAGATAATTCTAAGGAATCTTAAATCAAAAACCCTTTCAGAAATAATGAGTGAGTTCAGCAAGGTTGTAGGATATAAGCCAAGGGTACAAAAATCAATGATATATTTATGTACTAGCAATAAACAGTTCATGGAGAAGAACATCATGCATGGCAAAGTAGAGGGTCAATGAAAAAGAGGTGGATCCCCAACAAGATAGACTGGCATAATGGCAGCATCAATGGGCTCAAACAGCAACAATTGTGAGATTGGCACAGGACCAGGCAGTGTTTCATTCTGTTGTGCACAAGGTCGCTATGACAGCAACTAACAACAGCAATAAACATGTTAAAAAATTAAATATCACTTAAAAGTCACTAAAAATTTCAAACACTTAGTTGTAAAAGTAACACAATATTTACAGAATTCATAAGCTCAAAACTACATAATGCAAAACAACAACAAAACCCCCCACATAATGCTGTTGAAAAGAATCAAAAACCTAGATAAATGGAGAGATATTGTATTCAACTATCGGAAGACTCAATACAGTGAAGAAGTCAATTCTTCCCAAATTGATAAAAAGATTTAATGCAACTCAGATCCAATTTACAACAAAGTTTTGTAGAGAGAGATCAAGTTATTCTAAAACGTATATGGAAACAGAAAGAAACTAGAACAACTCATGTGACTTTGATAAAGAAGAATTAAGTTGGAGCAATTAGACTATTCAGTTTCAAGACTTATTATACAGCTACAGTAATCAAGACTATGGTATTCTAAGAGAGAGAGGCACTAAGATCAACTGGGAAAAAAAGAGCGAGAAGGCGCAACACATGTGGCTACTGATTTTAAAAATGAACATTATTTGTTGAACTGTTGATTCACATGCAGTTATAAAAACATTAGCTAGAAATCCTTTGTAAAATTTGCCCAGTTTCTCCCAATGATAACTATTTTAGTTCTCTAGTGCTGCTGAAAGAGAAATAGCAAAAATGTTTGACTTTAAAAAACATAATATATTTTCTCACCATTCTAGAGGTTAGAAGTCTGAATCCAGCATGTGTCTTTAGGGGCAGGCCCTTCCTATTTATTTCCACTTCTAGTATCAGCCAGCTGAAGACCATAAATGAATTGATTTTCACTTGCAGGAAAAGTCTCCAAACTGGAAAAGCTTCATGGCACTAAGAAAATAAAATAAAAGAAAACCACAATAAATTATGGATAATAGTTGCACAACATGACTAATGTGATTGATATCATTAAACTGTACACCTGGAAAATGTTCATTTGGTAAATTTTGTGTTGTATACATTTTCATAACAGTAAGCAAATAAATCAAGTAAATAAAAATGCACAGAAAGGCTGAGGCAACAGTTCCAGTGGAATTTTCAAGTTTGCCCCAAATAGTATCAAGGAAAAAAAAAAGTCACCAAATATATGATTTCCAGAGAATTTGCCTTGTCAAGTTAGAGGAAACTCCTTGCAGATCAGTTGCCAAGGTTGGCTATACATGTGAACAGCTGGGTTACAACCCAAAATTCTTTCAGAGAAATGTGAAAGAATCATCGGCTGTTATTGAAGCTAAGTTGCTTCTTCTGGGAGGAAGAAAGCACATGACAATGAACTGATGGCTGTGTTGACTGTTGTTGTTGTTAAGTATCGTGGAGTCAGTTCCGACTCATAGTGATCCTGCACAGGGTTTCTGAGACTGTAAATCTCTATAGGAGTAGAAAGCCTCATCTTTCTTCAGTTTTAAACTGCTGACCTTAAGGTTAGCAGCCCGATTTGTAATCACTACGCTAATAACTTATGAAAAGAATGTATGCCTAAGACAAAACAATTATCGAGGAAGAATTGAAAGGTTTCCAGAAGTATTCTTATGGTCATATGGTTGTACATGGGACATTTGGCAGACGTTGGCATGAACCACCATGGAATTCTCTGGGTGACCAGATGCCCAGGGAAGGAGGAGTGATCTGATGAGTTAGGATGCATGGCTCAGTGCCTGGAGTGGGGCAGAAGTACCCTCCCAGGGTCAGGACCCCGGGGAAAGAACCGTCCTTCAGCTCAACTCCTTCTGGACACAACAACTTCTCCACTAGACAAGGGTTTCAAGAATGGTGCAGGACTGGGCAGTGTTTCATTCTGTTGTGCATAGGGTTGCTGTGACTTGGCATAGGTTCAATGCACCTAACAACAACAACCACTAGAGCAAGAAAAACTTCTGATTCAATTCTTTAATTGGGACAGAGTGACACTGGCCCAGACCTTGGTCTTCCACCTCATCCCCTTGTCTGATGGCTGATGTTCTAATGGAATCATAGGGGGCAACTCTTGAGAAGAGGATTTCTGCCTTTCCACCAGAAAGCAATACAAATGCCTTTGAATTTTCTCCATGGAGAGACATCTTGGTCTGGCACGTTGTCCTCAACTCTCCATCCCAAGTGCTGTTCACACAGGTTGAAAGCAGAAGTGAGTCACCTCTGGATTGACCCCCTACTGTCCAATGAGCCATGTGACTTCTGAAGATCCAGAACCACAGCGAAATGCTTTTTCCTCCCTACTAATGTAATGCACCAAACCACAAAGCCAGTTCAACTGCAAGGTCAGCAGTTCAAGCTCACTTGTTGCTCCTTGGAAACATTATACAGGGTTGCTATGGGTCAGAACAAACTCGATGGCACTTAAAAAACAACAGCAATGTAATTAGGAGTTTTAAAAACAGTTTTAGTGCTAATAAGTGATGATTCAATAGGCCAAATGAAAACTTGATAGAATGATAATTCTAAGATAATGTTCTGTAACTATAGATTATTTAAATGTGACAGGGACCAGTCACTGGAGAAAGATGTCATGTTTGGTGAGGTAGAGGGTCAGAGATAAAGAGGAAGACCCTCAGCGATATGTATTGGCAAAGTGGCAGCATCAATGGGCTCAAGCGTGGCAACAATAGTGAGGCTGGCCCAGGATTGGGCAGTGTTTCATTCTGCTGGGCATAAGGTCACTATGAGTTGATACTGACTTGATGGCACCTAACAACAACATCTTATAAATTAGTTGCCTCCATCTTATTATAATTCTTGGTAGTGTTCTTACAGTATCTTTTTAAACTAATAAGTCCACTAAAAGAATCCAGAAACACAGCAGGAATTTTGTCTTTCTTTTGGAATAAATTTGATTTTTTTTTTTCCTCTTTGGTTTTGCAGTTGTTATTTAAATGATTAAGCAATACCAACATTGAAGATTTGATTGAATTATGACTTTAAACATACATTCTATAAATGTGAATTTTGGGGTTGGGAAGAACCTCAAGGCCCAACTGTCCATCTTTAGCCACTGCCTTGCCATACCCAGTGTCAGCTGAAGCAGCTGAGCATGGATCGTTTAGAACTCTGCTTTCCTTCATGGAAGAGCAAAGGCACCTGGACCAGGAGGTACGTGATTGATCTTTGGAACCTGGTCTCTCTTGGGCTCAGTTTTCTCTTACCACTATTTCCTTAAACAACTTCCAGCTGCCCTTAAATGCAGATTCCTCTGCAGGAAGCCAGAGCCAGACCTCTGGAGACCTAAGAGTTGTCAGTCAATGGCTCTTATATCTGTTTCCTCTCATATCATTATCACCACACTGCCATCATCACTATCATTTTTCATCCCCACTTCTCTCCCTGCACCTGCTTCCTGCTGTTCTCATGTTCAACACATACACTGAACAAATGACAGCCTCTCTCTCTGCGTATCAGTGGGTGTCTGCCCAATTCCTCAAGCAAATCGGCAGTGGTTTTGTCACACCCCCTCTTGAGGCTGGGAACCAGGACCCTGAACCTGGAGTCAAGTTCCTTTCCAAGTTTAGCTTTGTCTAGGAACTTTTTCCAGACCACGTGGCACTGGCTGTCTTGAAAGTCTGCTGTCACAACTTTCTACCTCAAATCCCTGCCCTTTGTCACTTCTGCAGCTTCAAAGCCAGCATAGACTTTTAAAAACATAGATGATATCATGGTCTCTGCTGCTCAAGGCCCTGTGATGTCTCCAAATCACAATGCAACTCAAATCTAAATTCCCAACTAAGGCCCATGAAGGTGTAGATACTCCATCTTTGCATGTCTGCCCGTGGTCCTTCTACCCAGCCACTGACCATTCTTCTATTCCAGGTTCAAGGCTTTACAGTGACTTTTTCCTTTGTCTGGATTGTTTTTTTCATCAGAGATAATGTGTGCTGCTTCCTTCTTATTGTTTAGATATCAACTCTGATCCTGTGCCTTAAAATGACCTTCCCTGCAAAGTACATTCTCTCCATACCTCTCTATTCCTCTGTGTTACTTAGCACTCATCCTCTCTGAAATCATGTTATTTCCATGTTTGTTTACCTGTGTATCCTCTGTTTCAGCCTCTGTAATGTGAGGACCCTGGGAGCAGAGGACTTATTGTACTCACCGCTGACCCCTCTCTCCTCTCACGTGACAGTCACTCATTAAGGATGGAAGCATGTCTCTTTAGGGACACCCAATGTAGATGCTATATACTTTGGAACCTTACCTTGGACGTTGATGCTCCTCACTGAGGCATACTCTGCGAGGACTCCAGGCTTTGTCTTAGGGACTGCTCCACTCTTGTGTGTGAGTTTCAGGCAGTCTCTCTCTGATCATCCATGTTAGGAAGTCCTGTGACTTCCTGTGACATGTGAGTCATGCAGATGGCTGGGAAATTCAAAGTTATAAAAGAAGGAGATGCTCAGGAAACAGATGTGGTCAGATGACCTCTGTCCTCTTGGGCCAGCATGTTGAGCAGCAAAGAGATTGAGCATTTTTGTGCTAAAAGAAAAGCCACTGGATCTCAGGGGTTCAAGTCACTTCATTGACTTGTGTAGTCTTACAAGGAATCAGAAATGTGCAAACATTCAACAATCAACAATGGGTTGGTTTTGTCTTATGGTGACTATGTGTGCCAGAGTGGAACTGGGCTCCCTAGACTTTTCAGTAGCGGATATTTTCCTCAACAGGTAGATCACAACACCTTTCTTCTGAGCTGTCTCTGGGTGGATTTGACCTTCTTACTTTTGCGTTAACAGTCAAGTGCTTAACCAATCGCACCACCCAGGGACTCCTTCCTGGATATAGTAACCAATATTTGTGAGGCACTCAACTCAACAAGCACAGAATGCCACATAAACTCTACATCATTTAGTTTAGCTTCATCTTTACCCTCCTGGACAGGGATTGCATTCCAAGATGAAGAAACTGAGGTTCTGACCATCTCAAGTCATGTAATATGGAAGGATGGCTGATGACTCACGTTCTGAAGTCAGAATGTCTATGAAATCATCTCACCTTTATTGTCTCCTAGCTGTGTAACCTTGGGCATGGCACATAGTCCTTGGGTTCCTCAATGCCATCATCTGTAAAATATGTGAGGGTTGTTGTGTAGGTTAAATGAAAGGACCCCATGCAAACCACTAAGCAAATGATGAGCCCCCCATAAATGTTGCTATTTTCATTATTGCACTTGAAGTTAACGACATACCTGGCTTTGAATCTGGGACCCCTGTCAAAAATCTCATGAATCCCCCACTCTTTGGAGAACTATTTTGTCCATTAATAACTGTGCTTGGCTTTCTGATTGCTACAAAATTAGTCCTAGACGTCTTGCTTTAGGGTCTGCTTCTGGAAGAACCACTATTAAGGCACAGTGCACCTTATCTGAGCTTCAACAATGGAAACTCTTCGACAGTGGGCCAGGTGTGAAGATGATATCTTACAGAACTTCTGACAAGTTCTGGTTAATTGTAGTAACATTTGTGTCTCTGTCCTCAGTGAGGCTGGCTGTTTCTCAGGGAAGCTTGGTTCAATTCCACAAACACTTCTCCCACTCATTAAGACACCTACCAGCAAAACATCTGGTCAATTAAATTGAAAACATTACTTGAACCAGTTGCTTGGCATTCTGTGGTCAAACATGTGGACAGCTGACATTTTAATGAACTGTTTTGATGTCATACGGTCTCAGTTTCAAAGCCAATCCCCAAATAGAAGGGATTCATCTCTACGCCAAATTGCGTGGGTGCAGTTTGCTGTATCAATTCAGTTTTTAAAATTTACAAAATTCTGATGTTCTAAAAACAGTGATTGTGCATCTTTGATTTTCTGTAAGAGTCCTGGCTGGACAGAGGTCTTGTCTTTTGCTAGCCAACTGACATGTCCCAATGTTTTTGTTAGGTGAGGTTGTTCCTATTTGTATAGGGCCTACATGGAGATGGTGGAACTAGTTCTAATTACCCTGCAACGTCCAATGACACTTTTAATAACTTTTCCTCAGGTTTTCCATCAATAAAACAAGGAAGTCACTTTTGCGCTTTATACCTAAAAGGAAAAGAATTCTAGGTAAACATGAGATATTATATACATATGTGAGCATGTGTGTTCACATATGTCCATGTACATGAATTCATAAATGCATACACTATTATAATGAATGCTCATGAATTCTTGATAATTGCGATTATGTCATATTCTTGACTTTAGCTGCTTTCACAGTTGCCAAAATAGTGCCCAGCACAAAAATAGACTTTCAACAAATATTGTCGTTGTTGTTGCTAAGTGCCGTAGAGCTGGTTCTGACTCATAGTAACTCTGTATACAGTTTCTGAGGAGTGACTAGTGGGTTTGAATTGTCAGCATTTCAGTTAGTAGTTAATCATCCTACAAAGTCACCAAAGGACTCCTCAAAAAATATTGTGAGCATATTTAGGCCTAGTGACACAATGGCTAAGTGCTCAGCTGCTAACTGAAAGGTCGGCAGTTTGAACCTACCCAACGGCTCTGTAGGAGAATGACCTGGCAATCTGCTTCCATAAAGATTGTTGTTGTTATTGTTATGTGCTGTGGAGTCACTTCCGACTCATAGCGACCCTGTACAGGGTGGATTACAGCCTAGAAAATCCTATGGGGGCAGTTCTACTGTTATGTGGGGTTGTTATGAATTGAAATGAACTAACAACAACAGGGCATTTCAGTGAATAAAATGTTGAGTTAGCTATAGAACTGGAACGTATTAGGAATGTTGACAAGCATCTCTAAGTCTATACTGTAAAGAAAGTCCATTGATTAATTAATTAATTCATTCATTCATTCACTCAATATGGTTTATACAGTGCTAGATTCTGGGGATGGGAAGAAGATGAGACTTTCTTCTCTTGTAAATATTACATCCTCAGAAACCCTATACAAAGTCACTGAGTCAGAACCGACTCCAGCAGCAGCAGTGGGTTCTGGAGAAAATGGTGAGGAAAAACATACATACAGGACTCCTGATAATACAAAATATCATAATTGTCAATCATACAGAAATGGATTAAAGCTGTGATTCTGCTTGAAGAGAAGGATTAAGAAATCATAGCAGGTATAACAAGCATAAGACTGGGACATTGGGAAACTTTCTTTGTGAAAGTGAAAATTGAGCTGAGATCTGGAGGAAGAGGAGGAGTAATTGACTAAATGGGGCAGGAGCAAGGAGAGGTTTTAGACAGATGGAACAAAAGTCCGTTAGCATCAGAAACATGATGAATTTTTGGAAATGGGAAAAAGTTTTCTCCCTGTGGCTGGAAAAGAAGGTAGGAGATGATCAGAAACTAAAATATTTCAGGCCTTTTAAACCAGTTAAAATGGTTTCCTTTTATCTTAAGAATAAGGGAGTCATTGGAAACTGTAGGTATACTTGTGTTCAGTTTGGAATTTTCTAAATACCTCTGTGGTAGTCATTGTTGTTGTTAAGTGCCATTGAGTTGGTTCTGACCCATAGCGACTCTGTACAGGGTTTCTGAGGAGCAGCTGGTGAGCTTGAACCACTGGCCTTGTGGTTCAAGCCAGCTTGCAGTACAGCACATTAACCAACAACGCCACCCCAGGACTTATTTCTGAATTACTACCCTTCTGGACACACTGTAACATGTTAACTTGGGTGATGGGGGAAAATATTGCATTTTTTTCACCTAATGGGGTTGCTAACTATAGGGTCAGTGGTTCAAATCTACCAGCTACTCCAGAGGAGAAAGATGAAGCTGTCTGCTTCTGTAAAGATTTGCAGTCTTGAAATCTACTTGATGGCAATGGGTTTGGGTTTAATGTTGGGTTGCTGTTGTTAGGTGCCATCGAGTTGGTTCCAATTCATAGTGACCCTATGCACATCAAAAGAAAACATTTCCTGGTCCAACACCCTCCTCACAATTATTTGAGCCCAATGTTGCTGCCACTGTGACAATCCATCTCATTAAGGGCGTTCCTCTGTTTTGCTGATCTCTACTTTACCAACCATGTTGAGTAGAGCAGTTCAAATCCAACAGCTGCTCTGTGAGAAAAAGATGAGGCTGTCTCCTTCCATAAAGCTTTGCAGACTCAGAAACCCTGTATCGTGTCCCTATGAGTTGGAATAGATTTGATGGCAGTTCAAGCCCATAGGCTTCTCCACAGGAGAAAGAAGAGACTGTCAGCGCCAGTAAAGACTACAGCCTCAGAAAATCTATACAGGGTTGCTATGAATTGGGTAGACTCAGTAGCTGTGTTTTTTTGGAGAGACATGTGATTAGTTTTGGCCAATGAAGGATTTGCCTTTGGATCAGGGTATTTAATTTTAGGCCTGAGATACTTCTGGGTTTCCTTTCCTTCCTTTGTAATTCTGGGAGCACTGTCCAGAGGAAACCAGCCTCCAGTCTGGCTCATTGAGTAATGACTAAACACGGAAAACTTGGCCAAACCAGATTGGACATGTTGCATGAATAAGAACATGCTTGATAAAATAGAGGTTTGGCCAAAAAGAGGAATCCCCAATGAGATGGATTGACACAGTGGCAGCAGCAAAAGGCTCAAATATAACATTGGTGAGGATGGCTCAGGACAGGGTAGTGTTATATTCTGTTGTGTATAAGTTCACTATGAGTGGGACCTAACTCAAGGACACTTAACAACAACAACAAGTCTTTTAAGAACAAGTTTTCCAAATACTGAACTAGATAAACAATAGTGTCTAAAGTTGGGGATCTAGGGATCTAGGGGTGGAGATATAGACAAGTGGAGAGCTTTGAGAGATGTTCAATAGGTGAAACTGACAGTGTCCATCTAGTGGCTCCTGACTCATGGGGATCCCATGTTTGTACAGTAAACCTGCTCCTTAAGTTTTTCAAGATTGTGAACTGTTGGAAACAAATGACCAGATCTGTCTTTCAAGGTGCCTCTGGGTGTGTTTGAACTATAAACGTTTCGACCAGTGATAGAGCACTTACCTGTACACTATACTAGGATGCCTGATAAGCCAAAGGGGTAGGCGGATTCTGCAGGAGTATCCCCATTGCTCCTAAAGGTCATGTTGGACAGAACCTTTTGGTTAATTTCTCAAATTTTATTAAAGCAATTAATTAGCTTCTTTTGACATCTCTTCTCTGTCTTTTGCTCCAAGAGCCTATACTTGTTGTTATTGTTAAGTGCTGTTGAGTCGGTTCTGACCCATAGCGACCCTGCATAGGGTTTCCAAGGAGCAACTGGTGAGCTTGAACCACCAACCTTGTAGTTCAAATGGCTATGCAGTCTGGCACACTAACCCACGGCGCCACACCAAGACTCCTATACTATCGCCGTGTAAATCTCTCTTAACTTGTCTTGCTTCCTTGATCCATTAAAAACCTTTATTTTGGCACACAACATCTTTGGCATAAAGTCATGTAATACTTAAAAAATCCAAAGACACACAAAAGAACCCAAATATAAAAACAAAAGCCCTCTTTCGACATCTGTTGTGATGAGAGAGCCAAGAGCAGGGCCCGTGTGGTGCCAGTGTGGCAGGCGCAGCACATCTTGTAGTCAGAGCAAGTGTGGTGCCAGCGTTAATGATCCAGGCTTCCTGTGGAGGGACCACTCTGCCAGCCTCCTAATTAGGATCTGCTCAGAGCTGCCTGGGCTTGGGCGGTCAGGCCTTTTCTGCTACCCTCTTCTCCCTCGGTTGTCTTCCTCCCACAAAGCAATTTTGCACTGTGAGCATTTTTTTTTTTTTTTTTTAATTGTGGGCCACTTAAAGGGAAAAGCACTAAGGCTCTGCCAGTGGTGCTGGGTAAAGGCATGGACAACAGAAGCCTGTGGACATCCCACCCACCCTCCTTGGAAGTGTATCGGCTTGAGAGACCTTCAGAAACCCAGTGAAGGCCCTGCTTGTGGAGCCCAGAGAAGCAGTGGTGCTGTGGGCTACTCAGACTGGACTCTTTCTCAGTCTCCTTGTCTCAGAGGATCATCAGTAGAAGTTGTCCCTTGATTATCAGTCAGATGTGACAAACACCTAGTTATGAAATGGGAAGGGGGGTGCTCCTTTGATAGCCTAAACCCCACCCCCATCCCTTCCAAGGAAGCAGTTTGGAATATCATGAGTCTCCCGTGAACTCATTAGCTCTGGTTTGGGGCCTCAGGGGCACAGACATTCCAAAAAACAATATATGTAGCGCTACATGGAAGTTGTTGTTGTTTCTATATGCCATGGAGTCGATTGCAACTCATAGTGACTCTGTACAGGGTTTCCAGGGCTGTAAATCTTTACACAGCAGAAAGCCTCATCTTTGTCCCATGGAACAGCTGGTAGTTTCAATACCGTGAGATTAGCAGCTGTATGCCTAACCACAAGGCTACCAGAGCTCTATGGAGAAAGAGCTTACAAAAGGTGATGGATGAAGGTAGTTCTGGGCCATAGCTAAGTGTCAAATCAGGGACTTAGGCAGGAAGCTCAATCAAGCAAGGAAAGGATTGTGTTTGACTTGCCCAGTGTTCAGCACAGAGTCTGGAACACAGGAAGTGTGTAAGAAATATGTTAATACAGTGAAATGGGCAGAATTCATAGTAGCTACTTTCTAGGATGTGGTGAAGATCCAGAAACAGTAGGTACCAAGTGCTCAACACAGAACCTGTGCAATGTCACTACAACTACATCAACTGAAGTCAAGACTAGAACAGGTGTCAAGTGTTTTCTGTAAATGTTGGTGTTCTTGGTAGGTGCCATTGAGTCGGTTCCAACTCATAGTGACCTTACGTACAACAGAACGAAATAGTCCTGCATTATCTTCACAATCATTGTTAATCTTAAGTCCATTGCTGCTGCCATTGTGCCAATCCATCTTGTTGGGGGTCTTCCTTTTTGCTGACCATCCACTTTACCAAGAATGATGTGCTTTTCCAGGGGCTGATCCCTTCTAATAATATGTCCAAAATATGAGAGATGAGGAGTCTTGGTGTGGCACTGTAGGATAAGCACTGGATTGAAAGGTCAATTTGAACTGCAAGGTCAGAAGTTCAAACTCACCAGCCGCTCCTGGGAAACCTTGTAAAGGTCGCTATGAGTCGGAATCGACTTGATGATACTCTAAGGAGCATTCTGGCTCTACTTCTTCCAATACGGATTTGTTTCTTCTGGCAGTTCATGCTACCTTTAATATTCTTCTCCAATACCATAACTCAAAACAATCAATTCTATGGTCTTTATTCATTGCTCAACTTTCCTGAGCACATGAGGCTATTAGAAATATTTCAGACTTTGCAGATCTTGCAGTCTGGTCTATGCCAGAGCAAGGTGGGTGCTGACTGTACCCCTTGGTACCTGGATTTGAGTGTGTTCTGCTCCAGATATACAGAGCCCACAGAACCATCAGACCAGCCTTGAACTGACCCAACCCCTGTGACCCATTGGTCTAGATGGGCAATGCCTGGGCCTGTAGGAACTCCATTTAAAGCTGGAAATGCTACCGTCGCATACCTCCCCTAACCACTTCATGAGCTCCTTAATTGACAAAAGCCCGCATCTTCTCTCTGGGTTCAGAACCTGTACTCTTTTTTCTTTCATTGTTTATTCTTTCTTCTTCTTCTCTCTTCCTTTCCTTCCTTTTTAAAAAAAATCTTTTCTGACTCTACTTTAGCTTTTTATTCTTTTCTTCTGTTTATCTTTTCCCACCTCTTCCTTTTCTTTTTTGTTTTCCCCCCTCTCTATTACATTTTTTTACTACTCTCTAGTCTCTCTTTTCAAGGAACTCTGGTAGCATAGTGATTACGAGCCTCAAGGTCAGTTGTTCCAAACTACCAGCTGTTCTGAAGGAGAACAATAAGGCTTTCTGTTCCTGTAAAGATTTATAGCCTCAGAAACCCTATATAGGGTCGCTATGAGCTGAAACCAACTCCATGGCACATAACCACCACCACCACCACAAGTCTCTTGTCATTTTCCCTTCCCCTGATTTTATCTAGTTTTAAAATTTTTATTTTCTCTCTTATTTTTCATTCTATAACTCTATTTTACTACCCTTCTTTCTTTTCCTGTATATTATATTATTTTTTCTTGTTGCTGCCTGTTTATTTTTCCACCTAAAAGATTTTTCTCCTTTATTATTTTCTCTTTTCACTACCATTTGCTTGCTTGAATTGTTTTATTTTCTCATGTGTGTGTGTTTTCTTTTCTTGCCCCACATGAAGCATTCCTAAGCTTGTGTTCAGGCAGCACTAGATGTGGTCGTTAGGTGACTCTATTAACCCTCTATTAACCAAATGACTCTGGTGATAACTGAAAGTTGGAATGCTTTGAAAAAAAGATTAGACCCCCTGGTATCCACTCAGCAAATTTTTTAACCATGAGTAGGTGCTGAGTGGTGGAAATAAAGATGTAGATAAGGCCATAATCTTGACTTGGAAGACCTCCTGGTCTGGTTGGGGAGATGGCATGGATAGGTTAATAATGCCACACCCTGCAAGTGCTGAGGTGTTGAAGTTGCTCCTTTCCACACTGGTGGAAGTGGCCATCTGGGCATGGTGGGAGATTGTGACAGGGACAGCTTTCCAGGAAACCATGTTTGAGCCCCTTGAGGGAGGACCAGTGAATTACATACACAATGGCCTTAGAATGTGTTTGTTTCTTTGCAGAAGGGATGCATCACTGGGAAATGGTGAGAAAATGGTTTTCTCTGGTGCTCACATTGGGGATTTTTGAAGGTGAATGAGAAGACACCAAACAAAGAAATGACTTTTCTCTCACTCCATGTGGTCCTGCTGGCTCCTGACAGGGGTTGGCATGAAGAGGCAGGGACAGTAAAATGGTGAGAAAGCAACTCTTGTCTTGGCCCATAGTTTCTAGGTTGGCATATGAGGATTTAAACCACGATCCTTTGATTAGTAACAGTACAAATCACTTGTGCCATTCAGAGACCTCAATCCTCCTTTCTATCATTGTTAGTCCTGTCAACTCCAACTTGTGCAGAGCCCAAAAGTACAGAATATAACGGTACCCATAGAGTTTTCAAGGCTATGAACATTCGGAAGCAAATCACCAGACCTGTTTTCTGAGGTGCCTCTCTGTTTGAACTGCTAGTAGCCAAACACTTAGCCATTCACACCCCTCAGACAGTAAAATGAGATGCTGGGGGAAAAATGCAACTGGACTTGCACTGCAACTTTAAAGGGCAGGCAGATACTCACTTTGTGAAGGAACCGTAGTAGCATAATGGGTCAGCAGTTCAAGTCCACCAGCCACTCTGCAGGAGAAAGATGAGGCTTTCTGCTCCCATAAAGATTTACAGCCTTGGAAACCCTATACAGAGTTGCTGTACATTGGAAATGGGAGCATTCACTTTGTGTGGGTGGAAAAGGACCTGGTAATTGAAGGTTTATATTTTACTCACTGCCATCGAGTTGATTCTAACTCATAGTGACCCTGTATAGGATTTTCAAAGCTATAAACCTTTATAGGAGCAGAAAGATTAATTTTTCTTTCATGGAGCAGATGGTGGGTTTGAAATGAAGACCTTGTGATTAGCAGGCGTAGAGTTCTGGTGTGGCACTGTGGGCTAATGCATCAGAATGCAAAGTCATTTGAACTGCAAGATCAGTGGTTCAAGCCCACCAGCTGCTTCTTGGAAGCCCTATACAGGGTCGCTATGGGTCAGAATTGACTTGATGGCCTTAACAACAACAACTTATCCTATAGGACTATTGGGGCGCCTTTTTATCAATCAAGGATTTGTTGAATAGTTTCTATAGTTTTGCCACCTGCTTCCCCTTGGCTCCCTCTTCAGGACACCTTCAACACTGCCATGAATGACATCTGTTTGAAGCACATATATGATCATGTTATTCCTTGGTTTAAAAGTATTAAGGGAAGACTTTGACTCATAGGGTAAATCTCACTTTATATTCTGTCTCTCCTGGGACTCTAGCCAGACCAAGTGCATAATAACAGGTACTGTGCAACAAATGGCCATCATTAGTCTCACTTGTCTTGAGCATTTGTTATATGAACTATTTTATTTCTACCACAATCCTATGAAGTGCAACTGGTTCACTTTAAAAAAAATTTTTTTAAATCATTTTTTAACTCTTTTATTGTAAACTGAATGATAGTTTACATGGGACAATATCGGTTTTTGCTTCATTGCAATGATTACATGCACTCCATGCATCATCATCTAACAATATTTGATTCTATTCCCTCAGTTTTTGTGTTTTTTTTTTCTTTAAGTTTTTATTGTGGATTGAGTGAAAGTTTATACAGCAGATCATCAGTTTTACACTCAACAAATCATGCAATTTGTTTCATCACAATGATTGTATTCCCCTCCATGTA
>NW_006408541.1:27281685-27288077 GCF_000296735.1 Chrysochloris asiatica | reverse complement strand
ACCCTTGCTTCTTAAGGGACCCATCTGCATTTCTTTTCATCTGCCCTTCCTAGACACCTCAGATACTACTCACCAGACCCTCTACCATCCTCCCTGCCCTGTGGATCAAGGTTCCCTCTTGAAAGCTTGTAAGCCAGTCACTTCTTGCCTTTGGAGCATTGATACTTGATATGAAGACTTCTTTCCTCTCTGTTGATATTTAGAGTTACTACCTTCATAAGTATAGGTAAAGTTCATCAAATTGTAGCAATTTACCCTTGTTTCTCCTTTATCAAAAATTGTGTGTGTGTGTGTGTGTGTGTGTGTGTGTGTGTTATCTTACTCTAGTTGAGTTCTGATTATCAAGCCATTGAGGCTAGGTCAAATGGGTACTATCTGCAAATTTGTGTGTTCTTGTGCCTCTCTCCTCAATTCATATCAGCTGGATGTTTCAATATTAGCTTAGTCCTCTTTGGCTATGTCCTTATCCATGGGCTCAAGTGTCCCCAGGTCTCACCACACATTGAACCAGCAGCCCTTCCTCTTATGTCTATCATCTCCAGGACAATGGGAGTAAATGAACTGTGGTTGAACTCAGTCCATTTCTTCATTGCTGCCTTTCCTCTTCTTCTACTCACCAGTAGACCAATGTGCTCACCAGCAAACTTACCTGCCTGCTCATGTGTTCCCTTTGAGTTTCAGTCTTAGAGGTGGGTTTTGTCCTGAAGGAACTTGATTGTTTGCCTTGGTGGCTTTCCAGCGAACAGCTTACTTATTCTTTCAGTAGCCAGTCATACTGCCGCTTTTATTTTGGGTTTTTCCTGATGATCTTTCTTTGAAGATGCATCTTCTGTCACTCTAGCTGTTCCAGGCTGATCTGATTGTCCTTTCTAGTGGGAATGTCCCACCTGAGAAGGTTCTCAATGGAACTCAGGATTCCACCTAATGTCCTATACTCTGCAAGAGGCCTGTTTCACTGGGCAAGTTCTAGAACCCCTTTTAGGTATTCCAATTAGTCTGAAGACGCACTTACAAGTTTTCTGTAATCATGTTTCCCAACATTCCTTTCTATCCCACTCAAGTGTCTATTTTACAATAGTATACAAGGGAAACCAATATTCATAATACAGTCAAGTATCTTAGTATTATTTCCGCTCTTCAAACTATGCCTAAATCCCTGTATCGCAGAGCCCTGTTGTTCCAAAGGTTAAGCGTACATCACTATTTACCTCTGTCCCACTTAGACCATGCAAACCTGTCTCAGTGTTCCCCTGTCTACCTTGTTCTTTCACTTCCTTGCCCTTCTTGTATTGCCCTCCCCAATGCTCGAACTATGATGTGTCTGCCTTTACCCTGTACTCTATTGTTGCCTCCCTCCACCTCCCCTGAAAACTTCACTTCAACCCCACCATTGTGGTTACCTTATATTCCTTTAACTTCCCTCTATTTGTTGTTGTTGTTGTTGTTAAGTGCCATCGAGTCGGGTCCGACCCATAGCGACCCTGTACAGGGTTTCCGAGGGTGTAAATCCCTCTATTTAAGACAGTCTATTTTATCCTGTAATTTAAGTGACCTTCCCACTGTTCTTCTATTTACCTTCTTTCACATTGTAATTGTTTTGATCATAGACTGACCTCTTAGATCCTCTGAGTTTGTTCTTATAGTTTTATTCTGTTCTTGACTCTTACATTTGTTGATTAACTTCTGGGTGATGGTGCCATGCACGTCAGTCTCTGGTTGTCTGTTCTTGTTGGTTCTCTGTCCACAGAACTACCTTTAGGATGATTTTCATCACAGGGTTGGCTTTGGCAAAATCCCTTATCTCCTGTTTATACTGGAATGTTTTGATTACACCTTCATATTTGATTGTCAGCTTTGCTGGGTAGAGGATTCTTGGTTGGCAGATTTTTTCTTTGAGGGTTTTATATATGTCTCCCCATTGCCTTCTTGTCTGCATGGTTTCTATTGAGAAATCTGAGCTTAGTTTGATTTGCTTGCCTTTGTATTTTACACTTCTTTTTTCCCTAGCTGCCTTCAGGATTTTGTCCTTATCTTTGATTTTGGAGAGCTAGATTATTATATGTCTAGGTGTTTTTCTTTTAGGGTCTATCCTTTCAGGTGTGCACTGAGCTTCTTGAATGCTCATCTTTACACTTTTCAGGATGTTAGGGAAAATTTCTTCCAGAAGTTTTTCAACTATCTCTTCTGCGGACTAGTGTGATTCTTCCTGTTCTGGAATGCCTATAATTCTTAAGTTATTACTTTTCATGTTGTCCAACATGAATCTTAGACCTTCTTCAGATTTTTTTAATCCTTTTTTCTGTCTGTTCTACTATCTTAGTGGTATTGAGAAATTTGTCTTCCATCTCACTAGTTCTGGCTTCCATTTCTTCAATTCTACTCCTTTTCCATTTCAGTGTATTGTCCATTTCTGATATTCTATTATTTATCATTTGGATCACTTTCTGTAGGTTTTGAATTGTTTCCAATGCTGTATCTATCTTATTTGATTGTTCCTGTAGTACTTTCCTGACTTCTTCTTTATTTTGCTCAGCTCCATTGTATAGTGTTTTGATACATTTTATAATCATTTTTCTGAATTCCTTCTTAGGCATTTCCAAAGCCTGCCCTCTTTCCAATATGGAGTGTAGGTCTACCTCCAGCTCATTTGTCTCAGTCATTTTATCTTGTTTCTGGACATATGCTGATATAGTCATCTATTTCTGGTTTTGGGGCATATTCAGTGGTTAGCTGTGGCCTTAAAACTTAGATGAGTATTTGTATGGTACTTTTTATGTTTTCTGATTGCCTCCAGCTAGATGTGATCAGGAGATCACATCCCATTTCACTCTTCCTCCTTTATCTCTCTGTTTCTGTCAGGCATCCTTGGCTGCTCTGATCTTTCCCCAGTTCGGTGTCACCCAAGATGGCCACTCATGAAGCAAGTGAACACCTTGGATTAGAAAGCACTGGATTTCTTGCTTCTGCTACAAATTCCACTGGCTATAAGAATTCCAACTTTCTAAATATTCCTTTTTAAGTGGTTCAGAGTCCTGGGACCATCCTCTGAGTCTGCTTGGTTCAATATTCTGTGTTGTTGCTGACGGAATTCCTCACTGCGCTTCCACCCTATCCGCCATCTTGTTTGTTCTCTCTGGTTCATTTTCAAGAGGAGACAGCTGAGAGTCGGGAAGATTGAGAGGCTTGCCCAAGATTAATCAGGTAGTCATGGAGTTCAACACTGCACGACATTCTTCTGTCTAGAACATTCTTCATTCCACTTCTCTTATAATAAACTGAACCGTTTCTTTCAGATTTAGTTTAAACATTCCTCAATTACGAAGCCAATCTCCATTTTCCCATCTTATATTCTTTTTGAGTTCCAGTGCGATTTTTTGTTTTTGTAATCATCATAATATTAATGCCTGTCTTAGTTACCTACTGCTGCTATAACAGAAATACCACAAAGAGCTGACTTTAACAAACAGAAGTGGACAATGTCACAGTTTTGTTGTTGTATGCTGTCAAGCTGAATACAACTCACAGTGACCTTACAGCTCCATGGGGTTTCAAAGCTATAATCCTTCTAGGAACACATCTCTATCTCTTTTCTCTCATGGAGCTGTTAGTGGTTGTAAATCACCACATTTTTGGTTAGCACTCTAGCAATTCATGGGCTTCTTACTTACAGTTTGTTTTTGTTGTTGTTAAGTTCCATTGAGTTGATTCTGACTCACAGCAACCCTGTATAGGCTCTTTCTGAGGAGCAGTTGGTGGGTTTTAACAGTTTGGGAGGCTAGAAGTCTGAATTCAGAACATCGGTTCTAGGGGAAGACTCTTTCTCTGCTGGATCTGGGGAAATGTCCTCATTACTTTTTAGCTTCTCTTCCTCAGATCTCTGGGGATCTGCCTAGTATGTATCTTCCTCTCATTCTGCTCTTGCATCTTAGAGCCAGGTCTACTTTTTTTTATATCGCAATGGTGATTGGCTCAGAATACATCCTAGTATATGGTCTCAGGGACACAACAACTAAGATCCTATTCCCAAATGAGATTACATCCACAGGTGTAGGGGTACAGGATTTACAGAACTTTTTTGGAGAGACATAATTCAATCCACAGTATGTCTTCCCCATTTCTTTGCCCTCCTGATCCTGATGGAAGACTGTGAACCTCCTGAAAGTTACTCTGGTATGATGGTGGTGGTTATTTGCCATGGAGTTGGTTCTGACTCATAGCGACCCTGTACAGGATTTCCAAGGCTATAAATCTTTACAGGAGCACAAAGCCTCATCTTTCTCCCACAGAACAGCTGGTAGTTTCGAACTGCTGAACTTAAGGTTCACAGCCCAATTTGTAATTACTGCACTACCAGGGCTTTTATATTATCAGGTCCAGAAAGTGGTGAGGCATTGCATCTATATCAAATAAATCAATGGCTAGAACATGGTATTTTGGATGTACTTGTCCATATATGGACTTTACTTTTTGAATGCAGAAATATCAACTTTTAAAATCATTTGGTAATGGGGATTGGATGTTGAATGTGGAAAGAAGGAACATTCTTCTGTTGTCACGTGGCCTGAGTATTAGCTGGGTTGAGGGACTGTCCAGTATCAAAAATATCTCTAAAGTCCATCCTAAATGAACTAAAGTGGTTGGCTTTATAAGTAATAGAAGTCAATTGAGTTTGCAGCATCTAATGCAACAACAGCATTAGATGGTTGAGATGGGGCATGTGCCAAGAACTGCTGAGTGGACTGGAGGCCTTCTTTCCCCCTCCTTTTGTATCCATTTGTGATTATCTGGGTCTGGCTTTCAACCAGTCACCCTCCTAACGAGACTCACACAAGACAGCCTTTGCCCCCAGCACAGATATAACGTACATAAGGAGTTCACTTACACAGACTTCTAAAAACACCCACACATGTACACACTCACTCATGGTCTTTCTAAGTACATTTTTATCTTTATTGCTACCAACACTCTCTGAACAGACTGGAAAACATTCAGACAGCAACTGAAAAATTTAGATGGACTGAGCACTTTAACTCCCTTACAAAAGGGATTTTTTTTCAAACGCCTTGAATGGCAGAAGGAAGCAGATATTCTGCCTTGACCCGATGATTCTGAACACTTGATGACAGTTTGCCTTTGGCTCCAGGCTATGTCGGGAGAGCTACAGGCAAAGATTCAAATAATACATTTGTTCAGCCCTTCCTAGGAAAGCTGGTATCCTTTCTCAGCATGAGACTATGAGATGTTCAGTCTTAGGAGAATGCCATTGAAAATATTAATAGTAAGAATATAATTTATTGTTCTAGCATGCTATTTTAAGCACTTGATAGCATTGTCAAGTGTAACCATTACAATAATCTTAGGATATACTTGGTACCCAGTGAGTCAATTTCAACTCATAGCAAACCTATTGAGTAGAAGTGAGTTCCTAGGGTTTTCTTGGCCGTAAACTTAAAATACACAGATCGTCAGGACTTTCTTCTGTGGGCTTAGCTGCATGGGTTCAAACTGCCAAACTTTTTAGCTAACAACCAAGTGCAAACCATTTGTGCCAACTATGGATCTAGTGCTAGTCTATAAGCACTTTTATTATCTCCATTTCACAGATAAAGTAGTTGAGGATTTGCTGTTGAGTGGACTGGCTCATAGCACCCCAAGTAAAACAGAGCCAAACTTGACCTGGTCCTGTGCCATCTGCAGAGTATACTATAGTTTATTGTGCAGCCACTATGGATTTTAGGAAAGCTGGTGGTGCTGTCGGAAAAGCATTGGACTGCTAACCACAAGGTCAAAGGTCAAGCTTACCAGCTGCTCTAGGGAGAAAAATGAGGCTTTCTGTACTTATAAAAAAAAAGACAGTCTCAAAAACCCTATACAGAAGCACTATGAGTTGGTGGTACTTAACAACTTAGTAACATGTATTTTGAATGTCTTTCAATCTAGGGAGCTCATCTTCTAATACTTTCTCCCACACTATTCTGTTGTGGTGGTTATGTAGGATAAGCACTGAACCAGAAGATCAGCAATTTGAGCTAACCAGTTGCTCCTCAGGAGAAAGGTGAGGTTTTTGCTCCCTCAAGGGTTTACAGCAGTTTGGCAGTTCAAATTACCAGCCACTTCTCGGAAATACTCTACAAGGTCACTTTGAGTTGGAACTGACTTGATAACACTTAACAACAATAACAACAAATTCTATAAACGGACTCCTGGTGTGGCACTGTAGGATCAGTACTGAACTGTGAACCACAAGGTCAGCAGTTCAAACCCACCTCAGAAACCCTATACGGGGTCACTATGAGTTGGAACCAACTCGACGGCATTTAGGGACAACAACAAACCTTATACAGGGTGGCTATGTGTCAGAACTGACTCGATGGCTCTAAAAAACCAACCAC
>NW_006408541.1:27273454-27273995 GCF_000296735.1 Chrysochloris asiatica | reverse complement strand
AAGGTCTACTTCTGGTTCATTTGTCTCAGATATTTTATCTTTTTTTCTGGATATGTGCCGATATGGTCATCTGCTTTTGCTTCTTGGACATGTTTAATGTTTATCTGTGGCCCTAATAGTTAATTAAGTATGTGTGTTCGTAATTTTTTATGTTTTCTGATTAACTCCAGGAAGATGTGATCAGGATGTGGTCTTTCCTTTTCACTCTTCTTGTTGCTTAGCTCAGAGTAACTTTTTTGGGCCTCAGATGGGCCTGGGCCTCGGCGGTGGGGCATTTGGGCCTCGGCAGGTGGGTTGAGCCTAGGGCAGGCAGTTTGGGTCTCTGCGGCCTGGGCGTCAGTGACCGGGCTGCATGAGGGTTGGTCATCGGCCAGGTGGTTTAGTCCTCAGGCGGGTGGTTTGGTCCTTGGGCGGGCAGTTTGGGCCTCAGGGGGCTTGGGTATCAGCATCTGGGCATCGGACAGCTTGGGCCTCAGCAGGTGGGTTGGACGGATTGGGCCTCTGGGAGCCTGTGCCTCGGGGACCGGGCTGAGGGTGGGTT
>NW_006408541.1:27268215-27273265 GCF_000296735.1 Chrysochloris asiatica | reverse complement strand
GGCTGGTCTAGGCCGGGGCAGTAGAAGGCTGGGGGTAATGGCTGCAGGGAGGTAGTGTCTGTATTTGATGACGTAAAAGATGCCTCTCAGTTTTTCTGTACCGTGGGTACCCCGAATTTCCTGATATCCACACTGATATCCCTCTCTATTTGTTCGGCTTTGATAGTTTATGCTTCCTTTTCTCTGGAAATGCAGGCTTCTAAGTGGGGTTGCTCTAACCGTGCATTCCAAGGTCTGCAGGGGGCAGAGGCACTCGCCGGCGCAGACGTGGAAGCAGAGCCGCGTGCAGGCAGGCAAAAGCTCAAGTATGCCTGTAATTCCTCAGCAATTTGATCTTTTAAAAAAAAACGAGTTCAGAATATTGAAATATAAGATCTTATGTTTGTTCAAAGGCTGTCTGTCTGCTAGACAGAGGTTTCCTATGTGCGATTCTGCCTCTTTTCCCCAGAGCCCTACCTGAGCTGCCTGGTCCAGGAAGCTCCGGTCCCCTTCTCCCCATAGGTTTTTGTTGGCCAACATTCAGAAGTGGATTCCAGGTTTTTATTTCTTGTATTCTTAATCTGGAAGCCCTGCTGAAGTCTGTCCATCATGGCTGACCCTGGTATAGCTTTCAGCATCATAGTAACAGGCAGCCACCGCAGCATGACAAACTGACAGGTAAGTGGTAGAGCTGAACTTTAGAGGGATTCATAATTTTCACAACATAATAAAGTTCAAAGGAACCCAGCCAGGAATTGAGTTCATATATATCTACCCCGAGAGCCTGTGTTCTTAAATGCTATGTTTTGCAGGACACAGAGGATGACTAAAATCTATTTGAATCAGAGTCTGAGAAACCTTCTGAAAGTGTACTCATCCCAAGGAAATGGGATATCTAGATTGACAAGCTTTACCCCACAAAACCTTTAGGAGTTATGAGTTGGAGATTATCTGTGAGACTATTTGATGCTAGTGAATTACATCTGTCTCTTGGCTCATGCTTGTGAAATCTTGGGTTGGGAAGCTAATGGGAGTTAAAATGAGTCTGAATGGAAAGACCACCTCTCTAGTAAAGGCCAAGAGACACAGAAGCCCCAAGCAGTGCTACCATAGGCCTCCCCTGAAAGAAACTCACAACAAAAGTAGAGAGATAGGAACTTGTATCTACTTGGTAAGCTCTGATACCCAGAATATTAGTGCAATAAGGGGTAGTCAAAGGACATCTTGAGAAGACAAAGTCAATCATTATAGTGAATTATTCAAAGACCTGGAGTTAGAAACCCAAGAGGGAAGAACACACTCAGTAATAGATGTATGAAAACTAAAATGAATGCAAATAAAGTATTCAGAAAAGCAAACATTGGACTTTGCTCTCTTGTGCTTGAAAATCTAAGACCACTATGCATGGGCCTGAGCTAACCTACTGAGGAGTGAAAGCTGGGAACTGAGGTGTTTATGGTGCTCAGGAGAAACAAGGCATTTAGGCCAACAGCCTTTCCATAGCTAGAAAGATGTATGAGACCATCCCTAAGTTGACACCAGACAAGAATTTTGCCAAGGGGCAAACAACAGAATAGTAAGAAAAATAAAATCATTGCTTTAATTAAGCCAGTGGTTTTTGGAAAAGTCAACTGACCTATCATTTATAACAACTCTACAGAATCAAGCAGGTCAAGTATTATGAGCTCATTATTTAGAGGAGGAAATTAAGTATCCCAGAGGATTAAGTGACTTTCTCAAGGTGAATATTGGTTGAACATTCACCATTTCTTTTTGGTACAGCGACTTTGTGTATTCCTTCCATCTTCTTTTGAAGCTTCTGCATCATTCAATATTTTGCCCATAGAATCCTCCAATAACACAAGTCGAGGCTTGACTTTTTTCTTCAGTTCCCTCAGCTTGACAGATGTTGAACATGTTAGTCCAGCTCATTTCTGGACAGCAATTATAAACCAGTATAGCCTCCCATCCTTCTTGTACACTTTCAGGTTTGTTAAAGAATAAAAAACTAACATTTTGCAGACAGTCCCTCACTGCATAGGAGGAGAAAGAGACAGAGAAGGATGAGGAGGCTAAGGAACAGGTAGAAAAGAAGGATAAAGAAAGAGAAGGTTGTTGGTTTTCCACTAAAAACAATTTAATGAGATAATCTCTAAATTCAGGTGGGATATGTTCAAGGTCATATTTTTGGCTCTTGTGGACTTGTTTTAATTTTCTTCAGCTTCAACCTGAATTTGCATATGAGCAACCGATGGTTTATTCCACAATCTTCCCTGGTCCTATTTTGGCTGATGATATGGAGCTTTTTCACCATCCCTTTCTACAAATGTAGTCAATTTGATTTCTGTGTATTCCATTTAGTGAGGTCCATGTGTATAATTGTCTTTTATGTTCTTCAAAAAAGGTATTTGCAACTAGGAAGTCATTGGCCGTGTAAAAGTCTATCATGTGATCATGAAATGATCTCTAACTTCTGGTGGGATAAGTTCAAGGTCATATTTTGGCCCTTGTTGACTTGTTTTAATTTTCTTCAGCTTCAGTCCAAATTTGCATGTGTGTCACTGAGGATCTGCCCCACAGTCTGCCCTGGTCTTGTTTAGGCTAATGATATAGAGTTTTTCCAGTGTCTCTTCTGATGTTGTAGTCAATTTTATTTCTGTTTATTCTATCTGGTGAGATCCATGTGTATAGTTGTCTTTTATTGTTTAAAAAAGGTATTTGCAATGAAGAAGTAATTGGCCTTGCAAAATTCTATCATAGGATCTCCAGCATGGTTTCTATCACTAAGGCCATATTTTCAACCACTGCTCCTTTCTCTTTGTTTCCAACCTTTGCATTCAAGTTACCAGTAATATCAATCTATCTGCATTGTATGTTTTATCAATTTCCAACTGAAGAACTTGGTAGAATTCTTCAATTTCATCATCACTGGCTTTAGTGGTTAGTGTGTACATTTGAATAATAGTGGTATTAATTGGTCTTCCTTGCAGGCTTATGTATATTATCCTATCACAGACAGTGTTGTACTTCAAGACAGATCTTGATATGTTCCTTTTTATTTTTTTAATATTTTATTGTGAATTATGTGATAGTTTACATGGGAGAACATTAGTTTACATTCATCTTATTGTATATCGTTTCATTGCCATGGTTACAATCCCCTCCATGCGGCATCAACCAGTCAACGGGAATACTCTGCAAGCCCCCAACCTGGTTGCCAGCACACAGCCCCTCTCCCTCTCTGGGTCTAAAGTCCTCAGCTGCTCCATTGCTCTACATCATTGTCTCTGCCTCCATCTCTGGCGTCACTGCTTCTCTGGGTAGGGTCCTGCTCTCTGCTTTTCTCCCTTGATGGTTCCAAGGAATCCACTCCTAGTTGTAAAGTTAATCACTCCCCTCTTTGCTACAGAAGTCTACCTTTACATTCCCAACCCTCACAATCAGTCCTGATAACAATTATTCACTACTGTATCACAAGACACCTATGCGCATTTCCTTTCATAAGCCCCGCCTAGACAGAGTAGATACTACTCAGTGGAGATTCTGCCTTCTTCCACGCCCTCTGGATCTAGGTTCCCTCTTGAAAGCTTGTAAGCCAGTCACTTCTTACCTTTGTAGCACCCCCACTTTGGGTAGCCAATGTCCAAGTTGCCCATCCCTGTCTACCCTATGTATGGAGAGGTGGGAATGATCCTTGCTGTAAAAATTTGTTCACTCTTTTGAGTTGCTGCATCCATAGGTGTAGATCATGTTCATCAAATTATATAAGATTACTCTTTTTTTCCTTGTCTTTCTTCTTCCAGTTGAGCTCTGATCATCCAGGCATTGAAGCTGGGTCAAGTGGATATTATCTGCAAGTGTGGGTGTTCTTGTGCATATGCCCTCTTTTCTTATCAGCTGGACACTTCACTCTCCACTTTAGTCCTCTGTGTCTATGTCACTGACTCTGGGCCCAAGGGTCCCCAAGTCCTGCCATGCTGCTGGCCAACCAGGTCTCCACCTGGGTTCACAGGAGTCTATTGAACATTGTAGGGCTTAGCTCACAGCTTCATTGCTGTTTTTCCATCACTTCTCCTTATCCATGACAATCAGAGCGTGTATTCCCATTGAGTCTTAGTCTTGGAAGGGGGTTTGCTCTAAGGGAACATGACCACTTGCATTGATGTCTCCTGGATGAGCAACTTTCTTGTTCTTGTAGTAATCAGTTGGTCTGCCTATACTGTTTTGTATTTTTTTTTTGTTGGTCTTTCTGTCAAGAAGTATCTTCTGTTCTTCTAGCTGCTCCAGGCTAGTTTGCCCATCCTTTCAAGTGGAAATTTCCCACCTCTGAAGATTCTGGATGCTGTTCAGGATTCCACCTAAAGTCTAATGTAATGCAGAGGATTCGCAGGAAGCCTCCTTCACTGGGCATGTTGTAGCCCTATTTTAGGTATTTCAATCAGTTATAGGCAGAAGATGGACTTACAAGCTTTCTATTGTGATATATCTGGCTATTCCTTTCTCTCCCCCCCCCCCCGCCCCTCAATCTCTATTTTATAATGATATGCCAGGGAAACCAAGATTCAAAAGACAGCCAAGCATCTCAGCCATATTTTCCTCCTTTCCTGGATTCCAACCATGTCTCAATCCCTGTATCCCAGAGCCGTGTTGTTCCTAGGTTGTGCATACCTCATTCTTTACCTCTGTCCCACTTAGCCCATGCAAACCTGCCTAATTGTTCTCCCATCTGCTTTGTTCTTCCATTACCCTCCACATTCTTGTATATTCCCCACTCCTCAGCACCCAAACTATCCTGTGTGTATTCCCTGCCCGGTGCTCCACCTTTCCCTCCTTCCCCTAATCCCAACCCCCCCACATCCCAGCAACCAGCAAAGAATTCCCCCCTCCTTTAGTATGGGTTCTTTTTCTTAGTCTTTTAGAGTAGTGGTCTTATTCAGTATTTTTCCTTTTGTGACTGACTAATTTCACTCAACATAATACCCTCAAGGTTCATCCATTTTTATGCGGTGGCTTGCAGCTTCCTTGTTATTCTTCAAGGTAGCATAATATTCCATTGTGTGTATGTACCACA
>NW_006408541.1:27266936-27268022 GCF_000296735.1 Chrysochloris asiatica | reverse complement strand
TTTTGAGTTGCATCTCTCTAATGGCTAATGATCATGAACATTGCTTCATATGTTTATTGGCTGCCTGGATCTCATCCTTCGTGAAGTGTTCATGTCTTGTGCCCATCTTTAAATTGGGTTATTTGTCTTTTTATTGTAGAGGTGTTGTAGTTTCCTGTATATTTTAGAAATAAGTTCCTTGTTTGATGAATCATTGCAAAAGATTTTCTTCCCATTCTGTGGGTTCCTTTTTTACTCTTCTGGTAAAGTCTTTTGATGCATATAAGTTTTTAATTTTTAGTATATCCCACTCATCTATTTTGTCTACTTTTCTTTGTGTAGTTTTCAAAATGTTTGTGTATTCCCTGAATTAGTGCCCTCACATTTCTCCCTATTTTTCATTGATGGCCTTTATAATTCTGGGACTCACATTTAGGTCTTTAATCCATGTGGAGTTGGTTTTTGTATAAAATGTGAGATGAAGTTCTTGGTTCAATCTTTTGCATATCGCTTTCCAGTTCTGCCAGCACCATTTGTTGAAGAGACTATCACCTCCCCATGCAATATATTTAGGTGTTTTGTCAAAAATCAGTTGGCTGTATGTAGATGGGTTAATTTCCAGATTCTCAATTCTGTTCCATTGATCTATGTATCTTTCACTGTACCAGTACCAACCTGTTTAGACCACTGTAGCCATGTAGTAAATTTTGAAGTTGGGGAGTGAGAGGTCTCCAACCATTTTCTTCTTCTTAAGCAGTGCTTTGCTTATCCTGGGTAAATCTTTCCTTTCCATATAAAGTTTGTAATGTTTTTTCCATCTCTTTGAAGAATGTTGTTGGAATCTGGATAGGGATTGCAATATATATGTAAATTGCTTTGGGCAGTATTGACATTTTCACAATATTAAGTCTTTCTATCCAGGAGCATGGTACATTCTTTCATTTTTTTAGGTCTCTTTTGGTTTCTTGTAGTAGTGTTTTGTAGTTTTCTTTGTATAAGTCCTTTGATTCTCTGGTTACATTTATTCCAAGATATTTCATCCTTTGGGTGGCTATTGTAAATGGTATTGCTTTCCTAATGTCCTTATGAACTCTGTCATTTTTGTTA
>NW_006408541.1:27256067-27263341 GCF_000296735.1 Chrysochloris asiatica | reverse complement strand
TGCAGTCTATTTTGTCCTGTAATCTACCTGTCCTTCTCACCCATTGGATCTCTGTTCCTACATGTTTACCTTCTTTTGCATTGTAATTGTTTTGAATATAGACTGATCTCCCAGATTCCCTGAGTTTGTTCTTATAGTTTTGTTCTTTTCTCAACTCTTTCTTCTGTTGATTTACTTCTGAGAGGTGCTGCCATGTATGTCAATCTCTGCTTTTTGTCTGTTCTTGTTGGTTCTCAATCTACAAAACTCCCTGTTTTTTAGTGCAGTGTTGGGTTTGGTAAAATCTCTTAGCTCCTGTTTATCCTGGAATGTTTTGATTACACCATCATATTTGTTTGATTCAAGAAAGTGAGGTGGCACAGAAGGCACTCACTCATCTCTGCCAAGAAATTTGGAAGACAGGTATCTCACTTACTGATTGGAAGAGATTCATATTTGTGCCCATTCCAAGGAGAGGTGACCCAACAGAATGAGGAAATCATTGGACAATCACTTTGATATCCCACGTGAGTAAACTTATGCTAAAAGTAATACAGAAACAGCTACAATCATACATTGACAGAGAACTTTCATTGGTTCAAGCCAGATTCAGAAGAGGCCGCGGAATGAGAGATATCATTGCTGATGTCCAAAGGATCTTGGCTGAAAGCAGAGACTATCAGAAAGATGTTTACCTGTGCATTGTTGACTATGCAAAAGCTTTCAATTGTGTGGATCATGACAAACTATGGCAAAATTGCAAAGTAAGAGTATTCTGGAACACTTAATTGTGCTCATGAGGAATCTATACTTGGACCAAGAAGCAGTTGTTCGAACAGAACATAGGAACATTGAATATTTTAAAATTTAAAAACGGTGTGCAACAAGGTTGTATTCTTTCACCGTACTTATTCAACCTGTATGCTGAGCAAATAATCTGAGAAGCTGGGTTCTATGAAGATAAACATGGCATCTGGATTGGAGGAAGTCTCATTAACAATCTGTGATATGCAGATGATACAACCTAGCTTGATGAAAGTGAAGAGGATTTAAAACATTTACTGATATAGATCAAAGAGCACAGCCTTCGGTATGGATTATATCTCAATGTCAAGAAAACAAAAATCCTCACCACTGGACCAATAAACTACATTCTTATCAATGGAGAAAAGATTGAAGTTGTCAAGAGCTTCATTCTTCTTGGATCAACTATCAACACTTACGGAAGCAGCAATCAAGAAATCAAACAACGTATTGCATTAGGCAAATCTCTTGCACAGGAACTTTTTAAAGTGTTGAAGAGCAACGATGTCAGCTTGAGTACTAAGGTGCGCCTGACCTAAGCCATGGTATTTTCAATAATCTCATATGCCTGTGAAAGCTGGACAGTGAATAAGGATGACCGTAGAATTGATGCTTTTGAGTTATGGTTTTGGAGGAGAGTACTGAAGGTGTCATGGGCTGCCATAAGAACCAACAAGTCCATTTTGGAAGAAGTGCAGCCAGAGTGCTCTTTGGAGGAAAAGTTGGCCAAACTTCATCTCTCATACGTTGGACATATTGTCAGGAGGGACCAGTCACTGGAGAATATCAAATTTGGTAAGGTAGAGGGTCAGAGAAAAAGAGGAAGACCTCCAACAAGATAGATTGGCCAAGTGGCAGCATCGATGGACTTAAGCTTGGCCCATGATAGACCATAAGGTCACTATGGGTCAGTACTGACTCAATGGCACCTAACAACAACAACAACAACCATCTCTTCCCACATGCAGTCAATGGATTCTTGTATATTCTAGATGTATTTTCACCAATTATTTTGTTGAAAAAGGTATTGCAGTGAAAAATCATTGATCTTACAACATTCTCTCATGATGGGACCCTCAGTATCATATCAATATCCCCAAGGCCAGATTTTCCAACTACTAATCCTTCCTCTGTTTCCAACTTCACAGTCTAATTTCAATAATTACTAAAGCATCTTGATTGCATAATTGATCAATTTAAGAACTTTGTAGTTGGTAGAATTCTTTAGTTTCATCATCATTGTCTTTAGTAGTTTGTGTATAAACTTAAATAGTAGTTGTATTTTGTTTTGTTTTTAAGTGCAGTTGGGTCCATTCTGACTCCTAGAGACCCTGTTTAAGGTTTCCAAGGAGCAGTTCATGGGTTTGAACCACTTACCTTGCTATTAGCGATCCAATACTTATCTTACTGTGCCAAACCAGGACTCCACTATAGTACTGCACTTCAAGATAGATCTTGAGATGCTCTTTTTGACAATAAATATGATTCCATTTCTTTTCAGTTTGTTGTTCCTGGCATAGTAAACCATGTGATTATCCAATTCAAAATGGCTGATACCAGTCCATTTTAGGTCACTTAATGCCTAAGCTATCAATGTTTATGTGTTCTATTTCATTTTTGATGACTTCTAATTTTCCTAGATTCATACTTTGTACCTTTTACATTCTGATTACTAATGGATGTTTGCAGTGGTTCCTTCTCATTTTAAGTTGCTACCCCCAGCATATGAAAGTCCTGAAAGCTATGCTCCATCCACATCATTAAGGTCAACTTTAATTTATTTGAGAAGACAGCTCTTCCCAGTCATATTTTGAGTGCCTTCTAAGCTGAAGGGCTCATCTTCTGGCACTATATCAGACAGTGTTTCATTGCTATTCTTAATGTTTCCAGTGGCTAACCTTTTAGAAGTGGCTTGTCTCTCCTTCTTCCTATTCTGTCTTAGTTTAGAAGCTCCTCTGAAACCTGTCTACCATGGATGACCCTGCTGGTATTTAAAATCCTGGGGGCAGAGCTGCT
Organism: Chrysochloris asiatica; assembly: GCF_000296735.1. Classification (NCBI taxonomy): domain Eukaryota; kingdom Metazoa; phylum Chordata; class Mammalia; order Afrosoricida; family Chrysochloridae; genus Chrysochloris; species Chrysochloris asiatica. The sequence goes on along the minus strand of NW_006408541.1, from coordinate 27,260,542 downwards.
AGTATCACAGTAACACACAAGTCAGCACAGTATGACAAATGGGCAGATGATACATTTACAGATCAGAAAGCAGAGTTTCAGGAAAGGGATGTGAGTTTTCTAAGGTTCATAACGCTCAATTGGCATTTAGAGTTTCAGGAAAGGAATGTGAGTTTTCTAAGCTTCATAACACTCAATTGGCATTTAATAAATGTTTGTTGAATTGGATGAGTGGTTCAATGGATAGATGGATAAGCACATATGTGTTGTTGTTGTTATTGTTGTTAAGTGCTGTCTAGTCCGTTCCAACTCATAGCAACCCTGTATAGTGTTTCTCAGGAGTGGCTGAAGTTCAAACTGACCTTATGGTCCAGTGTTTATATTACATCACTACATCAGGACTCCAAATAAATATTTAAGAATAAATAACAAAAGGAGTTGTAGAAAGCCTTGCCACATTAAATCACATGATATCTTCAAGGGAATATGAATGAATTAAGCTCCTAGGTAGATGAGTCACAGTCTTACACCCAGGTTTCTCATCAACAACACTGGGGTAATCCTATATCTAGTAATACAGATGTGAGGACTAAAGATAATGCAAACTGAGTGAACAGTACTGTGTATGGCATACTAAATAAGGAAACAAAATTACAAATGTGTACTGGTCACTTATTATGTGCAGGAATCAGACCAAAGTGGTGCCTGCTTTCAATATATTTGTTCTTCCCATTGTCCCTCAACCATTTATAATTCCCATTTCACAGATAAAGCCTTTGGGACTCAGAGAGGAACAATTCTTGCCCAAGATCACACACCTAAAATGAAATGAAATAAAAAAGTGATTGCAGAACCTCTGGTATTAATTACGATGCTTCCCTGTCTACGGCCCAGTGAAGGACAACTATCAATCCTATCATTGTGATTTAAGGTTTTAAAAATGAAACACTTCTCATTGTGTCTGAGCAGCTTTAATTCAAGGCAGTCTCAACGTTTTTCAATCATGTGATCTTTAAATCATGTGAAATCAAGACACAATCTAATTGGAAAAGTCTAAGATGTAAAACTAAGCCAAAGCAGGGTTTTGGTGACTGAAGCAGCTCTGGTGCCCTGAGCCTCCCATCCTGTGGCAACTGCACAAAACCCTCTGGCCTCTGTTGAGCACATTTGGAAAAGATTGGTCTAAAGCACAGTTGAGCAGACTTGCTACCTGGCACAGGCTAGTTCCCCTGCCTGGAGGGGCCCTGGCCTGATGGTTCTTTATGGGATCTGAACGCTTGGTTAAGTTTGAATGACAAATCCCAGGGAAATCCTGGAGATGGGACCAGAAATAATGGAGTGATCATCTTTCTAAGTTTCTGTGGGTAAGGCCCATGCAATATCTTCAGCTTTGGTGGGATTCCTGGAGGCGGGGTGTTATTAATGAAGATTTTCAGGAAAGCTCATTCTTAAAAAACCAGGCCTTCTAAAGATAGTGCTGGTTCAATGGCAATGAGGAATGACCGCCTTTTCCCTCCCTCCAGTCCTGCCTCTCTCCCTCCCTCTAATTAAGTCTTTTTTCCTTCTTCTCCACCTGTACCTGGGGTTCTCTCCAGGCTGCAGGCAAATGCATGCATTAATCACGCCTGGCTCAGCAGGTGCACCGGTATGGTGGGAAGTGGCTGATTTATGAACCAGCCAAAAGTGTGGGGAAGCTGGGAGTGGGCGAGGCAGCCCTGCTCCGAAAGCATATGGGGACTTTTCTCTAGGACCAGAGCCTTATGCTCCGCTGCGCGTCCATATGCTGTGTGGGTGGGTCCCCCCTTTGCCAGTGTTGAGACTGCCTAGCTGTTGTCTGTGAGGGAGCCAGATCCTCCACATGGCTTCCTGCCATTGGAACACACTCTCTTCACGGTGTGAGACCCCTGAGTGTGGTCTCAGAGCTCTTCTTATAGACAAAAGGCAACAGCATTTATGCTGTAATCAATGTGAGTCACTGTTGATCACAGTTATGTCTTGGACTGTGACACCCCTCACCCCAAGTATGTATCGACTTAGCAGGATCATGATCCTCAGTATTATGTAATCAGTCTCCATTTTGTGATCTGGTGTAATTATTTTATGTGCTGAAAATCCTAATCTCTATGATATTCATGGAGATCTTGGTGGTTCTGTAGGATAAGCACTGGACTGCTAACCACAAGATTGACAGTTCGAGCCCACCAGTCTCTCCAGGGAGAAAGATGAGACTTTCTGTTCCTGAAAAGATTTACAGCCTTGAAAGCCCAGTACAGGGCTGTTATGAGTCACAATCAGCTCAATGGCACTTAGCAGCAACAACAGCAACGATGTTATGAGGCAGGAATAAAGTCAGTTTTTTGGTGTGTTTTTTTTTTTAATAAGGCAGGATGCAATCTCCAGGAATGTGTTGTATCTTGAATCAATCTCTTTTGTGATATAAATGGGATTAAACAAGTGAACTGAGAAAGAGGCACCTGAGTACTGCCAAGAAAGAAGAGCCTGAAGCAGAATACATCCTTTAGATTTGGGGCTCCTGTGCTGAGAATCTCCTATACTCAGGGAAATAATGATTCCACAACACAAGGAGATCTCCACAGAATGCCAGGCCCACGATGTTGAAAAGAGACAAGGACCTTCCCACAGAGCTCATATAGAAAAAAGACTACTCCTCGTGCTGGAATTTAGACTTCTAGTCTCTTAAACTGTGGTGGTGGTGGTGGTTATGTGCCGTGGAGTCGGTTCCGACCCATAGCGACCCTGTACAGGGTTTCTGAGGCTGTAAATCTTTATGGGAGAAGAAAGCCTCATCTTTCTCCTGTGGAAGGACTGGTAGTTTTGAACTGCTGACCTTGTGGTTCACGGCCCAATTTGTAACCACTAGAGAATCTATTTCTGTTTGTTAAACCCACCTACTTGTCTTTTGGCTATAGCAACAAGAGATAATTAAGACAGTCACTTATTTAAAGATAGTTCACCAAAGACTGGTGACATCAGATTTTTGATGATGATGATTTTTTATACTTGCTAGAAGAGGAAATTAAGAAATAGTCCTAGAATCTCCAGCAGTATTGCTAGTAATAATAATAATAACTAACAGCTATTGGTATGGTTAACAGGTGGTAGTGTGTTGTGGAATCGATTCCTACTCATACAACGAGCTGCTAATGACGAGCTCAGTGGTTCAAACCCACCAGATGCTCAGTAGGAGAAAAATGAGGCTGTCTGCTTCCTTAAAGATTTGTAGCCCAGAAACCCTCTGGGCAGTTCTATTCTGTCCTATAGGCTTGCTGTGGTCAGAATTAACTCAATGCTAGTGTACTTTGATAGGTTCATTATGAAACAAGTCAGCGTCAAACTCAGGGCAAGTAGGAGAGAGTTATACATTGATTAAAAAAAAATTAGAAATCTCTCTTTTATTATGGAGGGATAAAGAGAATGTGGATAAATTTGGATTTTAAATTTGTCTTTGGCTTTACTGCCATGTAGTGTGTGTGTTATTTCATTTATTCTATTTTATTTTTGTGTTAAAAAGGATCTAGAATGCTGGTCTGGTTTAAAGAATTCAGAGTTTATGGGATCACATACTGGGGAACACTTCAGCACTCCACTTTATTCCCCAAATGGAGTCGGTTCTGACTCATAGCCACCCTGTACAGGTTTCTGAGACTGTAAATCTTTACAGGAGCAGAAGACCTTGTCTTTCTCCTGAGGAACAGCTGGTAGTTTTGAACTGCTGACCTTGCAGTTTGCAGCCTGATTCTTAACCACTACACTACCCTAATCTAAGATAATTGATAAACATATACTGTGATCTGCTTTGAGACAGCAGAGTCCTGGACAGCTAACTTCAAGGTCAGTGGTTCAAATCCACCAGCCATCATGTGGAAACCCTAGTGTCTCTATGAGTCAGAATTGACTCAACCACACTTGACAACAACTACAAGATAATTGACATGAAAGGGTAGTAGTATCCAGTGTTACCTGGAATTGGCTTATACAAGTTCACAAGAGCCAATTAATTTTTCCAGAATGAGTTGATTTTGACTTGTAGTGACCCTGTAAGTCAGATTAGAATGGCTCCATAGGTTTTAGAAAGGAGCTCTGGTAGTGTAGTGGTTACGAATCGGGCTGCGAGCCGGAAGGTCAGCAATTCGAAACTACCAGTGGAGAAAAATGAGGCTTTCTGCTCCCATAAAGATTTACAGTCTCAGAAACCCTGTACAGGGTCTCTATGAGTCAGAACCAACTCCACAGCATGTAACAACAACAACAACAGAGGTTTTAAAATCAGACTGATTAATCTTTCTCCTGTGAAGTGGCTGGTGGGTTCGAACCACTGATCTTTCTGTTAGCAGAAACAAACTATCACATTGTTCTCCCTCTGTGAGGCCTATGTTTAGCACGCTGGCTGCACTTCTTCCAAAACAGATCTATTGGTTCTTTTGGCAGTCCATGGCACTTTTAGTATTCTCCTCCAACACCACAACTCAAAGGCA
>NW_006408541.1:27240135-27255577 GCF_000296735.1 Chrysochloris asiatica | reverse complement strand
CATAACCTTGTCGCACACCTTTTCCAATTTTAAAATGATGTCACATAGGTAGCTTGAAATCAATCATGTTTGGAATATTACAAGGAATTTGGCCAATATTTCAAATCAGCATGCCCTTCTTCATCCCCTCCCCTAAAGAGCATGCTGTTAAATATTTCCCAGCATGTCACCGGCAGTGCCTGAGCCTTTCCTGGGCCACATTCTGCTTGCCAGTGCCTGTTGGGATGGCTGGGTTAGGGACATACAGGTACATGTTTGAATTGAAATTGCTGCAAAGTACTTCTTGCATCATCTCCACTGTGACCTGCACCATATTCATGAGGGCTTTTCCTCCTGCCAGTAGGCCTTTTCAAGCATTAAAAAAGAATGTGTCTGGCCATCCTTCTGCATTTGGAAATGCATATTTCTTGAGATAAATGAAACAATATTTGCAACTGGCAGACTTTTCCTTCCAGAATATTTGAATATTTTGAATGGTTTCACCATTTTTCTGGAATGGAAAAGAAAGTCAGTCTGGTTGCTAGCTCATATGTGAATGCTAGCATGGTTGCTGTTGTTGGTGGTTACCATGAAGCCGATTCCAGTTCATGGTGACTCCATGTGTTAGAGAATAGAACTGTTCCACAATGGGCATGGACCTCAGTTACAGTGAAGATAATATGGTGTGGTTCTGAACTAAGCTGTTATGAGTGTAGTTGTGAATGTACGCAAACACTACTAAGTAGTTTTTATATTCATTCATTCAGTGAATGCAGACCATAGCAAAAACTAACAGGTAAATAGATGTTTATTGTTATTAGATGCCATTGAGTCGATTCTGACTCATAGCGACACTATGCACAACAGAAGGAAACACTGCCCAATCCTGTGCCAACCTCACAATTGTTGTTATGCTTCGGCAAATTGCTGCTGCCACTCTGCCAGTCCATCTCATTGGCGGACTATTTTTTGCTGACCCTACACTTTACCTAGCATGATGTCCTTCTCCAGGAACTGATACCTTCTGACAGTATGTCTGCAGTATTAGAGATGAAGTCTAGGCATCCTGTTTTCTAAGGTGCAGTCTGGCTGTACTTCCAACACAAATTTGTTCTTCTGGAAGTCTATGGTACTTTTAATATTTTTCTCCAACATGATAATTCAAAAGCCATCCGTTCTTCTATGGTCTTCCTTATTCATTGTCCAACTTTCAAATGCATATGTTGTTGTTAGGTGCCATCAAGTCAATACTGACTCATAGTGACCCTATGCACAACAAAATGAAACACTGCCTGGTTCTGTGCCAACCTCACAATTGTTGCTACATTTGTGTCCATCATTGCTGCCACTGTGCCAATTCATCTCATTGGGGGGGTCTTCCTCTTCTTCCCAGACCCTCCATTTTACCAAACATGATATCCTTTTACAGAGACTGGTCCCTCCCAACAATATGTACAAACTATGAGAGACAAAGTCTGGCCATTCTGGCTTCCAGAGAGCATTATTGTTATACTTCTTCCAAAACAGATTGGTTTATTTTTTGGCAGTTTATGGTACTTTTAATATTGTCCTCCAATTTCATAACTCAAATGCATCAATACTTTCATGGTCTTCCTTATTCACTGTCCAACTTTCACATGAATATGAGTTTACTGTAAATATCATGGCTTGGGTCAGGTGAAGCTTAGTTCTCAAACTGACACCTTTGCTCTTCAGCACTTTAAAGAGGTTTTGTGCAGCAGTTTTGCCCAGTGCAGTACATTGTTTGATTTCTTGACTTCTGCTTCCATGAGTGTTGATGGTTGATCCAAGAAGAATGAAGTCTTTAACAGCTTCAGTCTTTTCTCCATTGATATGCATGTTGTATATTGCTCCAATGGTGAGGATTTTTGGTTTCTTTACATTGAGATGCAACCCAGGCTGAAGGGTGTGGTATTTGATCTTCATCAGTATTTTAAGTCCTCTTCATTTTCAGCAAGCAAGGTTGTATCATCTGCATATCACAGATTGTTAATGAGTTTCCAATCCTGATGCCACATTTTCCTTCATATAATTCAACTTCTCAGTTTACTCAGCATACAGAGTGCGTAAGTAAGATGAAAAAATGCAACCCTAGCACACACCTTTCCTAATTTTAAAACATTCAGTATTTCCTTGTTCTGGTCTATGTACACGTTCCTCAAGAACACAATTAAGTGTTCTGGAATACTCATTCTTTGCAATGTTGTCCATAGCTTGTCATGATCCACACAATATGAGACTATTGAAAATAACCATGACTTGGGTCAAGTGCACTTTAGTGCTCAAACTGACATCTTTGCTATGTAAACAGATAATGACAATAAAATTATTTTGGAATTCTGACCTTATATTACATGTTTACTATGTGACTAGGACATAGTGTGCATGTTTGGGCTTTAAGTCAGATGGATCAGGATTTGAATCTTTTAAAAATGTTTTTATTGTGAATTGAGTGCTAGTTTACATGGGTAACAGGCTTTAAACTCATCATTTCATTGCAATGATTACCATCTCCTCTGTGCATCATCATAGAAACAATATTTGTTTCCATTCCCTCTGGAATTTTTTTTTTTTTTTGGACATATACAAAAACTCTCAGGAATATATAGTCATTTAAATAACCAAAGGGCACATTCTGCAAGCCTTCATCCTGGTCACAAGCACACAGCCTTTCTCTTTCCAAGAGTCCAGAGTCCTTAGCTGCTCTATCTCTCCATGTCCTCATCCCTGCCTCCATCTCTGGTGTTGCTGCTTCTATGGATAGGTTCCCATATTCTGCTCCTGCTCTTCTCTCTTGATCGTCCTAGGGTCCTCTGTTCATGGACTGTAGCATTAACTACTCCCCCTCTTTGTTACAGAATTTCTACCTTTACTGTTGTGACAGTCGCAATTAGTCATGATAACAATTACTCACTATTGATTCATAAGAATCTTTTCACCAGACTCATCTAGACAGGATGAGAATTATTCATTGGAGATTCTACCAACCCCTACATACTCTGAAACTAAACTCCCTCTTGAAAATTTGTAAGCCAGTCACTTTGTGCCTTTATGTTGTTGCTGTTGTTGTTAGGTGCCATCGATTTGGTACCGATTCATAGCGACTCTGTGCAAAACAGAAGGAAACACTGCCCAGTCCTGGGCCAACCTCACAATTGTTGTTATGCTTGAGCCCATTGATGCTGCCACTTTGCCAATCCATCCATCTCTTTGGTGGTCTTCCTATTTTTCTATGATCTTACCAAACGTGATATCCTTCTCCAGCAGCTGGTCTCTCCCGAAGTATCAGAGATGAAGTTTGGCCATCTTGGCCTCCAAGGAGCACTCTGGTTGCATGTCTTCCAACACAGATCTGTTGGTTCTTTTGGCAGCACATGGCATTTTCAATATTCTCCTCCAACACCATGACTCAAATGTATCAATTCTTCTACGATCTTCCTTATTCACTGTCCAGCATTCACATGCGTATGAGGTTATTGAAAATATCATGGCTTGGGCCAGGTGCACCTTAGTCCTCAAGATGACATCTTTGTTCTTCAACACTTTAAAAAGGTCTTGTGCAGCAGATTTGCCTAATGCAATATGTTATTTGGTTTTTTGGCTGCTGCTTCCATGAGTGTTGATAGTTGATCCAAGAAGAATGAAGTCCTTGACAACTTCAATCTTTTTTTCCATTCATAAGAATGTTGTTTATTGGTCCAGTGGTGAGGATTTTTGTTTTCTTTATACTGAGATGCAATCCTTACAAAAGGCTGTGGTCTTTGATCTTTATCAGTAAATGTTTTAAGTCCTCTTCACTTTCAGCAAGCAAGGATGTATCATCTGCATATTGCAGATTGTTAAAGAGTCTTCCTCTAATCCTGATGCCACATTTTTCTTCATACAACCCAGCTTCTCAGATTATTTGCTCAGCATACATATTAAATAAGTATGGTGAAAGAATACAATCCTGTCACACACCTTTCTTAATTTTAAACCATTCAGTGTTCCCATGTCCTGTTCAAACAACTGCTTCTTGGTGTATGTACAGATTCCTCATGAGCACAATTAAATGTTCCAGAATACTCATACTTCGCAATGTTGTCCATAACTTGTCATGATATATTCAAGGTCATATTTTAGCTCTTATGGACTTGTTTTCATTTTCTTCTGCTTCAGTCTGAATTTGCATATGAACAATTGATGGTCTGTTCCACAATCTGCCCCTGGCCTTGTTTTGGCTGCCCATTTTAGGTAGCCAATGTCTAAGTTGCCCATTCCTATATACCCTGTATACAGAGGGGATAGGATTGATACTTGATGTGAAGGTTCCTTCCCTCTCAGTTGGTATTTTGTGCTATGACATCCATAAGTGTGGCCAAGTTCATCATATTGTAGCAATTTATACTTGTTTCCTTTATCAGAAAAAAAAAAAAAAATATATATATATATTAATCTTCCTCTAGTTGAGTTCTGATCTCTTACTCTAGCTGGGTTCTGATCATCAAGCCATCAAAGCTATGTTGAATGGGTATTATCTACAAGTCTGGGTGTTCTTCTGCATCTCCCCTCACTTCATATCAGCTGGATGCTTCACTTTCAGCTCTAGACCTCCGTGGTTATGTCCTTGTCCATGGGCTCATGTGTCCCCAGGCCACACCACACTTCAGACCAAGCAGCTCTTCCTCTTCTCTCTGTCATCTCCAGGTCAACAGGAATCTATGGAACATGGTCGAACTCAGCCCATTTCTTCATTGCTGCCTTTCCGCCTCTTCCACTCACCATCAGACCAATGTGGTCGCCAGCAAGCTTACATGACTGCTCATGTGTTCCCTTTGATTTTCAGTCTTGGAGCGGGGTTTGTCCTGAAGGCACTTGCTTGCTTGGCTTGATAGCTCCCTAGTGAACAACTTGCTTGTTCTTGAACTAGCCAATCAGACTATCATTTTTGATTTTTACTGCTGGTCTTTTTTTCGAGAAGTATCTTCTGTTCCTCCAGCTGTTCCAGGCTGGTCTTCTTGTCCTTTCAAGTGCAAATGTCCCACCTCATAAGCTTCTGATTGGGGCTGAGGGTTCCACCTAAGGTCCTATACACCACAAAGGCTCTGCAGTAAGCCTATTTTACTGGGCAAGTTCTAGAACCCCTTTTAGGTATTCCAATCAATTATAGGCTGAAGACGACCTTACAAGCTTTCTCTAATTACGTTTCCTGATATTCCTTTCTACAGGATTTGAATCTAACTCTACATTCCTTTAGCTCTCTTACCTCCAGAAAATCACTTTGACAGCCGTTTTGTCATTTGTAAGTTGGAAATAATAATACCCACCTTACAAGGTTATAGTAAGAATGAGTGAGAGCTTCATAGGCAAGGAAAAGACATTCCAAAGTCATGGAGGCATTGAAAGTGTTGTTAGTTTGGTGAGAAGGAATATTAAAACTGGGCAGGGAGTCAAAGGATGCATGGTTTGGGTGGCATAAATGGTTAAGCATTGGGCTACTAACTGGAAGGTTGATGGTTCAAACCCACCCACTTCAGAAATAAGTCCTGGAAATCTACTTCAGAAAGGTGACAGTGCTGAAAACCCAATGGAGCACTTGTACTCTGTAAACATGGGAACAATTAGCACCAACAATTGGGAGACTAAGTGATGTTATTATTGTTTTTGAATTGGTGAATTTTCTGTGCTCTCTGAATCTCAAGGCTACATGTTGAGAAGAGCCAGCTTCTCATTTCACTAATGGTAGAACCCTTGGACTTGTTCCTTTAGGCCTTTTTACACAGGGGAGATGAGTCCTATTGTTTTTCTAAGAGTTTTTTCCATTCCAGCTCCATCCTAGTCTAGGTACATGAGTAAAGAAATGCCAGGAAAGCTCTAGCTCCTTCCTTCTCCTAGACAAATAGTCACACTCCCACAGGCAGAAACAGGCCTTGCTCTGCACCTCACATTTATGCCCAGTCCTTGAGTTGGCTGAGTGCAATGATGGGTGACTGAAGGGAGGCCAGGTGGGGATTGGATGATTTAGGGAGCTTTTTCTAAGTTCAGGAACAGAATGGAGGAATGAGCCATCGAGCTTATGAAAAGATTCCCTGGAGTGTTTGCACACACACTTCCGTGACTCCTCTCCTACAAATCCCTTCTCCCAACCACTGACCTCATCATTGTGCGGTGTTCTCTAAGGAAACCTCACACTGTAGCGTCTAGGGGTATCATCCTGAAGGAGCAAAGCCTGAATCATTCTGTAGCTATTGTATTATCTTAAAACTAATTAATTCTCCCAAATATAATATTTTTACCTGGAAATAAATAAACACAGAAGAGAAACTCAAAATGAATATTTTTCCTGTGAAAATGATCCTGTTTTTAGTTGAACTATTTTATGTTTCATTTTTCAAATAGTTTTTTTTTTAATTTACTGCACAATAACATTATAATGACAATAACAAAAACTCCAAATAAAGCTGTTTCCATTTTTCATATTTATGCAGACCTCGCCCACATGCAGACAAGCAGTTTTTACAGTTTTGCTCAGAGTAGACAGAGTAGAATTCTTAATTTTGTATTTTGCTTTGTTCATTTAACATTATATCACAAACAAATGTTGGGTTTCCTGGTTCATATCCTAATTAACATTTTTATTGGCTGCATAATATTCCATCAAGTTGATATAATTTTACTTACTTAGTCATTCTCTATTGCTGGATACTTGTGCTATTTATAATTGTCTTAACAGGAGATATTAAACCAACACAGAAATAAATATCGTCACACATAGCACTTTTACTGTTTTTGTTATTGTTGCTGTTAAGCACCATCTATTCAGTTCTGTATAGGGTTTCCAAGTAGCACCTGGTGGGTTTAAATTACTGACCTTGTAGTTAGCAGTCTAGTACTAATCCAACAGCACCACACGGGACTCCTTAGCATTTTCAGGGTGTTTGTTTTGAAATGATCATATTCTTTGGATCAAATTTTCAAATTTGGTAAAATGGTCTGACAGTGTTTCTTGGGACAAGTTTACAATGCAATCAGCAGTGTTTACTAGCTTAATCAGACATCTGTCCCTATTGGATCATTGTCCATGTTTTTTGCTAAATGTGATTGAACTAGGAAAAAGACCAAAGGGGAATGGGGCAATGCTGGGCCAGATGCATGAAAACGCACCACAAACTCCATTGCAGAGCATAAGTGTGCTGCTCAGATTTCTGTTTAGTGGAGAGTGACAAGCTTTGGGAAACCTAAAGGCATTCACCAGACTAGAAGCAGCATAGATGCCTAGATTTGGGGGCTGCCAGTGAAGCTACCTGCACAGCCCTACTACACAGGGCTCCATTCAGATTGCAAAGGAACAGAGGCAATGATGCATGTTGGGACTGCATCCCATTCCAGACAGAGACTGGCAGGCTCAGGAAGAGCACTACCCAGGCACTAAGGTTGGAGATTTGAGTCCACTCAGAAGGACCTCAGAAGAAAGGCCTGGAAAACTACTTCCTATAAATCAGCCATTGGAAACCCATATGGAGCACAGGTCTACTCTGACATATATGGAATCACTCCATGTGTCAGAATTGAGTCAACAGCAACTAGGCTGAAAAACAAAAATGACTTAGCAGTTGTACCTGGCTCCCCTGCACTTTGGTCTTCTAGAGCCTTCCAGAGAAATGTTTCATTTCAAACTTGACTAGGTGGTGGTTGTGTGCCTTGGAGTCAGTTTTGACCTGTAGTGACCCTGTATAAAGTTTCTGAGGCTATAAATCGTTATGGAAGCAGAAAGCCTCATTATTCCTCCCGAGAATTATAGTAGATTTGAACTGCTGACCTTGTGAATGGCAGACCAACTCATAACCCACTATGCTACCAGGGCTTCTTGATTAGGTTAAGGGGAGTTGCTGCTGACCTGTGAGAATGTGGGGGAGCAGGTGAACATTATGAGGTTGGGACTAGGGGGCTCATCAGGTGAGTGTCTTGATGACTTACACTCCCCTGCACTAGCTCCTTCCTCACTGTTTACTATCATGTCCAGGTTTCTTTAAACCTAAACAAAAACAACAAAGCAAAACACATGACTCTGCTTGTCTGTATCTTCGCCATTATCCTCAAAATGACAATATTTGGGGTCTTTTCTTCAAATGGGTTCCAGAGTATTTTGAGATATTCTGAAAAAAATAAACAAAGTTCCATTTGGCAGAGATGTGACCAAACAGAAAGTAGATCAACTGTAAATATTGTTCATTTCTTATAGTAGGTAACTTATGTAATTTAATTCTGCTTATTTCTTAAAAAGAGATTGCAAGCTGTCTTTCCTTCAATTTCGTCTCTCCCGAGTCTGAAGGGCCATATATGTGGTTGTCTCTTCTCACTCTCTTACCCTCTAGTAAGCACATTACTACAAACCAGATTGCCCAGAATGCCGCCCTGAGAGTGCCAAGTTACTGTGGAAGAGAACATGCATTATTTACTGACTCCACACTTCTTTCACAAGCAGTTCCACATCAGATTTACATGTTTCCAAGCAGTTTTGTGAATCAATAGGGCATATTTCCATCTGATCTTTTACATTTAACAAATTTAGCTGAATGAAATATTTCTAAAGTAGACAAATTTCTTCATGCCTATGCATGAGACAGCAATTCTTCAGAAAAATTCTGTGATGGAACACTACACCCAAACTTTTTTGAGATCTTGTTTCATTAAAAAAAAAAAAAAAAAAAAAAAAAAACCTCTTTTGAAAAATGTTACAAAATTATACAGTGTTCCCATATGGTGTTCACCTAGCTCTTCCAAATGGGAATGTCCTTCATATCCATAGCACAAAGATCAAAACCTCACATGCAACTAAACTATAGCCCTTACATTTTTTCATCTTTTCCAAGATCCAGTCAGAGCCAAAGTCAGAGAGATTCAAAGTTGTAGCTTTGTTGTCCTTAAAGTAGCAAACCATATTATTGTGGGAGGGTCCAGGTGGCAAGGACCTGAGAATGCTTTTAGGGGCTGAAGTTGCCCCTGGCTGACAGCCAGCAAGAAGACCAGACTCCGTTCTACAACCACAAGGAGGTGAACTTTGTCCATAACCTGAGGAGCTTGGAAGTGGACCTTTTCTTAATAAACCTTCCAGACAAGGATTGCATTTAGTTGTAATGTCTCCATGATGTTCTTCAGTCTGTGAGGATTCCTTAATTTTTCATTGTCTTTTGTTAGCTTTCCACTTTTGAAGAGTATTGTATTGGCCTTGTAGAATGTTCTCAATTTGGCTTGGATTGATTTTTTTTCCCTCTCATGATTCAATTGAGGCTAGACACATGTTGGCATGAATACCACAGACGTGAGTTTTGTTTCTCTATGTATTTGAATAATGATGTTGATGAGGAGCAATGAGTATTCACCATGGACTGCTAGAAGAATGAACAAATCAGTCTTCGAGGAAGTATAGCCAGAATTCTCCTTAGTAGCGGGGATAGTGAGACCAAGTATCTCACTTACTTTGGCTGTGTCATTAGGAGGGACAGTCCCTGGAGATGGTCATTGTGCTTGGTGAAGGAGAGGAAGACCCTCAACAAGATGAACTGACACAGAGGCTACAACAATGAGTTCTAATATAGCAAAGATTATGAGCATGGTGTAGAATTGGACAGTGTTTCCTTCTGTTAGACATAGTGTCTGGTGTAGTATGAGTCAGAACGGACTTGAGGGCACCCAACAACACTTTATCAGGGAGAACATGATGTCAGTATGACCTTGGTCACTTGATTAAAATGGTGACAGCCAGATTTCTTTATTATCTTCTATATTCTCTCTGTAATTAATAAACATCTTTGGGAGAAGATAAGAGCCTTGTTTCATTTTGTCTTTTATTTCCTTTTTCTCTTTTGTCTTCTGAATCTTATCTAGACCTACTTGATGGTTTGAGAACCTAAGGAAATTTGGGATACTCAATTACTATTAGAAAGGCCAATGGATAACATTAAAAATCAGGGGCAATGTTGTCAGAGGCTCATTTTGGTAGCATTCTGGAAGAGATCTACAAATGAGAAAGAAAACTTTTCATGTAGCAGTTTTTAACCTCTCTGAGCATCATTTTCCTCAAGTGTAAAATAGGATAATAATGCTCACATCTTAGGGATATTTAGGGTGAAAATTAATATCAAACCCACCCTAGACATTTCCCAGCCCAGTGCCTGGCACAAAGTCAGTCTTATTACATTGTAATCACACTTCTTATTTTAAGAAGGCATGTTCTCTTCCCAGCCCCACTCCCTATCGCTGCTGTGTGGGGCCCTGCTGGCCTCTGCAGGCCTCTTCTCAGTTCACAAGATGGAAAATGTGAGCCCAACAAAGAGGAAATCCTCATTTGCCTTCTGCAGCTCCATTTTCCAACTGGCTTTAAATTCACAGTGGTGCAAATAGACTTGCATCCTATTGTGAATTTAAATACTTACAACCCAGGAATAAATGTATCCCATGGCTCATTTATCTCCCAGCTATTAATTAATGGTGGTTAATTGTAGTTATGAGCTGTTGAACTGCAGGCTTTTGCACCCATACATTTTCTTTAATGTACGCAGAATATAGGAAGGCTGGGAGTTGGGGACAGGAAGAAGGACTATCTCGGAAAGCAATGGTTCACAACCTAGATGTTACTCCCTGGTCTTTCCAGAGAGGCCTTATTAGTGTGCAGAGCTTAGAGTCAGGCACAGGACAGGAGCCACGGTCCCATAATGCACTGCTTCTGGGCCACTCCCCCCTATGCTTATTGTGGATTTATCCCTAGGAGAAACCTACTTAGCCAAACCCTCTATGATTTCCCTAGGAATGAGAAGTAAATGGATTTGCAACAAAGAGTAAAGAACGTTAGCCAATCTGGTATTTAATAGCACTAAAAAGAGATCATGCTGTTAGAATCCGGTTGTTGATGATAATGAAAATTCTCTTTATGAATATTTCCATTGCATTGTCTGAAAAAGAGGCTACTGAGAGAAGAGGAAGGGCATGGGACAAGAGGAATTTGGATGTCTCTGAAGGAGGGAGTCCTTGGGATCTCTTTTCAGACTCCTTCAGATGAAGCTTCTGGAGGTGTTGATGGTCTCGTGGTATAATTGTTACCACTGGTTTAGGATTATGGTGGTCAGAATTTTAACACAGTCCCCAAGTTTCCCACCTTCTTGCATTTTACCTTTTTCCAGATGCTGTCAAGTTGATTGGACTCATGGGGACCCAGGTGAATTACATTAGGTCTGTTGTGTAAGGTTTTCAAGGAGAAGTCATTTTGGCTAATAAAGTAGACTTTGTGAACCCTCCGCTACTTTGCTCTTGGCTGCAAACCCATTAGCTAGCACAACATGATTCATCATTGCTGTTGTTGTTAAGTGCCCTCGAGTTGGTTCCGACCCATAGTGCCCTTGTATAGGGTTTCTGAGGAACAGCTAGTGAGTTTGAACTGCTGACCTTGCAGTCGAAACCGACTTTGCAGTTTCATAATAGTGCATTATCCCATAGGTCTAGTAAACATGTGCAGAAAGGAATAAATCAAGCTAACCAGGGACCCTTGTGTCCCACTAAAATGTATAGAGTTTCTACAAATAGTTCACAGAAGACTTTTTTGACAAGAGAATATATTTATCACCAGGTCTTTCTTCTGAGGTGCCACTGGGTGGATTAAAACTGCCAACCTTTTGGCTAATAGTCAAGCGCTTAACTGTTTGCACCACCCAGGGAGTCCTCTCTGGTATGTATGCCCTGTATGATTCCCTCCCCTTGAGTATGGTTAGGTCTGTCCTCCTGGAGACAAGTCCTTTCAAAATAGGGTCTAGAGGTCAGAGCCAAAGTCAGAGAGACTCAAAGTTGCTGCAAGCGCTCTCTTTGTTGTCCTTGAAATAATAAACCATCATATTGTGGGAGGGGCCAGGTGGCAAGGACCTGAGAATGGGTTTTAGGGGCTGAAGTTACCCCTGGCTGACAGCTAGCAAGACCAGAACTCCATCCTAGAACCACAAGAAGTGAACTTTGTCCATAACCTGAGGAGCTTGGAAGTGGACCCTTCCTTAGTAAGTCTTCCAGATGAGGATGCAGCTGGCTGACACCTTGATTTCCAATCTTGAAAGGCCTTGAGCAAAGGACCCAGCTAATGAAGTGTGAAAATCCGAGGACCTTCTTGGAAACATATCCTGCAGCTGGAGGCCAGGAACATTAGGGCCAGAACATAATTATAAGGGTTAGAGATCTCTAGAAAAGGTTGAATTCCTAACCTTGCCAAATCTACTAAGCAAGTCAGGGCCCTGATTAGAAAGAATGAGGATCCTGAGACTGAATGAGGACATCTGGTTGATGCACGTGGAAAACTGAAATCCCTGACTTGCTTGAAGCTCTGGGAGGACACTACTCCTCGGCTAAGGCCAGGGCTTCCTGTACTAGAAACAGATTCATGGATTTCTGCCTTACACGACAACACACACAACTCCTAAGATCTTCCCAACTTCTCCTTCTAACTGTGCTTAAATCACACTCTAACCTGACCAGTGAAGCTCTGAGCCTGTGGAGGGAAACCTTCAGGACCCAATGACACAGACTAGCAGGATCTAAGAGAGTATGCCTGGTACTGGATCCTCAGCATGCTAGACCGAGGTGAGGACATATGAAATTAGATTTGGGAGATTTTTGAGAGAGAAACACTCTGTCATGACATAGGAGTTAACCATTTGCCTAGAACCCCAGGAGAACGTTCTAAAACACTTCTTGAATGGTCTTTGGAATCTTGGAGGAAGTCATACGTGAACTAGAAATACTTGAATTATTCTAAGTGAGCTAGAGATGCTTTACACTTTCGGTCAATAATACAGCGATGAGTCAGAACCGACTCCATGGCACTTAACAACAACAACATGACAAGACTCTGACCCATAGTCACTCTGTATAGGGTTCCAAAGGAGTGGCTGGTGAAATTGAACTGCCAACCTTGCAGTTCAAACTGACCTTGCAGTCCAGTGCATTATCCCACAGCACCACACCAGGATATATATTAACTAAGTATATTTAGGTTATAAGGAGCTCTGATAGCATAGTGGTTACGAGTTGGATCTCACAGTCAGCAGTTCAAAGCTACCAGTGGTTCTGTGGGAGAAAGCTGAGGCTTTCTGCTTCCTTAAAGATTCACAGCCTTGGGAACCCTGTGCAAGGTCATTATGAGTGGGAACCGACTCCACAGCACACCACCATGACCACTTAGGGTATACTCACCAGCGATCGTGTTCCATAGGAAGGTCCAAAATGACATTCCATTTATGGAAGCCATAAGATCTATGTGGGTCAGAGGACTCCTAGCAAAGTTGAGACACTCAATGTTGTCTGTCTTCCGTAGGTTAAGGCTGATGCTAGAAGATGCTCTTAGGGATCTTCACCCCTGTTAGCACTGAGGATGATAAGCTCCTAAGTGAATTTAGGCCAGGTAGCAGTGTTTCACCATAAGAAATAGGTGACTGAAATTATTATAAAGTTGCAATATTAGAACGGCAGTCACAGAGTCCTGGCCTGCAGAGAGCAATTGAGTTGGTCAACAGAACACAATGACCATACAGACAAGATAGACAGCCAGCCAGCAAGTGGAATATTCCATCTACACAATCCAAAATGATGACTCAAGGATGGATAAGGAAGAGTCTTATGGAAATCACCCCAATTCAAAGTCATGGTCACTTGACTGGTTTCTAGAAATGAACCAGTTTAGAATTGTGGACCCAATGATCAAGGCCAATTCCCCAGGTAGGAGGCTCCTGCAATTCCACAGAAAGTAAAGTGATGAAGATTCCTCCAATACTATTCCAAAGACACCTTTGGGCATTGACTTGTGTGACAGTATCATGGGGCAAAGGGAATACATAGACATTTCAAAGGCAAGCAAACACAGCTGATACTAACACCAGAGGCTCAAAGCACTATTGTGCATTTTGGAGCCTGGTAATAAGCTGAGGCCATGTTTAGCTCACTGCAACTGTGGACTCAAACCTAACAATTGTGAGGATGGCACGGGATCTGACAAGGCTTCACTCTGTTGTATGTGGGCTCCCTATGAGTTGGAACCAACTCGATGGCACTAAACTACAAGTTTAGCTCACAATTTGCCAGCAGTGGCCATGAGCCCATCCAGGAACCATACCCAAGATCCATGAATGTAAAAATGAAATGAACAAGTATGGCAGATGGCAGAACCTCATGTTGGTTCCTTGGCTTCTGAGAGAATGCTAAGTAGAAGCATCTTAAACTTCCCACCACACCCTCACTAAGGTAGTAAACAAACAAATAAACAAATCCAAAACATATTGCATCTTGGTAAGAATGACTTCGATGAATTCCATCCTCTGCATTGTGTCCCCTTGGACCCTGAAGGAACTAAGCATTTTTCTCAGACTGCAGTCAGGCAAGGGGTGTGAGTCCTCAGGCAGCACAGCCCAGGTCCTGCGGAGCTCCTGGGGAGGGCTGGGACTCTGGACTTCGTGTTGAATGAATCACATTTTCCAGTCTGTGCAATGGAACTGAGATTTCCCAAGTGACCCTCTCCGCTGACTTAGAGAATGTCTATCTAGATGGGGTGTGGGAAACAGACCTGGTGACCTAGTTACTTCTCCCCACCCACCCCCTTTTTTCAAAGCGAGAAGGCACATCAAGAACAGAGAAACAACTTTGGACACATTTCATTGACAAAGACTTGCAGTCTGGTAGGGTTTGTCTTTATCTGCTGTCTCGCTCTTTTTCAGGATGGCTACACTTTTTCTCTTTTCATACACCACTCTCACAAAGCCATAATGACTTTATTTTTAACAACTCCTTCATTCATTATTAGACACTTTTCAGTTGTTGGTATTGACATTTGCTTTTAACTCTTAGAAACAACAATTTGTTTCCTTGTTTAATTTTTTATTTTTATTTTTAAGGTTTTTACTGTGGCTTGAGTGAAAGTCTACAGGGCAGATCATCAGCTCCATATTCAACAAAACATATACCTTGTTTCATTACAGTGATCACAGTCCCCTCCATGTACCATCAGTCAACAGTATTTCTCTCGATTCACTTTAGCTCTTTTTTTTTTTTTTAAACACTCAGGCATATATAATAATTTACACCTCTAGCGGACACGTCTGCCTCCTGGCTGCCATCTCTTAGTCCCTCTCTTTCCATGAATCCAGAGTCCTCAGCTACTCCCTCTCCATCTCTGGTGTAGCTGCTTCTCTGGATAAGGTCTCATATCCCACTTGCGCTCTTCTCTTTTGATTGTCCTAGGGTCCTTTGTTTCTGGACTGTAAGATTAACTACTCCCCTGTTTTTGCTACAAAACCTCTACCTTTACAATTGTGACAGTCACAATTAGTCATGATAATAATTACTCACTATTGAATCTTAAGAATCTTATCCCCTTCTCTTTTAACCAGACCCATCTAGACAAAATGAAAACTATTCAGTGGGGACTCTTTCTTCT
>NW_006408541.1:27197512-27238700 GCF_000296735.1 Chrysochloris asiatica | reverse complement strand
AGTCGGTTCTGACTCAATGGCACCTGACAACAACAACAACAAGGCAAGGGAAACCAATATTCATAAGACAATCAAGCCTCTTAGTATTATTTCCCCTCTTCAAACTATGCCTTGACCCCTGTATCACAGAGCTCTGTTGTTCCAAGGTTGAACATGCGTCACTATTTACCTCTGTCCCATTTAGCCCATGAAAACCTGTCTCAGTGTTCCCTTGTAGACCTTGTTCTTCCCCTTCCTTCCCCACAACAATTACTTTCTATGATTCCAGATTTATTCTCTGGAACACCCACTCCTTTCATGGCCTTCATTATTTTATATAGGGGAAAATTAGGACCTTTATTTTGTTGCTGTTCACAGCTGCCACCAGTTAATACTGATTCATGGTGACCCCATGTGTGCAAAGGAGAACCAGCATCTGGGGCTTTCAGGGCTGGGCCCTTTTGGAAGCAGATTAACAGGCCTTACTTCTGAGGAAACCACTGGGTGGGTTTGAACTGCTAGCCTTTCAGTTAGTCCGGTGCTTAGCTATTTGCACCACTTGGAGACCTTGTTGCTGTTGTTGTAAGTGCTGTTGAGTCAGTTCTGACTCATAGTGACCTTGTATAGAGTTTCCAAGAAGGGACTAGGGATTTTGAACCTATCACCTTGTGGTTAACAGTCCAGTCCTAAAGCACCACACCAGGACTCCAGGACCTTAGTGCTTAATATGTATTCCTGATATTGTATTAAGTATTTTTCTTGTTCATTTAATTATTTCCGCAACATTTGTGAGTCAAAATTTGCAACCATTTTGCTGGTAAGGAAACCAAAGCTCAGAGAAGTTAAGGGGTTTGTGTGAGGTTACACAGTAGTTAAGTAGTAGGTCTAGAACTCAAATCCATATCTACCTCATTCTATGCCCCTTTCACTGTCTCCCACCCTCCCTGCTTATCCTAGATTAAAGATTCTGAGGACAGGAATTAGGTTTACATATCTCAGATATTCTTCCACCCTTACTCTGTGTCCTATGGGGAATCTCATCTCTTCAGTAGAGGTTTGTTGAATGAATGCCTGCACGAAGGGGTGGCACTATAAATAAATACATGCGTGAAGGAACCAGGGATTTCAACAGAGTTTCATAACTGAAATGAGATCCAGGCAAAGAAATCAAAGCACAAAATAAATCCAAACAGGTCAGGGTACAGAAGGAATTAAAAGTAGAATATTGAGCAGCAGGATAAAAGCAACCCTTTTCTCCAAAAGAGGGCACTGAAATGGAAGACGGCAGATAAATTGTTGAGGAAGCTTCATAGAGGAAATTATATCTAAGCTAAATTCTGAAGGACGGTTATAAATAGTCAGAGAAAGGCAAGCAGGCTTTTATGCTAATGGAATCATCTAGACCTAAGCTAAGAGAAACAGAGCTGACGAAAAGCAACAATGGCTAGGTGCTCAGCATGGTTTGTGTGGATAAAGCCTATGGATGGGGAGGGACCAGACTATAGGGCAAGGAAAGTTTGGAGTTGATCCCATAGGCCCTGCAGAATTATTGGTGGATTTCAGTCTTTGAAAGGGCCTGAGCAGCTGCTATTATTTGTATGCAAATAACGCACGTTTTATATGGTTTTTGAAAACTGAGTGTTAGTTTCCTATGCATGCTATGCAAATTATATGCATGCTGTTTACATGGATGTCTTATATGCAAAAAAATGCAGTATATATTTTAGTTAGGTCATCTAACTTCTATGTGGATAAGAGATTGTTGTTAAGTGTCTTTGAGTCAGTTCTGACTCATAATGACCCTGTGTAGGGTTTCCAAGGAGTGCCTGGTGAGCTTGAAGTGCCAATCTGTGGTTCAAACTGAGCTTGCAGTTCAGTGCATTAACCCACAGCACCACACCAGGACTCCAGATGGGAGATTAGAGTGGGGTAAGATTAGGGCATGTAACCTTGATCTCATGAAACCATTGTACCATATTTATATTCTGTTTTACACTCAGAAATACACCTGTGAGAAATGAAGGCACGTGTATAAAAGTATTCACAGCAATAAACTGGAAACAAGCTAGACATTATACTCAGAAGAGTGGACAAAATGTGACATATTTAGACAGTGATATTCTGTACAGCTGTGTTATTTTTGTTGTTGAGTGCCATCGAGTCAGTTTGGACCCATAGCAACCCTGTTTAGGGTTTCTAAGGAGCAGCTGATGAGTTTGAACCACCAACCTTGCAGTTCGAATGACTTTGCAGTCCAGCGCCACACCAGGACTCCTGTACAGCAGTGAAAATTATTTTGTTGTTGTTGTTAAGTGCTGTAGAGTTGGTTCCGACCCATAGCGACCCTGCATAGAGTTTCCAAGGAGAAGATGGTGAGCTTGAACCACTGATCCTAAGGTTCAAATGGATTTTGCAGTCCAGATCATGAACCCACAGCAGGAGAGAAATGTTACTACACATGAATTCAAGGGAAGAAAACTCAAAGCCCATCCCATGGAGTCCGTTCTGACTGGTGGCGACCCCATAGCGTTTTCCTCACTGCCGTCTTTTACAGAAGCAAACCACCAGGATTGTCTTCCATGGTGGCAGGGGGTGGGTTCAACATGCCAATCTTAAGGTTAATTTCCAGTCACAAACTGCTGGTACCACCCACTTAAGAGCCACCACACAAGAGTAAAAATCAAAACTACTACCATCGAGTTGATTTGGGCTTACAGCGACCCTATGAAGGTTTGCCGAGGCTGTAAATCTTTATGGGAGCAGAAAGCCTCTTCTGTCACCGGAAGAGTGTTTGGTGGATTCAAACTGCTGACCTTGTGGTTAGCAGTCATCATGCCACCCACTATGCAAGTACTTTATAATTCTATGCAGGAGACAAAATGAATCCATGGACATCAGCTTAACCAGCAGTCATCTCTGGAAGGATATTGACTGGGAGAATGGAAGAGGGAGACCCCTGGGGTGATGGGAAATTTGTAACCTGATCTACACGATTGTTGTTGTTAAGTGCCACCAAGTTAGTTCTGACTCATAGTAGCCCTATATAGGGTTTCCAAGGAGCGGTTGGTGAGTTTGAACCACCGACCTTGTGGTTCAAATCTACCTTGTGGTCCAGTGCTTTATCACACTGTGCCAGGACTCCTGCGTAGTGGTTACACAGGTGTAAACATTTAAAAAAAATCCATCAAAATGTACACTGCAGACATACGCATGTTCTGTGTATGTTGCACATAAAATATGTTTATTCCTTTGGAATTTTCCTTATCTTTACTTCTGGGTACTATGGCATGGTAGAAAACAGAAAACTATATTAGCAACTAAGAACCATATAGAATTTCCCTGGGTTTGCTCTTAATCGATGTGTAGCGATGCTCAGATTAAAAGCAATTTTAGCATTTCATGAAACTGAATCAAAACTCTAAATACATCTGCCAGTAGTTGGTATTTCCTCAGGAAATCTCAGTATTATCTGTTTATGTGTGTACACGCACACATGCACGTGCGAGCATGCATATTCATGCCTTCACTGCAGCTATCTATCTGGGACAGCTCCTTGGATGGAGTTGTTCTGAGAGAAGACAGGGCAGTTTGGCAACTGGGAACTTCATACGTAATGGCCCCATACCTGAGTTCCTGCAGGCCATGGGGAATGTTAAAAGTTATTACCCCATTGTCCTGACCCCATCCTGCCTATCTCTTCCTACTCAACTCCCATGGGGTCCTCCTAGCTCCGACTCAGCCATCACCCAGCTCCAGAGGAGGGGCGGCATCTTTCTGTGTGGTGAGTGTAATTGTTTCTCAAATGAGCATTTCCCCGGACAGTAGGCCCAGCCAGTGTTTCCTGAATTAACATGCTCACTGAAGGATTGAAGATGGTCATTAGAGCCGACAGCATCAGTTTCGGTGGGACAGTCACAGCGCCACGGAGTTGCCCGCGATGGCGAGGAGATTGATTTGTGTGGAATGGAGACATATGGCCAGAATCATCCGCTCCCTTTCCTCTGTAATTAAAACATCTGGGAGCACCAAAGGGCTGGGAAATGAGAAGGAAACAGTGGATATCTCTTCCTGCCCTGTCTGAATCACCCAACCGTGGGGCTGTGACATCAGAGGGGGCCGGCCACCTGGCTTAACGTCCAGGGACTCGCAAAGGCTGCTTCACTTGTAAGCCTGGATTCGGGGTCTTGTCTTGGGTGTTTTATTTTATTTTCAGAGAACACATTCTAAACATGTTTCTTGACTGCTAAAACAAATGACCAAATGACAGGGAACTGGAGAATCAATGCTGGGGCCTGGTATGTTCTTAAGTGCCATGGAACTGTTTCCAGCTCATAGAGACCCTGTATAGTGTTTCTGAGGAGAAGCTGTGAAGTTGTACCACCGACCTTGCAGTTCAAACTGACCCTGTGGTCCAGTGCTCATCCTATAGTGCCACATCAGGAGCCCAAAGGACAGAAAAGTGTAGAAATCAGTGTTGGGATCTGGTATGTTGTTGTCAAGTGCCATCGAGTCATTTCTGACTCAAAGCGACCCTATAAAGGGTTTCTGAGGAGTGGCTGGTGAATCTGAGCCACTGATCTCATGGTTCAAATCAACCCTGTGGTCCACTACTTATCCTATGGTGCCAACCAGGACTCCAAATGATAGGGGAAGTGAAGAACTCAGTGTTGGGGCCTGGTATGGGCTATGGGGCTTTTGTTTGTTTGTTTGTTTGTTTTGGTCATGGGATGAGTTTTATCTGGGGCTAGGGAAATGTTTTCCCTTTATATGAAAGGCCTTAATTTTTCCTTGTTTCCACTTCACCAAGGCACCCTTCAGTTAATGAATCTAGTCAGCTTAGCTTCAGGCCCCTCAGTAAGGATGACAAGCTGGGTAGCACTGGTGCCGGGTGGAAGTATGGCCATTATGAGAATCAGAGAGCTCTTAGGAAGACAACTGTATGTAATACAACCATTCTTTCTTTCTCTGGCTCACACACCACTCAACCATTTATTCCTCCCTGGATCCATTATTCAAGGTCTGTCCACTTCTGAGCTCAGTCATTCCTCCATTTGCTCAAGTGATGAAGCTTATGAGTGAGAACCCTCCAAGAATTCATCAAATCTGGGTCTTGAAGGAGCTTTACTATGCAAATAGTAATTCAATATGGCACTTGCTAAGTAGTGGCATACAGAGGACATGCAGAGGAGGGCATCAGCTTCCCGAATCTAGTGGCACTTGCTATCCAAGTCTCAGTTCCTTACATCCACAGAGCACCCAGCACCATCAGCGGGAAAGTCAAGAAGCCACTGTTTACTGAGTGCTTACTATCTGCACAGCACATTACAACCTTCATTTCTTTTAATCTTCACAGCCATTCTTTGAGAAGGATCATATCCTATCCCTTTTAAGGGTCAGGGAACTGAGACTCTGGAAAGGTGGGGGCCCAATGTGGCATTTGGGCCATCAAGTGCCTCATAGAATGCCGAGCTGTCTGTTTCTGGGACTTCATTGTCACTGCTTTGACAGAGCCAGCTTTCTGCAGCCCCTGTGACAACTGAGCGCCCCCCTGTGACCTTTCCTGTCCGGCATATTGGTCACTGTGCTGCCTTAGTTTCTTTTCTAAGAATTTCATTATCTCTTTACTGACTTGTGCCCTGCTCCCTGCTGGGTGGGATTACTTTTAGTGGACTCAAGACTATGAGTGAATGGATAGCAAGAATTAAATCGTCCTAATCAAAGTATTAGTGGCTGCTAACCTCAGGGTTGACAGTTCGAAACTACAAGCCATTCTGTGGGAGAAAGATGAGATTTTCTGCTCCCGTAAAGATTTACAGCTTCGGAAACCTGTGCAGGGTCACTAGGAGTCAGAACTGACTCCACGTATTTAACAACAACAATCAGAGTATTATCAGTGCTGAGCACAGAACCCGGCACACACTGTCCACACATACAAAAGACTAATGCTAGTAGCCAGTACTCCCCGGGCCTGTTGTCAGAATTAAATGAGATAAACCAAAAAACCCACTGCCGTGATATCAAGCGAGAGTGGTGCTCGAGGCAGGACTGACTGCTCCGTAGGGTTTCTGAGACGGCATATCTTCAGGGAACACTGCCTCATCTTTGCTTCATGGAGCAGTTAGTGGGTTTGAACTGTCAACCTTGTGGTTAGCAGTCCAACCATTAGTCCACTGTGTCACTACGGCTTCATACCCTATAGATCAAATACAAAAATCAAACTCACAGTCATCGAGTTGCTGCCTACTTAGTCATTTGCTGTTGTTGTTATGCGCTGTTGAGTTGGTTCCAACTCATAGTGACCCTATGCACAACAGGACAAAACACTGCCTGGTTCTGAGCTGTTCTCACAATCTTTGTTAAGTTTGAACTCTTTGCTGCTGCCACTATGCTAATCAATCTCATTGTGGGTCTTCCTCTTTTTTTGCTGACCCGCCACTTTACCGAGCAGGATGTCCAGAGACTGGTCCTTTCTGATAATCTGTCCAAAGTATGAGAGATGAAGTTTCGCTATCCTGACTTCTAAGGAGCATTCTGACTATACTTCTTCCAACACAGATTTGTTTATTCTTCTAGCAGTTCATGATACTTCTAATATTTTTATCCAACACCATAACTCACATGCATTAATTCTTCTGTGATCTTCCTTATTTATTGTCCAACTTTCACATGCATATGAAACTACTGAAAATACCATAGCTTGGGGTCAGGCACACCTTAGTCTTCAAACTGAAGACTTTGTTGAACACTTTAAAGAGGTCTTGTGCACCAGATTTGCCTAATGCAATACATCATAGCATAGTGGATCACACGTTGCATTGTTAACCACAAGGTCAGCAGTTCAAGTCCATCAGGTGCTCCATGAGAGAAAGATGGAGCTTTCTGCTTCTTTAAGATTTGTAGCCCTGGAAACCATATACATGGTTGTAATGAGTCGGAACAGACTCAAAGGCACACCCCCCACCACCATAGGGTTGCTATAAAGAACCCTGGCAGTGTATGACATTATGAGTTGGGAGACTTAAAATGGCTTCCTGCTCATAGTCACCCTACAGAGGGCTTTCTAGACTGTAACTGTTTACCAAAGGAGAGCAGATAGCCTCATCTCTTCTTCTGACCTTGCAGTTAACAGCCCAGCCCATAACCCACAACGCCACCAGGGATCCTTACTGTATAGATGTCGTTGTTGTTAGGTGCCATCGAGTCAGTTCTATATAGGGTTTCCGAGGAGTAGCAGATGGGTTTGAACTGCTGACCTTGTGATTCACACTGCCATACCATGAAGATTGCTGTTGGTAAATGCCATTGAGTCAGTTTTGACCCATAGCTACCCTGTATAGAATTTCCAAAGAGCAGCTGGTGAGCTTGGACCACCAACCTTACAGTTCAAATTGACTTTGCAGTCCAGCGCATTAACCCACCGCACCACACTAGGACTCCATGAAGATTGTTGTTGGTAAATGCCGTCAAGTCGATTCCAACCCCAAACGACCCTGTATAGGGTTTCCAAGGAGCAGCTGGTGAGCTTGAACCACTGACCTTGCAGTTCAAATGGCTTTGCAGTCTGGCACATTAACCCACAGCACCACACCAGGACTCCATGAAGATAGTACACGTTAAACACCTGGACCAGTACCTACTAAATGTCCAATGAATATCAGCTAGCACTGTTGCCATACTTAATCTGTACAACAGTCCTCTGAGGAAGGGGAAATGGGGCTGATGACACAAAATTAACTGCTCAAGGGCACACAGATAGACTCCACAGTCTGAGGTCTTAGTGGATCTATTGCAGTTGATCCCAAATGAAAGTTTGTCCTGAACAGAATAAGTATCCAGCATCACAATGGTGTTGCTGCTTATGTGACTGAGGGTGGAAAACTATGAATTCCCCCCACCAACAGCCTCTTGCCATCAGTGTATTTATTTATCACTCGAAAAGTGGGAGCCTGTCTTGTGCCAGGCAGTGGACGAGATAATGAAAGGACAACAGTGGCCAGGACACTGTCTTTATGGAAATCAGAATCCCTGGGTGGTACAAGTAAGTCATGTACTCAGCTGCTAACTGAAGGGTTGATGATTCAAGTCCACTCAAAGGTATATTGGAAGAAAGGCCAGGCAATCTCCTTCTGAAAAAATCAGCCATTGAAAACCTTTTGGAGCATAGTTCTACTGACATACACGGGGTTGTCACCAGTCAGAGTCAATCCATGGAAACTGTTTTCTTTCCTCACATGTCAGACATAATTTATTGGATACTTTTCATATTATCTCACCTAATCCTTGTCCTGGTATGGCGCTGTGGGCTAATGTGTCAGACTGCAAAGTCATTTGAATTGCAAGGTTGGCGATTCAAGCTCACCAGCTGCTCCTTGGAAACCCTATACAGGATTGCTATGGGTCGGAATTGACTTCATGGCACTTAACAACAACAACAACAGCTATCCTTACCCTAAGAGGTGGGTACTATTATTTTTCTTCTCATTTTACAAAGTAATAACAACTAGTTACAATCAAGTCATTGCTGACTTAGGGTGACATTGTGTGTATCAGAGTAGAACTGTGGTTGTGATCTTTCAGAAGTGGATTAACAGGGATTTCTTGCATGGTAACTGTTTTTTATGGAAGTTATATATAGCCTTGTGCTTGGCTGGACTTCGAATCACAAGGTTGGCAGTTCAAACCCACCAGCTGCTC
The DNA here is from genome assembly GCF_000296735.1 of Chrysochloris asiatica. Lineage (NCBI taxonomy): Eukaryota > Metazoa > Chordata > Mammalia > Afrosoricida > Chrysochloridae > Chrysochloris > Chrysochloris asiatica. The sequence continues at coordinate 27,230,027 of NW_006408541.1, read as the reverse complement.
TTTGGAAACCCTATACAGGATTGCTATAAGTCAGACCCAACTTGATGACACTTCACAACAACAACATAGCCTCATACATGGAAGTGAGCTCTAGAAAAGCAGACATTTGCTTTATCTGGTCCTATAAAGCCCTGCCAATCTCCTGTAGGATGAAGCACAAGGTCAGTTTGAACTGCAAGGTCAACTGTTCAAACTTACCAGCTGCTCCTCATAGGGATGCTATGTGTTAGAACAGTCTGGATGGAATTTAACAACAACAACAAAATCTTCTCCAAAAGGTCCACTTCCCAACAAAATTCCCAGCACCTCTTAGGAGAGAACCTGCTCGCTCATATGACAGACACTCACGTCTCGGAAATCCTGGGAATAGTCCGAGGAAGCCCTATTTCCAGGGAGTGAAAAAAAAAACACAATCAATGCCAAGCTTAAATTTGTCCCCAAGATTCAATTAAGACCAATCCAGTTCCTGATTAAAGAATCCGACATGCATCCAGGCATAAATATTTATGCCTGATAGGCTTTCTCTTTAACAGCAAAACAATCTGCAGTGACAACATTAGAAATATGAATACATTGCTGGTGATAACTCCATTATCAGTACTAATAATAACTTAACAGCTTCAGCATGTGTCATGCTGAGATGTATGCAAATGGGGGCCTCTTCTGTCAGGAGCATTTGGTAGTGGACTGGCAGCTCTGTCACACGCCTTGGCTGCAGCCAGCGAGACCTCATTTCATGTAAGACAGTGCCGTGTACTCATTTGCCGGAATAATGCTCTGTGCTCATGTACCACCCTTCACTCAAAGATCACAAATCAGCTTGGCAGACACTGCCAGTGCCTCCGTGAAGCCAAAACATCTGGAGGAAAAGTGAAAAAAATTCAGCCTTTCAGCAAATCCGCCAGCCAGATATTTTTCACTATGTATTTGTTTACTGTCTACTGTCTTAGATGGGTGTTTCATCTACACAATGTCAAACAACTAGATGAAAAGTGCATTTCTTTTCATGATTCACCTAGAAATTTTGGTACCAAGAAAATGCAATGCTACCTATAACATCTTGCCATCTGTTAATGTTGCAAGGTTTGGGTTTTCTTATGGGCACTGTTTCTTGGAGTCAGGCTAAGTGTGTTCCAGAGGGTTGGTGGGATTTTAACCTCTGGGATTTTTAAAGGTCTGGAAACTGAGGCTAACACATCATTTCCCCCTATAATGCCCCTCCAAACAATCAATATTGATTCTAAATTGGGATTTAGGGATAAATGACATTGTGGGATGGGTAGCAGATCCATAGTCCTATTACATATGGATAAGATGTAAAGACAAATTGTGTCATCAAGAGAAAGATTCCATTTGTATGTTAGACATATAAGCATTTCTTCCAGATGCAGTCCAAAGATGAATGGGTAAGCCTACCTGAGAAGTTGCTTCCCACATGTAAAGCAAAAGTTTACCTAAGAAGGACATGGAGAGGAAACTGGTAGAACAACATTATCAATCAACAAGGGATGATGGGAAGGACAGACCATGGATATTTTGGGAAACACATCTGGGCCCCACCAATCACTCTGGGTGGTCATGTCAGGCACTATAAACTTATTCTTGGCTTAAGACTGGACAAAGTGCATTGCCTCTGCCAGTGCTAACTTTCAACTGGGTAACTGTCAATGTCATTATAACATTTGGCTACTTCCAATAAGAATGAATGGAGCACACCACTCAAAAGGCACAGATGGGCAGAATGGCTAAGAAAACATGACCCAACTGTATATTGTCTCCAAGGGACCCATTTTAAAACAAAAGACAAAAATAGATGGAAAGTGAAAGAATGTAAAAAATATTCCATGCAAACAGAGACCAAGTAGAGTGGGTTTATTAATACCAGGTAAAATCAATTTTAACTAAAACTCTTATGTCAGACGAGGAGGATCTGAACATCAACGAGATCTAATAGTCACAGATAGAACACTTCTTCCAACTACAACTGAATACAGTTTTCTTCAGTGCACAGTGATCACTCTCCATATGTTAGGTTACAAAACAAGGCACAATATATTAAAAAAGATTAAAAGTATGCAAAGTATCTTCTCCAACCAAAGTGGGATGAAATTAGAAATCAGTAGTAGAGATAAGACAGAAAAATGTCACAAAAATATGGGAACTAAACAACACACTATTAATCAAACAAAAACTTAAGGAAGATATCACAAAGGAAATTAGAAAATACTTAGAGACCAGTGAAAACAAAAACCCAACATACCCCAATCCACGAGATTCAGTGAAGGTAGTACTCAGAAGGAAACTACAAAAGAGAAAGGGTCTAACTTAATAAGTTTACTTTGTTGTTGTTAAGTACAATCAAGTCACTGTGACCCTGTATAGAGCTTCCAAGGAGCAGCTGGTGGGTTTGAACCACCAACCTTGTGGTTCCAATCAACCTTGCAGCCCAGCGCTTGTCCTACAGCACCACACCAGGACTCCTTACTTTATACCTTGAGAAATTTAAAAAAGAAAAACCAAATGAAACCCAAAGCTACCAGAGGAATTAAATAATAAATATTAGAGAAAAATGAATAATATAGAGGCCAGGAGTCCTGGTGTGGCGCTGTGGGCTAATCTGTCAGACTGTGAAGTCATTTGAACTGCAAGGTCGGTGGTTCAAGCTCATCAGCTGCTCCTTGGAAACCCTATACAAGGTTGCTATGGGTCGGAATCAACTTGACAGAACTTCACAACAATAACAACAAGGAAAAAATTAGAAAGTATCAATAATACTACAAATGGCTCTTTAAAAAGTGCAACACAATGAACTAGCTTAACTAGATTAACAGGAGCAAATCGTAGACTAGTAAATAAAATCAAATATTAAAGTTTTAATATTAATACCAACCTTTTGTTATTGATGTTGTTAGCTGCCATTGAGTTGATTCCAACTCTTTGTGACTCCATGTGTGCAGATGAGATCTGCTTAATAGGGGTTTTCAAGGCGGTGACCTTGCAGAGGCAGATCTCCAGATCGTTTTTCAAGGAGTCTCTGGATGGGTTTGAACTGCTAACCTTTGACCAGCAGTTGATCACATAACCAGTTATGCCACCCAAGGACTCATACAGACATTAAAAGGATCATAAGGAGATGCTATGGACAACTAGATGCCAACAAACTAGAACACTTAGATGAAGTGGATTGTTGTTGTTGTTGTTGTTAAGTGCCTTCGAGTCGGTTCCGACCCATAGCGACCCTCTACAGGGTTTCCAAGGGTGTAAATCTTTACGGGAGTAGAAAGCCTCATCTTTCTCCCGCGGAGCGGCTGGTAGTTTCAAACCACTGACCTTAAGATTCGCAGCCTGATTCTTAACCACTACGCTACCAGATGAAGTGGATAAGTTTCTAAACACACTGCCTCAAATTGGCTCAAAAAGAAATATAAAATTTCAGCAGACCTACAACCAGTTAAGAGCTTGAATTAGTAATTAAAAAAAAACCTTTCAACAAAGAAAATTCTAGCACCAGATGACTTCACTGGAGAACCAATAGATCGGTTTGGAAGAAGTGTAGCCAGAGTGCTCCTTGGAGGCCAGGATGGCTAGGCTTCATCTCTCATACTTTGGACATGTTGTCAGGAGGGACCAGTCACTGGAGAAGGATATCATGTTTGGTAAGGTGAAGGGCCAGAGAAAAAGAGAGAGACCCCCAAAGAGATGGATTGGCCAAGTGGTAGCATCAATGGACTCAAGAGTGGCAACCGTAGTGAGGTTGGCCCAGGATTGGGCAGTGTTTCGTTCTGCTGTGCATAGGGTCACTATGAGTCGGTGCTGACTCGATGGTACCTAAAAACAACAACATAGGGTTTCCGAGGAGTGGCTGGTAAGCTTGAACTAACGACCTTTTCGTTAAAACTGATTTTGCAATGCAGCATATTAATCCATAGTGCCACACCAGGTATGCGATTTTCCTTTAGGATAATAAAACCATTCTAGAACTAGCTAGTATATAACATTGTGGGTATATTTAAAATACACTGAAATGGATACTTTAAAGTGTCCAAGATGATAAATTTTATGTTATGTATACTTTACAACAATAAAGTGAAAATTAAATCAAAAAGCAAAACAAAACAAAGACACAGGGCATGGATTGGATTAGGTATATGCGCTGTAGTTTGTCATTTCCTTAGCCAAAGCTCCATGTGACTGTTGAGCACTTAGAAAATGTCCTAAGTCACTAAAATTTTAGTTTTATTTCATTTAAATTAAATTGAAATTTAAATAGTTATATGCGGCAAGTCATGACTGTACTGGACAACTTAACTCTAGAAAGCTAAACAAGTAAACATGAAGAAAACCTTATGAAAATTTCTCAGAACTCAGAGGAAAAGACAATTTTATTATTATTATTATTAAATAGTCATAAGATAAAAGAGGGACAGATTCAATGATGGAAAGAGAAGAGAGAGAAGCAATGAAATAAAGGAAATAAAAAAAAAAATCTCCAAAACTTTTAGTCCTAAAAATATGGCTTTACTAGTTGAATGGGTCCACCATACTAGTCCTATCAAAAAATTATGAAAAGACAGTGGTGCTGACATACACCCTGGAGATTATTTAAAAATTTTTAAAGCTAAAATAGATCTTGCTACACCGCAAACTTGGTGGTTCAAGCTCACCAGCCACTCCTTGGAAACCCTATGCAGGGTTGCTATGAGTTGGAATCGACTCCATGACACTTAACAACAACAACACCAACAACAACAAAAATTGCTTTTATAGTCTTGGTGTGGAGCTATAGGGTAAGCACTGGACCACAAGGTTGGTTCAAATTGCAAGGTTGGTGGTTCAAACTCACCAACTGCTCCTTGGAAATTCTATACAGGGTCGTTATAAATTGGAAACAACTTGATGGCACCTAAAACAACAACAACAACAATTGCTTTTAGACACTGGTAATAGAGTTTTAGGGAGAAAATGCTGAGCTAAATTCCTTTATTTAGCTAAAATGGGTTTGGCCATTCAAGAGCAAAACGAAACCATTTTCAGAAACACAGATGTTCAGAAAGACATAACTCATGTATAAGTCAAAAGTTACATGTAACTGACCCAGTGACAAAGATTCAACCAAAGGATCCACAAATGATATTGAAAATTTGGAAGAAAACAAAAAAAAACTGAACTAGAGAGTTAATTATAAATAATTTGTTACTATAATTATAATGTAATGCACATGTAAAAATAAAGAGGAAACTGATGCAGAAATAATTTATATTAATAATCTACAAACTTAAGATTGTATTAATTAAACTTAGATATGAATGAAAAAGCAGTAAACCTGTTCAGACTTTTTCAGATGTGTATACGTTTGATGAGGATTTATTTAGGTCACAAAAACTGTTTCTTTCCATGCCGTATTTTATGATATGCTCTTGGTATCAGCTCCTTTCCCAGAGGAATCTTTCACATCTTATGATGGTGCTGGAGCATCATTAGCAGGAGAGACCAGCAGAGGTGGCAGCTTTCTCTTTGAATTTGGGAATGTTTGGTCTAGACAGTCTAGCTATGATTTTTGGTGAGCTGCAACACCATCATAAATAGGAGGATTCTGATTTTATGAGACACCTCTATCATTTCTCACATCTTGTACTAATAGATCAGTTTATTCTAAAATTACACTTGTATAGGTTTTCATATGGCTGAGGGAGCACTAGAAAGCACCATGAGGTATAAATGAGCTTTGCTTATTAATGGGTGGATCCATTTAATTAATAGAGAAAACCCAATGGCCATGTCATCTAGTGGAGGCCAAAACTCGACTTAATCCAAAGACTGAAAGAAGAGAACTTTTAAACTATAGCAGATTTGCTATGATTTAAATTGGACATTTGGGCACAGCTCTAAAATTTCATTTAGCATCTCATTCTTCAGCTTCTCCAACAGAAATAGAAAGGAAGCATTAAAAGAAAGTGAGAGTAGATATATTGGTTATTACAATAAATGCAAATGGTTTAGATCCCTTCATTAGAAGACACACTGAATTAAGGAATAATCTAAGTTTACGCCACTTACAAGAGTTAGATCTAAAAGTCCACTAGAAAGCACACACATGAATTAGAAAGCAGAGGTAGAGAACTGATATCATTGAAGAACAATTTAAAGCACAACACAGTAAATAGCCAAAAAAGGGTAGCTAATATTTATGAAGTCCTGGTGTGGTGCTGTGGGTTAATGTGTCAGACTGCAAAGCCATTTGAACTTCAAGGTTGGTGGTTCAAGCTCACCAGCTGCTCCTTGGAAACCCTATATAGGATCGCTATGGGTCGGAACTGACTCAAAAGCACTTAACAACACTTATGAAAGTTATTCCTAAATGATGCTAAAATACCTTCAATTCATTACATATTTTCTGTATTATTATCCAATGATGCATGACAAAACATTTAAAAAACAAAGTCAGAAATTGAAATACAATTATAGGGAGGTGATTGGCCAGTGTTTCATTCTGTTGTGCATAGGGTCACTGTGAATCAATACCACCTCTGTGGCACCTAACAACAACAAAACAGGGAGGTGAAACAAAACACTTTCATTTTTCTCATCAATCATGAGACAAAATCTCTATATAGAATTTTATATTAATATGTATTAGACTTAATATGTGAATGTTTTACACTATGCTCCATAGCAGAGAAAAATGTTCCTTTGAAGCATCCATAGAATATTTACCAAAATTGAACATATTCTTGGCCATAAAGTCCATTCTAACAAGTAGAAATTAAAAACCACTGCTGTAGACTTGATTCTTACTCATGACGACACTACAGGATTGAGTAGAACTGTCCCATAGGAGTGACTGGCTTACAAGTTTTCAAGAGGGAGTTTCGTTTCAAAGTGTGAGGGGGCAGGTAGAATCACCTGAATAGTTCTAATCCTGTCTACATGGGTCTGGTGAAAAGATATGGGGATCTGATTCTTATAATTCAATAGCAAGTAATTGTTATCATGACTAATTGCAACTGTCACAACTACAAAGGTAGAATTTCTGTAACAAAAGGGGGGACTGTGGTGACTCTGTAGGATAAGCACTGGATTGCAGCCACACAGTCGGTGGTTCAAGTTTGCCATCTGCTCTGTTGAAGAAAGATAAAGCTTTCTGCTTCTGCAAATATTTATAGCCACAGAAATCCTATACAGAGTTGCTATGCAAAAAACAACTCAACAGCACACAACAACAAAAACAACACGTTGGTATGTATGTAGTCAGTCTGCAATAAATACTTTCACTGAATCAGCCAATCATGAGAAATAAGCAACAGGGATGGAGTGGGATAGCTGATGTGACAATCACTGAGATGACGTGAAGCAGGTGGTTTGTTGAATGTAAAACTGATAATCTGCTTTGCAAACCTTCACTCAATTCACAATAAAAAGTAAAAACAGAGAAAAGTTTGTTGGACAGTTGTCAATGTTCGTATGAAGGGTATTGTTCTTACTTTCTCATACCTCCTCCTTTCTTCATTCAAGCTGCTTCTTCTGACTCCCTTTGGAAGAGTAAATTCTGCTTATCCTTCACAAATTAACTCAAACATCATTTTCTTTTGGAAACCCCCTTTCCCTACTCCTCCTTCCCCAAGCCCAAGGTATCCTTTATCTTCTTGTGTTATTGTTGTTAGGTGGCATGAGACAGTGCTGACTCATAGTGACCCTATGCACAACAGAAGGAAATACTGCCCGGTCCTGGGCTAACCTCACTCACAATCATTGCTACACTTGAGCCCATCGCTGCCACCACTATGCCAATCCACCTGGTTGGGGTCTTCCTCTTTTCCTCCAGCCCTCCACTTTATCAAACATGATATCCTTCTCCAGTAACTGGTCCTTCCTGATGATGATATATCCGAAGTATGAAACAGAAAGTTTGGCCACTCTGTGTTTCAAGGAACACTCTGGCTGTACTTCTTCCGACACAGATCTCTTTGTTCTTTTGGCAGTCCATGGCACTTTTAATATCCTCTTCCAACACCATAACTCAAATGCATCAATTCATCTGTGGTCTTCTTTATTCACTCCCTAATTTTCACATGCATATGAGGTTATTGAAAATACCATGACTTGGGTCAGGAGCATTTTAGTCCTCAAACTGATGTCTTTGCTCTTCAATACTTTAAAGAGGTCTTGTGCAGCAGATTTGCCTAATACAATATGCTGCTTGATTTCTTGACTGTTGCTTCATTAATATTAATGGTGGATCCAAGAACAATGAAGTCCTTGATAACTTCAATCTTTTCTCCGTTGATAAGGATATTGTTTATTGGTCCCATGGTGAACCTGTTTTCTTTACACTGAGATGCAATCCATATGCAAAGGCTATGATCTTTGATCTTCATAAGTATTTTAAAGTTCTCTTCATTTTCAGTAAGCAAGGTTGTATCATCTGTATGTTGCAGGTTGTTAATGAGTTTTCCTCCAATTCTGATGCTACATCTTTCTTCATATAACCCAGTTTCTCGGATTATTTGTCAGAATACAGATTGAATAAACATGGTGAAAGAATACAATCTTGTTGCATACGTTTCTAATTTTAAACCATTCGGTTTTCCCTTGTTCTGTTAATACAGCTGCCTCTTGGTCTATGTACAGGTTCTTCATGAGCATAACTAAGTGTTCCAGAATACTCATACTTTGCAATGTTGTCCATAGCTTGTCATGATCCATATAGTCAAAAGCCTTTGTGTAGCCAATAAAGCACAGGGAAGCATCTTTCTGGTACACTCTGCTTTCTGTCAAGATCTATGTTATGTCAGCAATGACATCCCTTGTTCCACGTCCTCTTCTGAAACCATCTAGAACCTCTTCTGGGGATTGGAGTATACTTGGAAAAAAAGACCTGGTGATCTATTTCCAAAAAGGCAGCCATTGAAAACCCTTTGTTGTTTTAATTAAGGACCATTGTGTCAGTTCTGACTCATAATGACCCTGTATGGTGTTTTTGAGGCTGTAAATATTTATGGGAGCAGAAAACCTCATCTTTCTTCTGAAGAGCAACTGGTGGGTTTGAAAACTTTATGGAGAAGAGTTATACTCTGACACACATAGGGTCATCACGAGTTAGAGTCAACTCAGAAACTGGACATGCTATGTACTTTGCTCGGAACCAGACATTTATCATGAGAAAGAACAACACAAAAAACCAACAGTCCTACTCCCTGCCCTAAGGAAACTTACATTCTTACTGGGGGAAATAGACATACTAATAAATGATGTAATTATAAATTATGAAGCATAGAAAAGGCTGAGAATAAAAGGGATCAGTTTTTGCTCATCTGAAGTGACTGTGAGAGTGTGGCCAGGTGGAAATACTTAATTTGAGGTCACCAGACCAAAGAATAGTTGGGAAACACTAGAAAGACGACCACTAGCAATTTTTTAAGGAAGATAAACTTTTTATTGTGAAACAACTTTCAATGTGCAGAAAAGTTGCAGACATTACAGAGAATTCCTGTATTTCCTTCACCCAATTATTATCATATTACATAACCAGGTTAATGCTAAGAAATTAACACTGTTGTTGTTAGGTGCTGTGAAGTCTGTTCCTGCTCACAGCAACCATGTGTACAACAGAACGAAACACTCCTGTTCCTCCTGCACCCTCATAATTGTTGTTACACTTCAGCCCATTTCTGATGCCTTTGTGCAAATCCATCTGTTTTAGGGTCTTCCTCTTGTTTTCTGGCCCTCCACTTTTCCAAGGATGGTGTCCTTATTTAGAGACTGACTCCTCCTGAAAATGTGTCTGAAGTATGAGAAACAAAATCTCACCATCCTGGTTTCTAAGAAGCATTCTGATTGTACCTCTTCCAACACAGAGCAGCTATTCTGACACTCCATGGTACTTCCAATATTCTTTCCAACACTGGCACATGTCTATCATCTAAATTATTGATTTCATTTGGATTACACCAGTTTTCCCACTATTGTTCATTTTTCTGTTCCAGGATCCAATCCAGGACACCACAGTACTTTCTAGTCCTTAAAGCATTTGCGCCTCCATTAATTTATTTAGCACATAGATATAAAAGCAGATATGGTATGGCCAAGTAGCTCCTGCATAAGATGTCTGCTTACACATATACACAGAGCACCAAAGAAATTCTTAGGAACCTGGGCATCCATTCCTGCCCCTGCCACAGATGTCAGACAAGGCTTTTGCATTTTTCAATGTCTGTCTCATGGGGTATCCTGGTTCGGGTCCTGCCTCTCTATCCAAATTAAGTTCTTTAAGCAAAACGGAATGCAGCATTTACAAATTACCCACTAAGACCTGTAAACATCAGATTACTTTTTAAAAATTCAATTGCCCATTTAAATATTTGATTCTGACACAGGGCTGGGGGCTGAGGGGTGGTCACGCAGGAGGTGTACACGCCGTCTTCAGAACTACTTCCTGTCTGTCAAATGGACAGCCCACTCAGAAAGATTAACCCAGATTCCCCCAAAGAAATCTATGTCAAATTGATGCTGAGTTGGTCTGGCATCTGAGGAGAAGCTTGACATGACAACATTAACCCTCTCAGTGCCACCAGGCTCTGGGAGAACGACTTGCAAAGGCTTACCTGTGCAAAGCTCAGCGGACAGGAAAGGAAATCAGGGATGTGGGAGGAAGAGGTGTTAAGACTCAGGAGGGGGTGGCGGGGTTTCCCACCCGGTCGCACTGCATTTGTCAATGACGGTTTATCACGCTCTATGCTTGCTGAGCAGAAAGCTCCCAAGGTTACTAATGGGACTGGAGTTACGGCCACAGCACTCCAGCTGCCAGCATCTGAGTCATCTTGTGTCCCTGCTCTCAGCCGGGAAGAAACTTCTTTAAAGTTAACAAACCTCTTTCCTCTCTGAACTTTCGAATCTTTATTCCTGCCTCTGGGAGCATTTTCTCTTCAATGTCTAGCCTCTTCTCCTAATCCCTGCAAAATCATGGAAGATCTGATCCAATTCTTAATTTTTAACTCTTTACTAAGGAGCCCCGGTGGCACAGTGGTTAAGCACTTCATTTGTAATGTAAAAACCAGCAGTTTGAACCTACCAGTTGTTCCATGGTAGAAAATCAAGGCTGTCTGCTCCAGTAAAGATTTGCAGCCTTGGAAACCCTAGGGAGCAGTTCTACACTGTCCTACAGGATCGCTATTGGTCTGAACGGACTCCATGGCAGTGGGTTTGGGTGTAGTGGATTCTGTCTTCTCTCAACCATAGGGATTGCCTTGTCTTCTTAGAGCTTCTCTAGATGCAAGATTCAGGACACCAACTGCTGGTCTCAAACCAGAAGCTTGTGATAGCTGATGGCCTATGGACCCAGGAGGTCATTATTTATTGATAACTGTCAATCAGAAAGTCTCACACCATTCTGTATTGCACTGTCATATGTATAGGAAGCACACCATCTGGAGCCCAGGACTCAGGCAGGAAAAGTAACTTCTGCTGTGCAGCGGCAAGGGTAGTCCTTACTCAGTCCACTCCATTACTTTTTGTTTATTTGTGTTAGATTTATGGTTTATGTACAATTCAAATGACCTGCAGTCACTTCTCAATTGTCAGAATACACAAATGATAAAATCTCTTTCCCAGTTTCTAACAAGTAAAGAGTTTGGTGATCAAAGTTTTTAACTGAATATCAGACATCAAAAAATATCTGGTGGAACAAACAAGATTGTGGATAGGGTAGAAGTGCAGTGAGGAGCTCTGTCAACAACAATACAGAATATTGGACCAAGCAGGCTCAGGGGATGGTGCCAGAACTCTGAATCACATATAAAGGACTATTTAGAAGGTTGGAAGGCTTACAGCTAGGAGACTTTGTAGCAGAAGCAAAAAAATCCATTGCTTTCTAATTCAAGACACTCAGCTGCTCCCGGAGCCACTATCTTGGGAGAGACCAAGCAGGGGAAGGATCAGAGAAGCCACAGAAGCCTGACAGAACCGCAGAGATAAAGGTGTGGACGTTCTTTTTTTTTTTGTATCAGTTCATTGGTCTCTCTCTGTCTGTGCACCTCCATTCTGATGACTAGAGGGGGTACCTGAACGAATGGACACTCCACCCCACCCCAGAGGGGTCTACTACACATGCACACAGATCTCCTCAAAATTTAAAGTGACAGTTTCCACTTAAAACCAAACAGCAGAGCAAAATGCCCACAGCCAGCCCTGAACTGTTTATCACTAGAAAAAAAGGCCTGAATGGGAATTGTGGAGTGGGACAGGCAGATTAAAAAGGAAATATGCTGAAGATTAAATCCTGAGTTACATCACAACAACCAACAGTGGCATCTTGAAATTTCTCAGGAAGCAGAGTGAAAAAGGAAGCCCATCTACTGATCACATCTACCTGGAAGCAATCACAAAGCACAAAAAAAAATAAAAAATACACACCAATATAAGTATTCAGGTCACTGATAACTCCTGAATATGCCCAAAAAACAGAAACAGATGACCATATCAGCACATGTCCAGAAACGAGATAAGCGACTGAGACAAATGAGCTGGAGGTAAACCTACACTCCATACTGGAAGGAGGGCAGGCTTTGGAAATGCCTGAGAAGGAATTCAGAAAAATGATTATAAAATGTATCAAAATCCTTTACAATGGAGTTGAGAAAAATAAGGAAGAAGTCAGGAAAGTGCTACAGGAACAATCAAATTAGATAGATACAGCATTGGAAACAATTCAAAACCTACAGAAAGAGGTCCAAATGATTAACAATAGAATATCAGAAATGGACAATGCACTGAAAGGGCAAAGGAGTAGAATTGAAGAGATAGAAGCCAGAACTAGTGAGCTAGAAGATAAATCTCTCAACACTACTAAGGTAAAAGAGCAAGCACAAAAAAAAAAGGATAAAAAAAATCTGAAGAAGGCCTAAGATTCATGTTGGACAACATGAAGAGGAATAATTTAAGAATTATTGGCATTCCGGAATAGGAAGAATCACACGAGTCCACAAAGGAGATAGTTGAAGAGCTTCTGGAAGAAAACTTCCCTAACATCCTGAAAAGCATTCAAGAAGCTTTACAAACCCCAGGAAGGATAAACCCTAAAAGAAAATCACCAAGGCTTATAATAATCAAGCTCTGCAAAATTGAAGATAAGGACAGAATCAGGAAAGCAGCTAAGGAAAAGAGAAGTGTAACATACAAAGGCAAGCAAATCAGATTAAGCTCAGATTTCTCAGCAGAAACCATATAGGCAAGAAGGCAATGGGGATATATATATAAAACCCTGAAAGAAAAAAAAAACAAAAAACAAAAACAAAAAAAACCCTGCCGACCAAGAATCCTCTAACCAGCAAAGTTGTCAATCAAATATGATGGTGTAAACAAAACATCCGAGGATAAACAGAGATAAGGGTTTTTTCCAAAGCCAACCTTGCTAAGAAAAACATCCTAAAGGAACTTCTGTGGACTGAGAACCCACAAGAACAGACAATAACCAGATATTGACAAATGTGGCAGCATCACCCTGAACTCAATTGACAAATGAAAGAATCAAGAACAGAATAAAATTATAAGAATAAAGGATCTGGGAGGTCAGTCTATGATCAAAACAATTGCAATGTTAAAGAAGGTAAACACCGAGGTGGTGAGAAGGTCAGGTAGATTACAAGATAAAATAGACTATCTTAAATGGAGGGAAGAGTTAAAGGAATACAAGGAAGCTACAACAGTGGGGTCAGGGTGGGTGGTTTAGTCTGGGTGTTGGGGAAGGCAATACAAAAAGGAGGAGGAGGTGGAAGAACAAGATAGATAGGGGATCACTGAGACAGGTTTGCATGGCTTAATTGGGACAGAGGTAAATAGTGATGCATGCTCAACCTTGGAACAACAGGTTTCTGTGATACAGGGATCTAGGCATAGTTTGAAAAGGGGAAATAATACTAAATGCTTGACTGTCTTATGAATATTGGTTTCCCTTGCCTACCATTGTAAAATAAACAATTGAGTGTCTTAGATACTCAAGTATAGAAAGGAATGTTGGGAAACATGATTATAGAATTTGCCCCATGAAATAGGCCTCTTGCAAAGCCTTTGCAGAGTATAGGACCTCAGGTAGAATCCTGAATCCTATCCAGAACCTTATGAGGTGGGACATTCCCACTAGCAAGGACAAGTAGACCAGCCTGGAACAGCTAGAGCAACAGAAGATACATCTTTAAAGAAAGATTATCAGGAAAAACCCAAAACAAAAATGTCAGCATGACTGGCTACTACAAGAATAAGCAAGCTGTTCTCCAGGAAGCCATCAAGGTAAACAATCAAGTTCCTTCAGGACAAACTCCCTTCTAAGAATGAAACTCAAAGGGAACACATGAGCAGAGATGTAAGCTTGCTGGCGATCACATTGGTCTACTGGTGAATGGAAGCGGGGTTGGGGGTGGGGGGGGGGAAGGGGGGAAACGGAGGGGAAAGGCAGCAATGAAGAAATGGGCTGAGTTCAACCACAGTCCATTGACTCCCGTTGACCTGGAGATGAGAGAGAAGAGAAAGGGCTGGTTGGTCCAAAGTGTGATGAGACTTGGGGACACTGGAGCCCATGGACAAGGACATAGACACAGAGGGCTAGAGATGAGAGTGAAGCCTCTAGCTGATATGAAGTGAGGGGAGATGCACAAGAACACCAAAACTTGCAGACAGTACCCATTTCACCTAGCCTCGATGGCTTGATAATCAGAACTCAACTAGAGGGAGATTACAAAAAGAAATTTTTATTTATTTATTTATTTATTTTTGATAAAGGAAGCAAGGGTAAATTGCTACAATTTGATGAACCTGACCTATACTCATGTAGGTGGTAACTCTAAATACCAACAGAGAGGGAAGGAGTCTGCACATCAAGCATCAATGCTATCCCCTCTGTACACAGGGTAGATAGGGATGGGCAACTTAGACATTGGCTACCTAAAATGAGGGGGCGATAAAGGCCCAAAGTGACTGGCTTACAAGGTTTCAAGGGGGAGTTTAGTTTAAGAGTATGGAGGGGAAGAAAGAGTCCCCACTGAATAGCTGTCATCTTGTCTAGATGGGTTTGGTGAAAAGAGATGGTGATAAGATTCATATGATTCAATAGTGAATAATTGTTATCATGACTAATTGTGACTGTCACAATTGTAAAAGTAGTTTTGTAACAAAAATAGAGGAGTGGTTAATCTTACAGACCGGAAACAGAGGATCCTAGAAGAATGAGGGACCTTATCCAGAGAAGCAGTGACACCAGAGAAAGAGACAGAGATGGGGTCATGGAGAAGGGGAGCAGCTGAGAACTCTAGATTCCTGGGAAGAGAGGAGCTAAGAGCTGGTGGCCAGGAGGCAAAATTGCATAATGTGTCCTTTAGAGGTATAAATTATTATAAATGCCTGAGTGGGGTTTTTTGTTTTATTTTTATTTTTTTTAAAGCTAAAGTGAATAGAGAGAAATATTGTTAACTGATGGTACATGGAGGGGATTATAATCATTGTAATGAAATAAGGTGTATGATTTGTTGAATGTAAAACTCATGCTCTGCCCCATAAACTTTCACTCAATCAACAATAAAAACCTTAAAAAAAAATCTGGCAAGTTTGGCTGCCATTGCAATTATGGTTGATGTCTCAGGAACTCATTGTTATGTAAATGATGAAGGGATCACCTATATAACATTCCCCTGGGTTCCAAATGGAGTAACCCTGAGCCATGTTGGAGCCCTGCACAGAGTGAATATAAATGGATTGAGGTGGGACCCATACTCTCCTCTATACCACAGTTACCACTCCTCATTGTTTTACATTGTTGTTGTTGTTAGATGCCATTCAGTCAGTACCGACTCATAACGGTCCTGTGCCAACCTCACAATTGTTGCCACGCTTGAGCCTGTTGATGCTGCCACTTTGCCAATCCATCTCTTTGGTAGTCTTCCTATTTTTCTCTGATCCTCCACCTTACTAAACATGATATCCTTCTCCAGCGAATGTCTGAAGTATGAGAGACCAAGTTTGACCATCCTGGCCTCCAAGGAGCACTCTGGTTGCACTTCTTCCAACACTGATCTGTTGGTTCTTTTGGCAGCCCATGGCACTTTCAATATTCTCCTCCAACACCATAATTCAAAGGCATCAATTCTTCTATGCTCTTCCTTATTCACTGTCCAGCTTTCTCATGCATATGAGGTTATTGAAGATACCATGGCTTGGGTCAGGCACACCTTAGTCCTCAAGCTGACATCTTTGCTCTTCAACACTTTAAAAAGGTCTTGTGCAGCAGATTTGCCTAATGCAGTACGTCATTTGATTTCTTGATTGCTGCTTCCATGAGTGTTGATGGTTAATTCAAGAAGAATGAAGTCCTTGACAACTTCAATCTGTTCTCCATTGATGAGAATGATGTTTATTGGTCCAGTGGTGAGGATTTTTGTTTTCTTTACATTGAGATACAATCCATACCAAAGACTGTGGTCTTTGATCTTCATCGGTATGTATTTTCTTATACCCAATCTATTCCACATGTTTGCTTCATGTGCCCAACATCTCTTGTCATAACATATCCCTTTATTTTTGTTATCTCCTTGTGTTTGTGTATTCTTGTGTATAGGGTAAGTGTTCATGTTTGTCTCCATGCATATGATAGGTATGAGCACATGTATTCTTGTGTGTGAGGTGTCTATATATTTCTCCATGCGTGAGATAGATATGAGCACATTTATTCTTGTGTGTGAGGTGTTCATGTGTGTCTCCATGCATGTGATAGCTATGAGCACATGTATTCTTGTGTATGAGGTGTTCAAGTGTGTCTCCATGCTTGTGATAGTTATGAGCACATGTGTTCTTGTGTGTGAGGTGTTCATGTGTGTCTCCATGCATGCGATAGGTATGAGCACATATATTCTTGTGTGTGAGGTGCCTCCATGCATGTGATAGTTATGAGCAGCACATGTTTCTCAAGTATTTCAGTCTCACTCAGACACTCCTTTTTCTTGCACTTATTCTTTTTCTTGGACTATCTTCCACTTTCGCCTTTTCTGGATCCTTGGAGCATCCACAGATTGTTTTGGTCTAGCACCTCTTTCCCCTTCTATGCCTTGCTGTCTCTCTTAGTCTGGGTTTTCTAAAGGAGCAAAACCAGGAGAGCGTGTATGGATATATATAGAGAAAATTGACTTCAAGAAAATGGCTCTTGCAATTGTAGTGGTAGTATGTGCCATGGAGTTGGTTCTAACTCATAGTGACCCTGTGTACCATTTCTGAGGTTTTGAATCTTAACAGGAGCAGAAAGTCTTATCTTTCTCCTGTGGAACTGCTGATAGTTTCAAACTGCTGGTCATGAGATTCACAGCCCAACTTGTAACCACTAGAGACCAGCAAGTCCCAACTGTGGATCAAACAGCAGCTGGTGGCCTCTGCTGACTCCAGTTCCAAGAACCAGAGGTCAGATGGCCAGATGATTGCAGGTTCATAAAGTGAAAGAGGAGAGACTGTGAGAGTGAGAACTTTGCCAGAATATCATTTATTTTCTGGATGCAGGCCACATGTCCAAGAAGCCCCCTTCCAAAGGATTAGTTTGCTCACATCAGATCACAAAATGGAAGACAGTTACATTGTTGTTGTTGTTAAGTACCATGGAGTCGGTTCTGACTCATTGTGACCCTGCACAGGGTTTCCGAGGCTGTAAATCTTTATGGGAGCAGAAAGCCTCATCTTTCTCCCATGGAACAGCTGGTAGTTTCAAACTGCTGACCTTGAGGTTAGCAGCCTGATTCGTAACCACTGAAAATCATAGCCTAGACAAACTGACACATGATATGGACCCTCATAGTCATAAAACTGTTTGTGGACAGTGAGACGCTTAACTGACAGATTCAGGAACCCATCTGCATAGGGAGGAGAGGGAAGAAACTGACAGGCAAAGTGATCCAGAAATAAAGGAGAGAATGTTTGGGTGTTTTTGTTCAAACCAGATTTCTTCCAGGACTTGCAACCAAAGAGTCCTTGAATAACAGACGCCTTTTCCTCATCCTTATCCTCATATCCTTGGTGTATATGATATTACAATTTCTCACTTTTGGCTCATTTTTTTCAGTTGAATAAATTAAGGGCATATATGTTTCTGTATTATTTTTCTCTGGTACTTACCTTTGACTTTTGTTGTTGTTGTTGTGTGCCTTTGAGTCAGTTCTGACTGATAACGACCCTGTAAAGGGATTCTGAGGAGTGGCTGGTGACTTTGAACCACTGACCTTGCTGTTCAAACTGACTTTGAGGTCGAGTGCTTATCCCATTGTACAAGACCAGGAGTCATGTGATCTTTAGACACCTATATTAAACTGCCTACTGAATGCACTGTTGTAACTGAAGTCTGAACATGAGCAAAACTGTATTTCTCTTCTTCTTTTTCTTCTTCATGTTTCCTGGAGGGTTTCTGTTGGTCAATGGTGCCATCAGCCACATAATTCTCCAGCCAATTGTTTTTACTCCTCTTTCACCATATACACAAAATGGAGGAGGACAAATTCAAAATCTGTATGTTAGACAATAGGTTGGAGACTTCTACTGGCTCACAGAGCTGTAAATCCAACCTCCTGAGTTCCATTGGAATCCCGATGGCAAATGTCAAGGTGTGAGGTAACCCCAGAAGCTCTTAGAGTTTGACTCATTCACCTGATTTTCCAATAGTGTCCTGTTGCTTTCTACAACCCAAAGATTCGACCCTCACCTACAGAGCTCTTCTCCTCCAATCTCTTGAACTCTATGGAGACTATTAACATCTAAAATGCTTGGACAATAGCTTATTAATCTATTAGCAAATATTTATGAGACTTACATATGGTAAGAATGTTCACAATGTGGTGTTTTGTTCATATTGTGTAAAACATAAAATGCCTAGCACTTTGTGATGAACATGGGAACATGGGTGATTATGTCCTGTTGCTCTTAGGTCAAAATTCAACTCTGCTACATTGGAGCTGGGTGAACTTCAGTGAAGCATTTAACCTCTTTGAACTCATAATTTCTCTCTTAGAAGAGGGGTGGTGGCTGTTCAAGTAATCACTGATTTTACATGGTTGGTGGGAGGTTTAAATCAGAAAATGATGTTAACATATTTTTTACAACTATGTTTGACACCAGAGTCTCTGGATTAGAGTGAAGCAAGAGAGATGCCCAAGGTGCAAAATTTAAGTGCATAGTCATGCTTAGGGTCATGCAAGTTTGTGATTCTTGAGTGAGGACCTCCTTAAATTTTGTGCCTAGGTGCCTCTCTTGCTTCACCCTAGACCCAGCCCTGCCTGAAACACAATTGTTTGCTAATACTCCCTCCTTGTCCATAAATGTTGTTCTAACTCATAGCGACCCAGCTTTCAAGGATCAGCTGGTGGGTTTGCACCACTGACCTTGGGGTTAGCAGTCCAGTGCTGATCCTACAGTTATATTAAATTATCCACACCAGGACTCCACTGTTGTTGTTGTTAAGTGTCATCAAGTCAGTTTCAACTCATAGCAACCCTATATAGAGTTTCTAAGGATTGGCTGATGAGTTTGAACCATCAACCTTGTGGTTCAAACTGACCTTAAGGTCCATTATGGGCCAATATTTACAGCTTCATTCTTCTTGGATCAACTGTCAACACTCATGGAAGCAGCAGTCAAGAGATCAGACGACATATTGCATTGGGCAAATCTGCTGCACAGGAACTTTTTAAAGTGTTGAGGAACAGAGATGTCAGCTTGAGGACTAAGGTGTGCCTGACCCAAGCCATGGTATTTTCAATAACCTCATATGGATGTGAAAGCTGGACAGTGAATAAGAAAGATCGTAGAAGAATTGATGCCTTTGAGTTGTGGTGTTGGAGAAGAATACTAAAAGTGTCATGGACTGACAAAAGAACCAATAGATCTGTTTAGGAAGAAGCGCAGCCAGAGTGCTCCTTGGAGGCCAGGATGGCTAAGCTTCGTCTCTCATACTTTGGACATATTGTCAGGAGGGAACAGTTGCTGGAGAAGGATGTCATGCTGGGTAAGGTGAAGGGTCAGAGAAAAAGAGGAAGACCCCCAACGAGATGGATTGGCCAGGTGGCATCATTGATGGCATCAAGTGTGGCAGCAGTAGTGAGGTTGGCCCAGGATCAGACATTGTTTCGTTCTGCTGTGTATGGGGTCGCTATGAGTCGGTTCCGACTCGATGACACCTGGCAACAACAACAACTTACAGCTCCACTCCAGGACTCCATTAAGCCCACTCAATTCCTCTCTCTTTTATGCCTTCTCTAGTAGAATTATTACTATTAGTCTAGACCAGGATCTGGCAAAATAATGACCAAGGGTCAAATTTAGCCAGTTACCTGGTTCTGTGTCCATTCACTTACATGTTTTCTATGACGACTTTCACACTAAAATGGTAGCGTGGTATTATTGCAACAAAGATGTCATGGTCTACAAATCCTAAAATATTTACTACCTGGATCTTTACGAAAAAAAAAAAAAAAATCCAATCACTGGTCTAGACAGTGCTGCTGTCAAGAGAAGAATCATTTTAATTTTCTTTGCATTTCTTGCCTTTCTCTCCATTTTACACTGAACCCATGTAACCTACATTCTAAACAGGGTTTCTATGAGTTGAAACCGACTTGATGGCACTTAACAACAATAACAACTGTGTGTGTTGAATTTTGAAGCTATTGATTTGTGTTGTATACTTACTGTGAATTCCTGTGTTCTGACTGTTGGTGCTATTTTCATTCTGTTCTGGAAAGTTTCAAGCAGCTATAATTTGGCATCACTTAAACTTACTATGCGATTCATTTATATTCCTTTCATATCAAAAGTAGCCTTGTCTCTGTTTTTTTATTTAAAATTTTGAAGGTATTTGAAACAACTGAGTCTAGTCACTAGCTTTGCTATAGAATTGCTTCCTATAGATTTTGAATTTTTTTTTTAGATTTTGAGTCTTTTCTTGATTAAGTACTTTTGAGCAATGATTATAATTTGACAAAGGAGGCAAAAACAGTGACTGATGGAGTCCTGGTGTGGTGCTGTGGGTTAATGCGCTGGACTTCAAAGTCAGTTTGAAACACAAGGTTAATGGTCCAAGCTCACCAGGCGCTCTTTGGAAACCCTATGCTTGTTGCCATGGGTTGGAATGGACTCCACAGCAGTTAATGACAACAACAGTGTCTGATACAGTGAGGATGAGCAGAGCAGAAGAAACATTACTTTTTACTGCAATATATCTACTTATATTTCGTGTATCTCATTGAATATCTAAAGCCTTATGCTGTCTTATATTTTAAGGTAGCAATTGCAAATGCGCATTTGTGTAGCCTGCAAAGTTGAGCTTGGTTCTAGGCTAGTTGAAATTGTGCCAGTCTGATTTTAGAGAGTTAGGAATTCTTGGGCTTTGGCTCCAGGAGCTTTTGATTTATTTTCTTCCTTTTCTCTATCACAGTGACACTAAATACAATCTGGGTAAGTGGGTCAATATTTTATGATGTGAGCATGTAGCAATAGTTAAAGTTTACTGTCCGTCCTTTCTTCTTCCTTGTCTTCCTTCTTAGATCCTTTACAATTTTTGTTTGTAATTTGCTAAGCATGACAGTATTTAATCAAGACTAGAAGAGTCTTGATTAAGACTCAGAACTCTTTTCTTTTGTCTGTGACTGCAGCAGAGATGCCCTTCTCTTGTTGGACACCGTAACAACAATTTGTCAGTTGAAGGTTTTGAACCAACATGCAAAGATTAGCTATCCCTGGGTCCAAGGGAGTAAAGTTATTGAAAATAACCTTTCATCTATAGGGGAAAGTCAATAAATAATTCCCATATTAACCCAGATTCATTCAAATTTGTCGAGAAATCTGATTGAGAAATTCTAATTCTCTATCATGGTGTTTTTCAAAGTATGGTCTGTAGACCAGCAGCATTGGAATTATCTGGAATAGTAATCCAAATAAAGCTAGTTCCCTTTGAGTCAACTCCAAATTATGGTGATTCTATATAAGTCAGAATAGAACTGTGGTTCATAAGTTTCAATGGTTGACTATTTGGAAATAGATCTCTAGGTCTTTCTTTCAAGGTACCTCTGGGTGGATTTGTACCTTCAACCTTAAGCAGCTGAGCACCTTAATTATTTGTACTACTTAAGGATTCCAAATCTGGAATGCTCCTTGTAAAATAAAGAGATTCAAGGGGGCTCCCAACACCCATGCAATAAATCAGAATCCTGTGATGAAGTATGGGAGAGGCCAATGGGAAGTGGCAGAATTTGACAGGTTAAGCATGATTCCTAGGTGATTCTTCTATTCATTAATGATTGAGAACAAAAGAAGAGTGAGACATTCTTTTTTGTTGCTCTCAGTGAGAGAGCTAAAGGCAATATATGCAAAGTCTTACTGTATTGGACCCTGCAAGATGGTGTGAAAAGACAGAAGATGAGCTGCTTGGACAACCTGTCAATTCATTGATTGTCTTACTATATTTGGCTGAATTGATGGAAACTCCAGCTACTTTGTTGGCATGTAGATAAGGCTTAACAGTGAAATGTTGAGAGTAATGGATTTCACAAGATTTCGAAGTCCCATCACTGAGGACATTCAGATACATTTTGTAAGAGACACCCCAAGAGTTGCTACATAAAGGGACAATGAGTCCTGGATACCTCTCTCACATTTAGTATAGTATTCCTTCCTCTCTAGAATTTCACTGAGCTGAAAATTGGTACAAATGCATATTAGGCAAAATCTGTCCCCAGGAACTTTCTATTCAACTATAGAAGGAAGGTAGTTGCAATTTATAAGACTTACTTCATGTTATTGTTAAATGTGGTCGAATTAATTCTGACTCACAGCGACCATGTGTAGAGTTTCCAGTGAAAATCTGGTGAATTTGAACCACTGACCTTGCAGTTCAAACTAACTTTATGTTGAGTGCTTAGCCTTACAATGTGTTACCAGGACTCCTGTCATATGACTAACATGATAAGCAGGACTGACTGACTTTAGGGGTCCAGAGAAAAATGACAGTTCTGGCTTCTTATAAGTAGAAAATTGTAGGGAAAAGGGCACAGAAATAAAGGGATTTTAGAGGCGTATTTTAAATAAAACCAGGATGTGTAACTGTAAGGGTTAAGTACAGAAGAAATACATTATTTCCCAGGTCATCTATCATACAAGTCCTATTTCTTGGCACTTTCTTCTCTAAGACATCCCATAGAGTAGGACCTGTCCCCAACTCTGTAGTGTCCTTTGCATGAATAGGGATTTCTCTTTTGTATAGTAGAAAGTATCACTTGGTCCTAAATTGTGGTCTTTACTCAAATTCAGACATCTATTATTCATTCATCAACCATCATTGAACATCTTCCATGTGCCCAGCATGTTGTTTTTTTTTTTATTTTTATTGTGAATTGAGTGATAGTTTACATATGAGAATATCAACTTTACGTTCATCCTATCATATTTCATCTCATTGCAATGATTACAATCCCCTCCATGCATCATCATTCAACAGCATTTGGCTTTTATTTCCCTTGGGTTTTTGTTTTTGTTTTTGATGTACACTGAAGCACTCAGAAATATATAACCATTCAAATAACCAAAGAGTATACAGCTCCTCTCCCTCCCTGAGTTGAGTCCCAGCTGCTCTGTCTCTCCACGTCATCGTCTCTCTGGCATGATTTTAGGTGTGAGGGATACAGTGGTGAGCAGGACAAATGAAATTAGCCCCTTCATGGAGCCATGTGTGAGAACTTGATGAAGCCAATCCTTTAGACATCTGTTTGTACCAGAGGCTGACTTAGAGGGACCTCCTTGGAAAATAAAACCAAAAAAATAAAACAAGCTTAGGAATGGGAGAGTCAGGCAAAGGGAGCTTGACTCAAACCCAAAGTCTAATCACCAAAGGAGAAAGGGAGATTCTAAATAGAATATTATTCTATTTAGTGCTTTGATGTACATTTTATTTACCTCTTGGGTCATCCCGTTGGAGAGAAATGTCTGCTTGAGTTAATCACTAAAGAACTAATCCCAGATAAGTCTTAGTATGTTAGTATGTTTTCACTTGGGCCTTTGATAACTGAGAGTTTGGGCAAGTTTGAATGTACATGTGGCCAGAACGCCTCCCTTCTCCTCCAAAGGCAGCCACAATGCCCCATTGATGAAACTCAGGCACCATGAGGACCTTTGCCTTTTAAATCAGGCTAAGCAGAGCTCAGTAAGTATAAGCTCTCACTTCCCTTGATTCTATTTATCACTAATATGTTGAACTTCTCAACTGGCAAAGGATAAAATAGTTGATAGCAAATGAATTAGATATCAATTAATTTCTAAAGCAAACCTAATGGGCATTTAAGAAGAGAATTTAATGTCTCATTTACTCTCTATAGCTATCTTGTTAAATGCCAATTAAGTATCTAAATATTTCCTACAAGCTTAATGAATTATAATAAGTAATAAGTGATTACCACTTTTTCCTAAGATCTTGGCACTCTCAACTTCTAACGCTTTGATATTAGATTTTTTCTTGTCCTATTTATGATAGATAAAATAGACTCAAACCTTTCTAACTAGAGAAGTAAGCTAAATTTATAGGTAATTCTGAATATAAAAATTAATGTTCATAAGAGTAAGCTAGAGAACAATGAGTATCAAAAAGTTTTACCTGAAAATACAATGAGCACTATTAGAAATGTTGCCTATGCTATTAATTCAGTTAGCCATTTGATTCCTTGTTATGGAGGTTTCTGGTCCTGGTTTCATGGGATAGCCCAGTTAATTGGTCTAATAGCATGTTTAGTGCTTCTGTTCTGCCTCCTAGTTCAGTGGGTAGTGACTGGGGTCTTAAAAGCTTGCAAGCAATCCTTGAAGGCACAACAATTGGGCTCTATTCACCTGGGGCAACAAAGGAAGAAGGAGAGTCTGGAACAGGAGGAGGAAATGGAATGTGAGGCTAATTGCCTCCAGCACATGTGATTCCTGTCATGAGACCAGAAGAACTAAATGGTGCCCAGCTCCTCTCAATCATTTCATAGAAGTATCTTAGTCAAAAGGGGAATAATGCAGAACAACTTTTCAAATTCTCATGGAGGACAGATGACCTTTTGATGATATTGTTGTTGTTGTTGATGGTCATCAAGTCAGCTCCAATCCATAGTGTCCCTGTACAGGTTTCCAAGGAACATCTGGTGAGTTTGAACCACCGACCTTGCAATTTAAACCAACTTATAGTCCAGCACATTAACCCACAGTGTCACAGCAGGACTCCTTTGATGAGATTATCCTGGGATAATCTTTAAACCTTAAACCAAAAATTTCCCCTGAAGTCACCTTAAAACCAAACAATAGCTTTGCCTAACTAGTTAAAAAAAAGGGGTGGTGGGGTGGTGGTTCTGTCTTGAGCATTGTGCTCTTTTAAAGAACTATCTATCTGGGATCAAACTGAGAACAGTAACTTGAAAGATTAGATAGGAACCTTAGTGGGCAGTGAGTTTTTGTTAATGAGGAAGGAACATCTCAGCCAAGGAGGATGAGAATGCTACAGTACTCCATGATTGTCATCGTGTCACTACTTGTATGCGTAGAAAGTGTTGACTGGTTGTATGATTTGCTATGTATATTAGTATTCTCAAAGCAACAACAAAATAAATAAAACTTAAAGGAAAAATAACAGCAACAACAAAATTGACAACCTAGAAAACCCTACGGACAGTTCTGCTGTGTCATATGGGGTCACTATGAGTCAACATCGACTAGATGATGTCTAATGATATCTAGTTTTTTATTTGCAAAATAAGATGGTAACAATGAGGGTGTGGGGCGTATGGGAAATCTCCCTTCTATCTTTTCTGTAAATCTAAAATTATTCCAAATAAAACATTTACTTATAAAAAGTTACATATAATGAATGCCTGATGTTTTATCTGCCTACTCTACTGTTCCCCAGCCCTCTCCCTGTAAACCATTTCTAAATACCAAGGCAGAAAATGTACTCACAGACTCAAATCACAAGCCGGTGGGTGTGTGGTTGTGACTAGGGCAGTACACAAAACCTAAAGCCAGTCAGGGAAGACACAGAACCCCAAAAGACAGAACAAGGGAGATGGGACTGGTCTAGTCCATTAGGGTTTCCTCAACCATTTTGGGGAGCATAAGGGGAATCAATCCCAGGTTTGCTTTGCCAGATTTTAATATCTGATAGCACCATGTGAACACTGCTTGCAACATTCATATTGTCACCTTGAGAGAGAAAAATAAATAAATAAATAAATCATGTTTTCCACCTAAAAAAGAAGGGAAGGCATGCTAATCACTGCATGCTGCTCTTTAACCAGTTGCCATCAAATCGGATCTGACTTGGTCCAGAGTAAAACATTGAAAGTCCCATAGAGTTTTCAGGCCTTTCTTCCAAAGCACCTGTAAGTGAACTTAAATCTCCAACCTTTTGGTTAAAAGTGGGGTACATTAACTATTTGAGCTGCCCAGGGACCTCATGATAATCACTTTGTTGTTGTTGTTGTTGTTAAGTGTTGTCAAGTCCTCAAACACTCTGTTCAGAAAATTCCTTTCTTCAAATACACACCAGAAGGCCAGGGAACACTCTCTTAACTGGGCATGAGATGCAAGCACCATGCCCCCTCCCCTTCCCAAGGAGAGTTCTGTTCTTCAATGAGGCCATTCATCCCCGCGCCACACAATTACTGTCACTTTCACAAACAGTTATGGGGCATTCAAATGACAAATGTTAGGCAGCTATTCAAGTCACATTTTTGAAAAATATGTTTATTACAGGAAAATGTTCATGATATAGCATTTAAAAAAGGGGGGAAAAAGCAGAAAGCAAATCACCAGCGACAGCAACAATAACTAATATAGATATCTGAATTAAACTAGGTTCCTTCCTCTCACCTTAAGGCTGGCCTCAGCAAAATGCTTTAGAAGAGAAACGGAATGGCAAATGCATTGACAAGCAATGCTGCTACAATATTGCCTTCACAAAGGCTTCTTTTGCTACCAAGGAGGGAGAATCACTGATCATCATATGGGAAAACTTGCGAAAATTTCCCATTTCTTTCTGTCAAAGACCAATACACTCCAGTAGCTGGTTTAATTATTCTTTGCTCGCTTATCTCTCATTTTGCCTCTAAAATATTCCAACTCATTAATTTCTCTGTTCATATCACCATCCACGTACTGGTCAAATTCCTCCATCCTCCCCCACCACCATCTTTCTTTTTCTCTTTTCAGTTATTTCCAGTGAATAAGAGAATGAGTACTTGAGCCATGTGGTTTGGATTTGAATTCCGCTTCTGAAATTCCCTAGTGGAATGATCCTGGGGGGATTTCTTACCCTTTCTCTGCCTCAGTTCCACATCTTTAAAATGGGAATGATGATACCAAACTCAAATTCATTGCTACCAAGTTGATTCTGGTATACAGATACCCAATTGGACAGAGTAGAACTGCCTCATAGGGTTTCCAAAACTGTAAATATTTACAGAAGGAGATTGTCATATCTTTCTCCCTCAGAGTGGCTGGTGAATTTGAACCACTGAAATTTTAGTTACGAGTTGAGCATTTTAATCACTATGCCACCAAGGCTTCTTGGAATAATAGTAACATAAACTTCACCGGGAGTCCTTGTGTGGCACTGTGGGATAAGGCACTGGACTGTACAGTCAGTTTGAACCACCTGGTTGACAGTTCAAATTCACCAGTTGCTCCTTGGAAATCCTATACAGGTTTGCTAAGAGTCAGAATCAACTTTGAAGGCATTTAACAAACAACAAAACCTCATAGTGTTTTTTTACAGATGAAATGAGTAGATGTGAATCATATAGAATAGTGCTGGGTTTAAGAATGCAGCATTATTAAATTTTGTTGTTGTCAAATCCCTTATAATTAAAGGCAAACCCATATGTGTCAGAGTAGAACTGTGTTCTGTAGGCTTTCCAGTGACTGATGTTTTGAAAGTACATTGCTAGTCCTTTCTTCCAAGGTACCTCTGGGTGGACTCAAATTGCCTACATTTCATGTTGTAGTCAAGTGTGTTGACCATTTGCACAACCCAGGGACTCCCTAACCAATATTATTATTGTTATCATGTGGAGTCCTATTGTAGCACTGTGGGTTAATGCGCCAGACTGCAAAGCCGTCTGAACTGCAAGATCGGCCATTCAAGCTTACCAGCTGCTCCTTGGAAACCCTATACAGGGTCACTATGGGTTGGAACCAACTCAATGGCACTTTACAACAACAACAACATTGTTGTCATGTAGACTAATGGGTCTCTCTCAGCTTCTTCAAGCTTCCTTTCTGGCCATGAAAGAATAAAGGAAAGAAAGAAAACTTTTTCATCATAAGGAAGGCAAAGCAAGGTTTTCAAGTAATTATGATTTCATATATATTAAGTCATATTTTGAAAATTCTTATAATCTTTTGGAGAAAAAGAGTCTAGAAGGAAATGTATCTGTAATAGGCAGAATAATAACCTTCCAAATATGTCTATGTTTTAATTTCTAAAATCTGTGACTGTGACAAAGGGAAATTTGCAAAAGTGACTAAGTTAAAGATCTTGAGATAGGGAGAGAATCTTGGGTCAACTGGGTAGGCTCAATGTCATCACAAATGAAAGAGGGAGGCAAGTGAGTCAGAGGAAGAGATGTGATAACGGAGGCAGGGGCTGGGGAGATGCCATTGCTTGGTTTGAAGAAGAGAAGGGACTCCAAGAGAAGAAATGTGAGTAGCCTCTGTTGTTGTTGTTAGGTGCCATTGAGTATTACCAATTTATAGTGACAACAGAACAAAACACTGCCCAGTCCTGGGCCAACCTCACAATCCTGGCTACACCTGAGCCCATTGCTGCTGCCACTTTGTCAATCCATGTCATTGGGGGTTTTCCTCTTCTTCTCCGACCCTCCACTTTACCAAACATGATATCCTTCTCCAGTGACTTGTCCCTCCTGATAACATGTCCGAAGTATGAGAGATGAAATCTGGCCATCCTGGCTTCCAAGGAGTATTCTGGCTGGACATCTTCCAACACAGATCTGCTTATGCCTTTGGCAGTCCATGGTTCTTTCAATATTCTCCTCCAACACCACAGCTCAAATGCAGTAACTTCTAGAAGCGTGGAAAGGCAGGGGAATAGACGCTCTGCTAAAGCCCCCAGGAGGAACATGGCTCTGTTGATGTCTGGATTTTAGCTCAGTGAAAATAATTCAGACTTCTGAACCATCAGATAATAAATTTATGTTGCTTTAAGCCACTGAGTTTGTGGTAATTTATTACAGTAGTAAGAGGAAATTGACATAGCATCACAATGTTATGTTAATTGTCTATAGAATGGGTTTACGGTAAGTTACAGTTTTCATCATTAAATTATCTCTGTTCTGTAAAATAATAAGAAAAAAAAATATTTTTTAAGAAAGAAATGACTCATTGAAGGTGTCTAACATGTGCCTGGTGCTGGTCTAAGACCTTTCAGAAAGTACTCAACCAGTCATGTGGTTGAGTCACCATTAATGGGTAGTCTTTACCTATCTACATGCTCTTTGGCTGTTTTCAGCTGCTCCCAGCATCCCTTGTGGTAGCTATGCTAAATCTTCTCCATCTCTTCAAGTACTCTGCCCCAAAGCTTCCCAAGCTTCTCAGTGCATATATGGTGGTTATGTGCTGTGGAGCCAGTTCCGACTCATAGTGACCCTGTACAGGCTTTCTGAGGTTGTAAATCTTTACGGGAGCAGAAAGCCTCATCTTTCTCCCACGGAACAGCTGGTAGTTTCGAACTGCTGACCCTGAGGATAGTAGCCTGATTTGTAACCACTACACTACCAGAGCTCTTTCAGTGCACCCAGAAATCCTGTTGAAATGCTGATTCTTTCAACATTAGTCATCAGGAAAACACAAAATCAAACCTCAAAGAGATATGACCATGCACCATTGCAATAACCAAAGTTAAGGAAGACTGTCAATACCAAGTGCTGGTTAAGGGTGTGGCTCACCCAGAAATTGTCACATGCACTGCTAATGGGGATGTGGAATGGTACAACCACTTGAAAAAACCAACAGGTTCTTAAACAGTTAAATGAATACCTGCTATGTGATCAAGCCATTCTACTCCAAGGTATTTGCCCAAAAGCAATGAAAGCATTTGTCCTCACTAAGACTTGACTACCAGAGTTCATAACATCTTTATTCAAAGGAGCCAAAATCTGGAAACAATTCAAATAACCAGCAAATGGTGAATGATTAAAAAAAAAAAAGTAGAACACACTTATAATGTAATGTTGTTGTTATTGTTGTGTGCTATTGAGTTGGTTCCGACCCTGTATAGGGCTTCCAAGGAGCAGCTGGTCAGCTTGAACCACCAACCTTGCAGTCCAGCGCATTAACCCACAGGGCTACATCAGGACTCCTATGATGTAATACCACTCAGCAACAAAAAGAATAAACTACTGATATGTTTCTGGTTCAGCCTTGGAAACCCTGTACAGGGTCGCTATGGGTCGGAACTGACTCGACGGTACTTAACAACAACAACAACATGTTTCTGGTTCAGAGGTCTGGTTATTGTTTATTTGTGGTCACAGTAATCACATATGCAAATACAATTTCAAAGGGTCATCAAGGCTGTGACCTTTTAGAAGCAGAATACCAAACTTGATTTCTGAAGTGCCTTTGGATAGGGTTTGAATCTCCAACCTTTTGGTTAGTAGCCCAGTGCTTAACACTCTGCATAACCAATGAGTCCTTTGGAGATCTGAGCTGGGCAAAAAAAGTGTGCAGTTTCAAACAATTGCTGTAGAACCACTGGTCTAAAGAGTAAGGCTCTAAAATATCCTGTATTCACCTTCTCCACAGGTAAATTTGTGTTCGATTTTGCTAATAAAATAAAACTTTTAGGTAAGGAACTCCTTTGGATTTCTGTCTTCTACCACCACTAATTATAAACCACTTGGATATGTGCAATGACTTAAATATATATAAAGTACATATTCAGTATATGTTGGGGCTGTAGGATAAGCACTGGACTGAAAGGTTCATTTGAATCACAAGTTCAGTAAACCTTAAACGGGGTCGCTATGAGTTGAAAATAAACTCAATGACACTTAACAACAACAGAGTATATTATATAAGGAGACTTATTGGTACCGTAGTGGTTACAAATCGGGCTGTGAACCTCAAGGTCAGCAGTTCGAAACTACCAGCCACTCCGTGGGAGACAGATGAGGCTTTCTGCTCCCGTAAAGATTTACAGCTTCAGAAACCCTGTGCACGGTCGCTATGGGTCAGAACCAACTCGACGGCACTCAACAACAACAACAACAACAACAACAGTGGTACAATGATTAAGCACTCAGCTGCTAACAGTCTGTGATTGGAATGGACCTAGCAGTTCCATGGAAGTAAGATCTGAAGATCTGTTCTCATAATGATTACAGCCTAGGGAACCCTATGGGCAGTTCTTCTCTGTACTACAGGGTCACCATGAGTCAGAATCCACTTGAAAGATGCACAACAACAACACAAAATATATATGTTGCTGTTATTGTTGTTGTAAAATGCCATCAAGTCAATTTTGACTCTTAGTGACACTGTATAGCATTTTGGACTCGGTTGGTGGGTTTGAACCACCGATATTTTATCTCAAAGGCATTTATGCTGTGGTTATAGTAGGTAGTCCCACCATTCACATTTTCACTGTGATGTTGGTTTGAGATTTAAATGGAACCACACTGGTGTGGTGCTGTGGGTTCATGTGCTGGACTGCAAAGTTGGTTTGAACTTCAAGGTCGGCGATTTGAGCTCATCAGTTGCTCCTTGGAAATGCTATGCAGGGTCACTAAGAGTTGGAACTGACTAGGTGGCACTTAACAACAACCAATATATTTAATTAGTAACAAAATTTATATTTAGTTTATTGTATTTTTTTTTTTTTCTATGTCTTCAAACAGATTTCTTGCCTTTACTTTAAACATCAATTTTCAGGCCTGGTTAGAAGGTGCTTCAAATTGGGAAGGGGGGCATTGGGACATTATAATGAATGCATTTTTGATCATGTAGCACTAAAATCAATTTAAGACCAAAAAACAGAAAGCATGTTGACCACCTTTTGCTCTTGCTTAGCAATATTCATCTGAGCACTGGTCTGGAGAAAGATGAGGCTTTTTGATCTCCAGAGATTCATAGCCTCAGAAACCCTATAGTCAGAACCAACTTGACAGCACTTCACAACGACAACACTAGGAAGCAAATGTTCCCATGTCTTTAAAATATTATTTTATGGAGGAACAAACAAGATGGCGGATCGGGTGGACGTATAGCAGAGAGCTCCACCAACAACAACACAGAATACCCGACCAAGCAGGATCAGGGGATGGTCCCAGAACTCTGAACCACATATAAAGTAATACTTAGAAGCTTGGAAGGCTCACAGCTGGGGAATTTGTGGCAGAAGCAAGAAATCTATTGCTTTCTAGTCCGGGACGCTCGGCTGTTCCAGGAGCCGCCATCTTGGGTGAGACCACGT
>NW_006408541.1:27185913-27194582 GCF_000296735.1 Chrysochloris asiatica | reverse complement strand
GCTAAAGTGGATAAAGAGAAATACTTTTAACTGATGATATATGGAGGGGATTATAATCAATGTAATGAAACAAGTTATATGAATTGTTGAATGTGAAACTTATGATGTGCCCTGTAAACTTTCACTCAATCCACAATAAAAACCTTAAATTAAAAAAAAAAAAAATTTTATAACTCCTGGATCAATTTGGTTGTATTTTCTTAAGTTGTAAAAGTTATAAAAAGTTGTAAAAAGTTATATGGTGATGCTAAGTTTTAAAGTCTCCCTTTCTACCAGCTGCTTTGTTTGCCACATAAACACATTCCAATGTGTGGTCTTTGAAGTCAGATACTCAGCATGTTATTCTTGGTAAGTGAGCCAGGGAGCTTTGGGGTTGAAAGAGAAAGAAAAGTGAACAGAATACTGAATGTGGCACTGTGGGCTAATGGGTCAGACTGCAAAGTCCTTTGAACTGCAAGGTATGTGGTTCAAGCTCACCAACTGTTCCTTGGAAACCCTATACAGGGTCGTTATGGGTTGGAATCCACTCGATGGCGTTTAACAACAGCAACAATGTTACTTGAGTAAAAAGTGAGTTCTGGTATCATAACTGGGTGGTGTAAATGGTTAACCACTTGGAAGGTTGGTGGCTTGAACCCACCCAGAGGTATATCAGAAAACAGACCTTGCAATCGTCTTCTGAAAGGATGGTGGTTGGTCACAGTGTGCCAACAAGTTACTACTGACTCATAGTGACCCTGAATAGGGTTTTCAAGACTGTGAATCTTTAAGGGAGCAGAAAGCCTCAACCTTCTACTATGGAGTGACTAGTAGATTCAAACTACTGATTTTGTGGTTAACAGTCCAGCTTGTAATCCACTATGCTACCTGCTATATAGCCTTGAAAACCCTGCTCCGCACTTTTGAGGTTGTCATGAATTGGAATCAAACCAACAGTAGCTAGCAACACTATCATTAACTGGAGAGACGATCATAAGGGCAGATGGCTGCAGCTGCTGAGTGTGGCTCGTGGCCCAATAAGCAGTCAATGGCATTTTGGAAAATTCTGTAACTTTTCATTCCATGGTATATTCCAGTTTTTATAACGATTCTTGCTTGTTTAACTTTGTTTTTTGACTGAGTACATGGACAGAGTTAGTACAGTACATGTGCAGGTCACGAGGAGTGACTGAGTGAATGAGCTTGTGGTTTGTACAGTTGTGAGGTGTGATGAAGGGAGTTCAGTGGACTTGATGAATAGAAGGACTGGAAGGGAAGGAGAAGTCCCAGATGTCTTCCCTTTGTCTGGCATGTCCCTTTCATGTAAACAAAAGCCCATAGACTCTGTTGGACTCACTCTGTCAAGCAAATGAGCCAGGAGACCATGTGTCCATTTGTTTGAGCCCCTTTCCTCATTGATAATTGTAGAGACTTTTCTTAGGAAACTAAGAAAAGGATTTGGGCATTGGTATTAACATTTATTATATAGATGACTTATGCAGGAACTATATATTACATTTCAGCTTTTACACAGGTTGCAAGGAGTCCTGGTAACAAAGCTGGGTGGCTAAACTTGAGGTCACTTGTTTGAATCGGTACCAATTGCTCTGTAGAGGAAAGATGAGGCTTTCTGCTCCCATAAACATCTACAGCCTCAGAAACCCTATATAGGGTCACTAAGAGTGGGAACTTATAAAATTGTGGTCGAGTCAATCATTGGTCCCATTTCTTCACCCTAGTAGAGGGTTCTGAGACCTCTTGATTTTGGTCTTGACTTATTTTGGCCAAAGGGGGAGTTCTGGTATAGTATTGTAGGATACACACTAGACTGGTATCCCCAAGGTCTGTAGTCCAAATCTACCAGTTGTTTCTTGGAAACCCTATGCAGAGTCATTATGAGTCAGACACACTGGAGGGTAACAACAACAACAAGTAAGACAAAGCTTTGTATATTCTTTGGGGCTTGGTTTGAATTCAGTGCTCCAGCAATTCTTGAGGAAAGCTCCCTCGCAGGCAGTCACTGCCCCTACAGCCTGGGTCCAAGAAAGTCTCAGGCAAACCTCAAGTGGGAAGCAGAGATGCCCAACCACCTTGCATTGCAGATATGTGGTTTAAGAATAAATGGTTATTTTTGTACCTACTGAGATTTTCTGTTAGTTATACAGCAAAAGAGGACTAATACTTAACTGTACACTGCTTTGTGAATAAAAAAATGAGATACTGACTTTTGCTAATAAAGCCAATGCCTCTCCTCCCTTCCCTGTTTCACACCGATCTCCTTTTCCTTTCTATGATGTTCATCATTGTCACATAGATGTGAAACAGAATGACAGCAATGAATTAATAGAGCCAATGTAAAATCAAGGAAGATTAAAACATACTGCCCTTCACACACAAACACACATGCCACACATTTTTTCCTCTTCTGCAAGTAAAGTTGTGTGGCTTATCCAA
The DNA here is from genome assembly GCF_000296735.1 of Chrysochloris asiatica. NCBI lineage: Eukaryota > Metazoa > Chordata > Mammalia > Afrosoricida > Chrysochloridae > Chrysochloris > Chrysochloris asiatica. Next base: position 27,192,149 of record NW_006408541.1, on the reverse strand, counting down.
AAAAGTGACATGAAACTTGTATTATTATTAAATAACTAGTTGATGATCAGAATATTGATATTAATATAAAAGTGTCACAAATCTCTACATACTTAAATAACATTCTGAAGAAGAATAAAATTTCACTGAGAAGCTGTTTTCTGGACAATCATCAAGGATTTCATTTTGCTGTAAATAGAATTTGTTCTTATCTCTTCATTCTAGTTATATCTCATATGTAATTCGCACCCATATCCCAATTAAATAACACATTGAAATAGGCTAGGGACCTTAGAATAATGATGTACAATTGAAATGATCAGTGTTGTAGTAATGAATTCCTAAGTCCTTGACTACTGGCCCAAACAAAACAAACTAATGAGAAAACACTAGAAAAGAACATTGGGTGGGGCTATAATATTTTGTAGATCTGAATTATCTACCCCTCCCTTTTAAGAGGAGCTCTAGTAGTGTAGTGGTTATGAATCAGGCTGCCAATTGCAAGGTCAACAGTTCGAAACTACCAGCTGTTCCACGGGAGAAAGATGAGGTTTTCTGCTCCTGTAAACATTTGTATTTTTTGTACATATTGTACATCCTGGGAAATATTGTACATCCTGGGAAACCCTGTACAGGGTCGCTATGAGTCGGAACCGACTCCACGGCATATAACCAACCAACCAACCAACCCCTTAAAGATGGTGATGAAACATTATGAACAGAGCATTATGACAATTTTCTGTCTTCAGATATTTACACCACAAATGATCTGCTTTAAATATTTATCCTGAGTCAATTGTATATCTGTCCCTCTGTTTATTCCCTTATGGTGTCCTTTCATAAATTCCTGGAAACATGGAGAATTTAGGCATTATGGCCCTACCCACTACAATAAAGTTTTATAGTGTTACTCAGTGTTTAGTGCACAGGACCTATTCAATAAATACTTGATTTCATACAAAACAATAGTTTGGTTTGTGTTAGTTTTCAAAACAATCTTTACAATCTGGTAAGAGACTGAAGAGGTTGAACATATTGCTGAGATGTAGCTAGTGTAAAAGCAGAATGCTCCAAACCATCTGTCTATGTGTGTCAGACACAATTTTGCCTTCCTGTTTAAGCACACACACACACACACACACACACACACACACACACACTTGGCTAATGGGCTTTCTAAGTGTTCCCCCTCTTCAGATCCTTGTGACTTTCTGAAACAAGCAGCAACAAAATTCCTCTAAAGTTAAACTAATGTGAAATAACCCAGGCCTTGGACTTGTCGCATGGCATTGCTTTAAATTTTAATGCAAGCTGGAAAATAGATTTGTGAACAGTAAGGTAAAGCCAAGGCCATAAAATATTGATTCTGTACGTTTTCTTATGCATTTCTAGTCTCCAATTTAGTAAAATTTTCATCTTACCTGCACTTAGAGGTTGCCTATGAAGTAGTTACTACCAATTGTATTAGCTGTGGTAAATAAATAATCATTGCCAGAATGGTGAGAGGTAAACAGGATCCCACTTCTGAGCACTAACTCCCCTAGCCAAAAGAGGATGAAAAGAGATGAGCACAGTTTTACACACAGCACAGGAGCAGACACCTTTGAAAGGAAAGAAGATTTTAAATAAAGCAAAAACGAGGAACTCGAATGTTTCAGAAGATGCTAAAGCAACATCTGAAAGTCGCCCACTTTGGTCGACATTTTGGAAAAGTCAGAATTGACTTTTTGTTTTTGTTTTGGGTGCTTTTTTTGGAACCATCAAAACATTAAGATAAAATGACATAACAGGCATAATTCTTAGATACATCCTGAGACAACCAGGTGGAAAATGTAGCAATACTACAACTGAGAAAAAAAGAAAAATCTAAGACTTTCATCACTAACCTTAACCATTGTATATGTACAAAAGGTCATATTTTATCACTCTTGAAAAGACAACTCTGCCAGGCAATTTTTACTTTATAGTGTAATTTTTTTTTCTTAGAATATTGTATGTTGCTATTGTTGTTAAGTGCCATTAAGTCGGTTCTACCCCACAGTGACCCTGTATAGGGTTTCTGAGGAGCGACTGGTGAGCTTCAACCACTGACCTTGTGGATAAAACTGACTTTGCAGTCCAGCACATTAACCCACGGTGCCACACTCAATAGCTAACAGGAGAAGAGAGCTGAAAGGAAGACAGTCACTGAGTTGAAACTGACTTGAGTTGTTAGTTGAAACTAACAACAGCAGCACCTGCTTATTGTAGAAAACGTTTCAATCATAAATTAATGAGATCTTCTTCATCTGTCAACAAACAAATAACACAAGAGGAGAATAAAGAGCTCCATGATTTTGTAACTTAGTTTGGCAGGCATTTTAATAGTCTTTTTTGGAAAACCTTACACAGGGTCCCTAAGAGTTAGAACCTACTCAAAAGCACTAAACAACAACAGTCTCCTCTAAAGCTATTATTACAGTCCTGGTGTGGTGCTATAGGATAAGCACTGGACTGTTACGTGCACAGCTGGTGGTTCAAACCCACCAGCCTCTCCTCAGAAACCCTATACAGCATTGCTATGAATTAGAACTGACTTTATAGCACTTTACAACAGCAACAGCAACAACAAAATCATTATTAATGTGTTTCTCTATCTACTTTTAAATCCTGAAACACTTGATCCATGTGCTATCTAAATTTATAGTTTAAAAAAAAATGAAGAGAGAAAATTTTATTGCAAAAACAGGCCCCAAGTGGGATTTTTCTAAGTTTGATAGCTTTTGTGTTTAACAAATCTATATATCGAGAAAACAATATTATCTATGTTCATCTGAACACACTGAATTTTGTAGACCTAGGATGCATATCCTCCACAGGTGCTCACCTGCAAATCCTTGCACCTTTAGACATATATGACAAGTGCAGAAAAGGGTATCAAATAAACCCAACTACTATATGCTTGGATTGGATGTCCGCATAAATACAAACATCTCTCACCTCTCAAACTTTTTAAACTTTCCACTCCATACGTAGCCAAATCTTCACTGAAAAAAAAAAAAATAGTATCAGAAAGTGGGGGTGGTAGGGGATAAAAATAGAGGGCCATGTAATGCCGTTGTGGGAGACTTTGAGACATTTTTGGTAGACAAAGTGCAGAAGACACCAAACTGAGGAAGACATTAAGAGCTCAGCTTACAACTCCTTCCTAAGGAAGAGCATTCTCCTCTGGAATAGCACCTTGCCTGAGATGAGAGGCTTTGGAAACCAATGGCACTGGGAAGGCCTACAATTCCAGAAGCTGCTGCATCAAAGAGCACACTTTCAGGGTCACTGGGGCATTTCCTCTGTGTTTCAAGCAATAGCACCAGGAAGGAGCCTGGGCACAGCCAAAGTTTACACTGCCGTATCAGAGGCTGTGCCAAATAAAAAATGAATACAAAACACTGAGCTGAGAACAACAGCTTCACCATGCATGGAAAGAATTGCCACAGAGATAAATATTCCTGTGAAGCCACTCATAGTTCAGGCTTCCTCCCAACTCCCCTCAGGCTCCTCAGTAACAATGAGAGTGTTCTAAATTGACACCAAAGAAGTCCTCCAGTTTGAGATCTGAGGAGCCAAGAACAACCAAAGGGAACCAGAAGAGGAAGCAAAGACAATTTGCTCAAAATGTTTATGGAAAAACACCAGTCCTGCTCAAATAGCTCATCATGTAACGATGCAGAACTAAGTAATACCAACATTGCTCTATGAAAAATACTAAATTGCTATAAAATATTGAGAAATTTCCTACAGTATACAAAGGACACAATGAAAAAAGATAATGTTAAGAATGCCTTCTTGTGTTTTCAACAGTTTCAAGTATTAGATGCTCTGTGAGCAGTCAGAAATGGGATCATGAATTTAAATGGAAAAGGAGATGGCTCCAAAGTCATCTTTACAAATGACTTCAGAGAAGAAATGGAAGGGCAGTGACCAGTATCAGTTTTACTGCTGTTGTTGGTAAGTGTTGTCAAGTCAGTTCCAACTCATAGCATCCCTGAATAGGGTTTCTGAAGAGCTGCTGGTAGGTTTGAACTGCTGACCTTGTGGTTATCAGTGCAATGCTTACCTTCCAGTGCCTCACCAGGACTCCAATATCTATTTTAGAAACTCTAACATGACAGCACTTAACAACAACAACGACAGCATGAAGAATCAACACTGGAAGAGTCATGTGAGTGAGGAGGAGTATCATTCAATCAAGGTTGCCTGGAACAAAGAAAAAAGTCAGGAAGGTGATAGTGTAGAGAAAGAAAATGCTAGCAAGTAGAAACAAGGATGGAGACAGATTTGATCCAATTCATTTCTGTAGAAGACTGCAGAAGGAAGCAGAGATCAGAGATTTAATAGAAGAAGTTTTACTGAGTCAAAAAACCCCAAAACCGTTTAATCCTTGGAAAGGCCCATAGTACATAACAATATGTCTCTAATGAAAACAAACTGACATTTAAGGCATGTCTTTTTAATCTTAAGGCAAAAAAAGAATATGGCAAACAAACAAACAAACAAAAAGGAGGGAGTCACTAAACAGCCTTATGATTTGCTGTCCAGCCAGCTCAGCCTCATGGTGACACCATAAACATGAACAGAATGAAATACTGCCTGGCTCTTTGCCATTTTCACAATTGTTGCTACCCTCAAGTCCATTGTTGTGATCATTGCATATTGGGAGTGTCTTCCAATGTAGGAGGAGCTAAGTTTCTAACATTATTTGTTGCTCAACTTACAGTGACCCTATGCACAGCAGAACGAAACACTGCCTGGTCCTGGACCAACCTCACAATTGTTGCCACGCTTGAGTCCATGATGCTGCCACTTTGCCAGTACATCTCGCTGGGGGTCTTCCTCTTTTTCTATGACCAAACATGATATCCATCTGCAGCAACTGGTCTCTCCTGACAATATATCTGAAGTATGAGAGACGAAGATACTAAACAGTATGTTATTGTGATTCATAGGTATTTAACTGGCTAATTTTCTGAAGTAGATTGTCAGGTCTTGCTTCCTAGTCTAAATCTGAAAACTCTGTTGATCCTGTTCATGATGAGTAACCCTGCTGGTATTTAAAATACTGGTACCATAGCCTCCAATATCATAGGAACACATAAGCCACCACAATCCAACAGAGGGGAGGCTGATGCTCAAGAGAAAGAATGAGAAGTCCATCTAGCTCCAGACATCTTTTAACCACAAGAAATATTAGAAAAACAAACAGCAAAAAAAAAAACAATAAAAACCAGAGCATGCTTCAATTATAAAAAGCGGTGACATCAGAATTCTCAACTAAATCCAGATTCTTCTATTCATATGTAAAAGCAAGAGAATGCTGTTTTTTTTCCGTTGTAAAAAAAATCAGATGTAAGGGCTCAGAAAGCTAGCAACTTCTTTATTTTCTTCTAAAAGTCTTAGTAAATCTGTTTTTCACTTAGAATTGGTTTCTATAGGTGGTACGAGGCTTTGAAGGGATTCAGAGTCACCTTTTCCCATGTGGATACACTGCTGCTGAGTTGGCCCCATTAATTGAGGTGTTCATCTTTCTACCAGTGCTGTGGCACTGTAGGATAAGCACTGGACTTCAAGGTCAGTTTGAACCACAAGGTCAGCCGTTCAAGCTCACCTGTCGCTCATTAGAAACCCTATACAGGGTCTCTCTGAGTCGGAGCCAACTTGATGGCACTTAATAACAACAACAACGTTTCCTCTGGTGCATATCAATTTCCCTTGTGTGTGTGTGGGGGGGGAGGGGTCTGGTGGTGTGCCCTCTATTTTGTCTCATTCATTTATTCATCATTGCACTAAGATCACATTAAAAATCAACAAAGCATTAGAATAAACTTTGATAGCTATTAGAGCTAGTCAGCCTTAATTTTCCATGTTCTTCCAAAATTGTCATGGCAACTTAAGACTTGGTTGATCAAGAGTCAATAACAAAATACAACTTTTGGGCTTTTGATCTAAATTGCTTTAGATGGATTAACTAAGGTGGAGAGTTGTTATTTTTATAATCTTGAATCCCTGCAGGACATCTCTTTCTATTTGTTGAAGTTTTTCAGTGTCTTCTAATATTTGGACTTAGTTTTCACCATTATTATTTTTGTCCAAATATTTGTCAGATGCATACTAGATTTGTGATTGGTGGTTGTAATGATAAATGTGGGAGACCCTGATGACAATGAGTGATACGCCTGATTCAACTCCTAGCTAAAAAGTTGATGATTTGCATCCACACAGAG
>NW_006408541.1:27178057-27182501 GCF_000296735.1 Chrysochloris asiatica | reverse complement strand
GGTTCGCAGCCCAATTCGTAACCACTACGCTACCAGAGCTCCTTGTATATATATATGTATGTATTTATATCCTATTTTATTAAAGCAACTCTGGTGTGATACTATGAGTTAATGCGCTAGATTACCAAGTTGGTTTTAATCACAAGGTCAGTGGTTCAAGCTCACCAGTTGCTCCTCAGAAACCTTATACAGGTTTGCTAGGGGTTGGAACTGACTAGAAGGCACTTAAGAAGAAGAACAACAGCAACTTAAACTTTAGTTCTATCTCTTTTAAGATTTAACAATATATTTTACCTAGTCTTTCTAGTTTGATTGATGTTTGTCTATTTTTTTAGACTTTTAAAAATCTTATTTTGATGCTCTAATTTTAATTTAATCTAATACGAATTATTTGATGTGTTTGAGGTTTGCTTTCTGAACTAACATGGTCAGTTTTTATCAATGTGCTTGAATAGAACATTAATTCTCTAATTTATTGTTGCTGTTGTTGTTAAATGCCATCAAGTCAGTTCTGGCTCATAGTGGCCCTGTATAGGGCCAGGTCTTTCCACATTTTATTCTAATACTTGACTTTATCTTCTGGAGCTGACCTTGAAATTTTCTATCTAGCTCTTTTACTTCCTCATTCCTTTCAGTTGCTTTAGCATCTATCTCTACACTGGAGAGCAAGTTTCAGAATGTCTTCTGACATCCATTTTGTCTTTTCCTTCTTTCTTGTCTTCTTAATGACCTTTTTCTTTCTTTCTGTATGAAGTTCTTGATGTCATCTCACACGTCTTCTGATCTTCATTCATTAGTGTTTAATGTATTCAATCTATTCTTGAGATGGTCTCTAAATTCAGGGGGGTATATATTCAAGGTCATATTTTGTCTCTCATGAAATTGTTTTAATTTTGTTCATCTTCAGCCTGAACTTGTATGTGAGCAATTGATGGTCTGTTGTACATTCTGTCCCTGGACTTATTTTGGCTGATGGTATTGAACTTCAATGTCTCTTCCCACACATGCAGTCAATCTGATTCCTGTGTATGCCATCTATGATGTCCATGTATATAGTTGCCCCTTACGTTCTTGCAAAATGATCCTTGCAATGAATAAGTCATTTTTATTGCAAAATTCCATCATGTGATCTCAGCATCCTTTTTATTACCAAAGCCATATGTTCTAGCTACAGATCCTTCCTTTTTATTTACAATCTTAAGCATTTTGATAACCAGTAATTATCATTGAATCTTGATTGCATGTTTGGTCAATTTCAGACTGAAGAAATTGGTTGAATTCTTTAATTTAATCACCATTGGCTTTAGTGGTAGGGGCATACATTTCAATGATGTCATATTGACTGGTCTTCCTTGTTTATTGTTATTGTTGTTAAGTGCCGTCAAGTTGGTTCCAATCCATAGCGACCTTGTATAGGGTTTCTGAGGAGTGGCTGGTGAGCTTGAACCACTGACCTTGCAAATCAAACAGATTTTGCAATCCAGAGCATTAACCCACAGTGCCACATCAGGACTCCGGTCTTCCTTGTAGGCACATGGGTATGATCATATTATAGACACTTTTGTACTTCAAGATAGATCTTGAAATATTCATTTTGATGATGAATGCAACACCATTCCTTTTCAATTTGTCATTCCCAGAATAGCAAACCAGCTCATTATCTGATTCAAAATAGCCAATACCAGTCCAGTTCAGATTACTAAAGCCTAAGATATAGCTCTTTATGCATTTCATTTCATTTTGACAACTTCCAATTTTCCTAGATTCATACTTAATACAATCTATGTTCTGATTATTAATAGATGTTTGCAGCTGTTTTTTGCTATTTTGAGTTGTGCCACACCAACAATTGAAGTCTTGAAAGCTTTGCGCCATTTGTATCATAAGGTCAACTCTACGTTGAGGAGGCAGCTTGTTCTCAGTCTTATTTTGAGTGCCTTCCAACCTGAGAGACTCATCTTCAGGCACTCTATTGTTAATTCTCTACCACTATTCATAACATTTTCAGTGGCAAAACATTCAGAAGTGATCCATCATCACTCATTCTTCTTAGTATTTCTTAGTTTGAAGATTAAGATTGAAATGTCTTCACCATGGGTAACCCTGCAGGAATCTAAAATACAGATAGACTAGTCCCAGTATCACAGCAGCACACAAGCCACTTTACTGTGACAAACTGACAGACGAGTATTGGAGGACTCCATATTGTGGCTGTTGTTGTTGTTGTTGTTAGATACCATCAGTCGATACTGACTCATAGCGACCCTATGTACAACAGAACAAAATCCTGCCTGGCCCTGTGCCAACCTCTCAATCTTTCCTATGTTTGAACCCATTGCTGCTGCCACTGTGCCATCTCATCTCATTGTGGGTCTTCCTCTTTTTCTCCGACCCTCCACTTTAGAAACATGATATTCTTCTTCAGTGACGGGGCCCTCCTGATGGTATGTCCAAATTATGAAAGACATTGCGGCACTTTTTGTTTGTTTGGTAAGTGCTGTTGAGTTGAGTCTGAATCACAGTGACCCTGTACAGGGTTTCTAAGGAGTAGCTGGTGAGTTTGAACCGCCAACCTTGTGGGGTTCAAACTGACCTTGAGGTCCAGTGCTTATCCTACAGTGCCCCACCAAGCCAAGATCAATTTCTCTTACGTGGCTCAATAGAAAATTCTCATTGTCATTACAACCAAACACCTCATGAGTTTTGGTTTCTTGTTTTGAAGGTTTAGGGTCAATGTTTCAATCCTAGTTAATTAGACTAATATTATCCATTACAAAACGTTTTGTCCCTGTCTATCTGTCCACTATGGGTCAACACTGGATTGCAAACCCACCACCACTGGATTGGAAACTCTATGCAGGGTCACTTTGAGTAGGAACTGACTCGATGACAACAATACATATATATGTATATATTGTGGGATTTGTGATTATTAATATATCTGAACTTTTTTATGCTTTCCATTTAATATGCTTTTGTTTTTTCCCTTGGTTTCAGAGACTTAGATTCCTGGCTGACCAAATGTTTTTCTCCCTCAGAAATCCCTGGCATATGAGCTCAAGAGCTCTCTTATGGAGAAACAAAAGAGAGAGACTTGGTTCAACATCCTGAATCCAGTTCTGCTTGTCTCCAGTTCAGTGTTCTCAAAGCAGCCAATTAATTTTAAAATGTAAATCAGTCCACATCAGTTCTCTTCTTGATACCCGTTGCAAAAAGTTTTGTGTCTATCTGTCCAGTCTCATCTCAGGATCCAAATTTCTTTGCCACCTGTACTCCAGCCATTACAGATATTCCAAGCTCTTTTTCACCTCATTACTTTCACGAATATTATTCTCACTCTCTCTGGAACCTGCTCCCCTCCACTATGCCCTTTACCAACTTCTATTCATCTAAGTTTCAGATAAAATGCCACTTTCTCATATTTTTCTTTCCTTAGATTTCAACCTAAAATAAGGTTCCCCACAATATTCTATTTTCAGCATTATTCAATTTACTGCACATATCAACAATCCCAGTACAATTCTTATTTGTATGGTTCTTTGTTTCATACCCACTTTATTCTGAACTTTCTGTGAGGAATATTTCTGTTCTGTTTGCCACTGTAGACCCAGCAACTAGTATGATGCTTAAACATACCAGGTACTTGATAAACACATGCAAATGAATAAATGAAGGAGAAAACAAGTATCCCAGGCAGATGATGGACCTTGTGGGTAAACTTTTGAGGTGTCTGGAAAGGGCTACACCCAATTTCTCTTATGTGGCTCAATAGAAAACTCTCATTGTCATTACGTCCAAACACCTCATGAGCTTTGGTTTCTTATTTTCAAGTTTAGGGTTATTGTTTCAGTCCTAGTTAGTTGGACTAATTTTATGTTTAGTATTTCTGTTCTATCTCCTATGTATGATGCCTTGAGTCTTAAAAACTTGCAAGCAGCCATCCAAAACACAATAACTGGTCTCTATTCACCTGGAACAATAGCAGAAGAAGGAGACTCAAGAACAGAGGCTAATTTTGTAGCTAATTGCCTCCATGAACAGCTGCCTCCTTTGCCATTAAACCAATAGAACTAGAAGGTGTCTAGCTACCATTACTGAATGTTCTATAGAAGAATCTTGATCAAACAAAGAGAAAATTCATAACAGAATTTCAAATTCTCATAGAATCCAGACTTACTGGAGCCTTTGAAGCTGAAATGAATCTCCTAACTACTGTTCTGAGATAATATTTAAACCTTAAAAAAAATATCTCCTGAAGTCTTCTTAAAACCAACCAGTATATCGAACACAGTCTTTTTCTTTCTTTCTTTTTTTAAAAATTTAATACACAAGGAACTCTGGTAGCATAGTGGTTACGAATCGGGCTGCGAACCGCAAGGTCAGCAGTTCAAAACTACCAGCTGTTCCACGGGAGAAAAATGAGGCTTTCTGCTCCTGTAAAGAT
>NW_006408541.1:27175494-27177957 GCF_000296735.1 Chrysochloris asiatica | reverse complement strand
GGGGGGAGGGGTCTGGTGGTGTGCCCTCTATTTTGTCTCATTCATTTATTCATCATTGCACTAAGATCACATTAAAAATCAACAAAGCATTAGAATAAACTTTGATAGCTATTAGAGCTAGTCAGCCTTAATTTTCCATGTTCTTCCAAAATTGTCATGGCAACTTAAGACTTGGTTGATCAAGAGTCAATAACAAAATACAACTTTTGGGCTTTTGATCTAAATTGCTTTAGATGGATTAACTAAGGTGGAGAGTTGTTATTTTTATAATCTTGAATCCCTGCAGGACATCTCTTTCTATTTGTTGAAGTTTTTCAGTGTCTTCTAATATTTGGACTTAGTTTTCACCATTATTATTTTTGTCCAAATATTTGTCAGATGCATACTAGATTTGTGATTGGTGGTTGTAATGATAAATGTGGGAGACCCTGATGACAATGAGTGATACGCCTGATTCAACTCCTAGCTAAAAAGTTGATGATTTGCATCCACACAGAGGTGCTTTGGAAGACTGGCCTGAAGATCTACTTCCAAAGGATCACAGTTTGCAAGCCCTATGGAGCAAGTCTACTCTGCACACATGTGGCCGCCTTGAGTGGTAACTACCCAACAGCAATTATAAATGCTATGCTTTTCCTAATTTTATTTCAAATTTATTTTATTGGTAGATGAGAATTGTCTTGAATATTTTTGTTTGCAGCCAATGTATTTGAGAAGCTCTTATTAATATTTATAGTTGGGTTATAGATTTTCATGAGTTTTCTATGTATATAATCATGTTATCCACAAATTATGACAGATTTGATTCTTCCCATTTTTGTACCTCCTTTGCTTTTAAGTTGTGTTGAATTTGCTTGGTCTGATGCAATTCTGGGCATCAGGGGATGATAATGAGCACCCTTGACTTATACCCAAATTTAACAGGACAGTTCCCCAAATTAAGGAGTTCTGGTGGTACAGTAGTTAAAGCACTTCACTACTAACTGAGAGGTCAGTAGTTGGAAGCCACCACCCACTCTGAAAGAAAAAGATATGGCTGACTATACTGAGTTCATTTTTGCATTTTGGGATTTCCAAAGTCAAACACTAAGTGATACTTATTGTATATTTTGATAGCTACCCTTTATCAGATTAAAGATAATCTCTTCTATTGCAAATCTTATAAGAGGTTTTTGTTTGCTGGTTTTAACAGAAATGATATTGGAATTTATTTAATGGTATTATTTCTGCATTGATGTGATATTAATATATTTTCCTCCTAATTCTTTTTTAATTCAGTGAGTTGCATTGATAGAGTTCCTGGCCTTAACCCATCCTTCCCTTCTTGTAGTATTATTTTCCATGAAACCCCTGCAGAATTCATCTGCTAAGCAGTTACTTAGAATCTGCACCTCTCTGTAGACCAGTGAGTCTGAACTTGAACTACTTTTTTGTATGGCATAGTTTAGGTTTTATATTACATATATGTGTATGTCATAAAATACACCACAAATTAATTTTTTCTGAAATCATCTTAGATACCTAATGATGCAATAGCAGAAATACCACAAGGGGATGGCTTTGACAAATGGAATTTGATTTTCTCAGTTTAGGAGGTTGGAAGTCTGATTTCTGGGCACCAACTTTATGGGAAGGTTTTATTTTTTTGTAGGTTCTCTGTGGGCATAGCATCCTTTAGAGATTTCCATGTGTCTTGCAGATCTACATCTATATCAATTTCCCATAGGTTTAGGAGGCTCTCAGCACAGGGACTATGGATCCAAAGGATGTGATTCACTCCTGCCTCTTTATTCTTGGTAATACTAAGGTTCCACCTTCTCTGCTTGCTTCATTCCCCATTTACCTTTTGTAGGTTAAAAGATGGTGTAGGCCATACCCCTTATACCAAGTGAAGGTCCTGACCTGTGTAACCAGCCCTAATCCTAGCTCATTAACATAATGAATATTCCTATGTCATTAACATAATGAACATAACCTAAACTTCTCTAACATAATCTAATCCTCCCTCATTAACCACAGGCAGAGATTAGGATTTTTAACACATATGACAATACTTATTATCAGGTCTCAAAGAGAAGGACAACCACACAGTAGTGGAAATTATGGTTTCACCAACCTGACACTTATTTTGGGAGGACAAAATTCTGCCCATGACAGAAAATTTATATTATAAAGTTAAATCACCAGCAGAATTACCTGACTCTTGTTCTTTTAAAGGATATGGAAGATTTTAATTTAATTTTTAATTAATTTAATGCATCTTGGTGAATTCAGATTTTTCTGTTTCTTTGAGAAAAATTTAAAAATATTTGTCAAGAAAACTATCCATTTCATTATTTTCAAATGTAAAAGCATAATTGATATATATTGTTGTTGTTGTTGTTAAGTGCCGTGGAGTCGGTTCCAACCCATAGCGACCCTGTACAGGGTTTCCAAGGGTGTAAATCTTTACAGGAGTAGAAA
>NW_006408541.1:27164549-27171020 GCF_000296735.1 Chrysochloris asiatica | reverse complement strand
TTAAGAATATCTGCATTGAGCATTATGCTCTTTGAAGAACTACATACATGGGATCAAATTAATGATAGCAACTAGGTTGATTTGCTTGGAAACTTAGGGTGGCTGCAAGCTTATGTTAATGAAGGAAGAACATTCAGAAAAGGCAAACATTCAAGACAATGTTTGCCAAGGTTGGATGATACAATCAATGTCACCGAATTGTATATGTTGAAATTGTGAGATTGGTCTATTATTAACAACAACAAAAATAAAGTAAATTATATTTAAAAAAATTTTAAAGAAAAGAAAAAAAAAAAAGCTGCCCATTTTTAGTAAACAGAAATTATTATATCCAGCACATTCTAAGCACTTAAAACCTGAAGATTACAAGCTGAGGGAAACATCTTGCTTTTGGTGGCACTTTGTTCCACCAAAGCCCCAAGCTGGGGTTGTTCACAACAAAGACACATATTCTTGGGGAGAATTCTTGCTAAGAGATTCCCAAGGAAACAGAGCTCATAGGCCAGAACACATTCCATATTTCTCAATCTTTCTTTCTGGGCCTTCTCAGAGAGGCAGAATTAGTTAACAGTGAAAGACATTCAGGGTGGGTCAGGTTGGTTTTGAAGGTCCTGGACTGAAGTTGAGTTGGTTTTCATTTATTCCTTTGTTGACTATTTCAACTTGCTGTGTGCCAGCATTCTCAATTTGCAATATTAATTGTACTCTGCCATGTGCCTGGACAAGAGTGCTATGTGGTGTGAGGTAAGGGATGTAACAACTTGAATTTTCTCACCCTCCACTCATGTCCCCTGGAGTCCTGGTGTGGTGCTGTGAGTATTAATGAGCTGTATTGCAAGTCTGGTTTGAACTACAAGATCGGTGGTTCAAACTCACCAGCAGCTCCTCAGAAACCCTACGCAGTGTCACTATGAGTCGGAACTGACTGGAAGGCTCTTAACAACAATGATTCATGTCTCCAACATTATGCTTCTTGGTCCATCTCTGTTTCTCTACCTCTCTCTAATTGTAAGTGTGTGTGTCTTTCGTCTCCCTCTCCCATTCTGTCTTTGCTCTATTTCTGCTTTCTGTCTTTTCCTCAGCTGTCTTTATCTCTCTGTTTTGTTCTGTTCTACTCTCTGTTCCTCCTCTATCTTTCTCTTGTCTTTCTCCTTTCACTCCCCCACCACATTTTGCCTTTCTGCATTTCTCCTAATGGAGAAAACCATATGCTCGATAAACCATGTGTATATATTGGTCTATCTCTTTAGGACTGCTGTTGTCTCTTTCAATAAACTCCTTCCTGTCTCCAAGTGGCTGATTCTATCTCCTTTACAATCAGGGTAGACCGGAACTGGCTGCAATGAATGTAAGGAAGTCTTTATAATTAACAGGATCCTTCTGATGTTTACACAAACACTTTAAACTACACTGGGAGCCAACAGACCATTTTGCAAGTCTGATGAGAATGTAATTAAATGTGGGGGAGTGAGTAGGAAAGGCAGGGAACAGGCAGAGGTTAAGTAAGAGGGCAGAGTGGTGCTGGAAGTCACCAGAGTAACATGAGGGTGAAAGTTAGTATTCAACTACATTCTAGATTCAATAATCTCTCAGTGATGATTTCCTGGTGGCAGGCTCTAGACCAGGCTCACACATTCTCACCCTTTTGTGAATTTAGTTTAATGAGAGGATGCTTTCACAATGATGCTTCACATAATGTCAGAATGCAATAGAGACTCAGGTAGCTGGTTGTGGAAGTTCCAAGAAGGAGAATGAAGAGAAGGAGATGTTGGTGTTGTTAAGAGATGAGTGATGTTTGAACAGAAACTTGAAGAAGGAACATGATTTTGGTAGAGAGATAAGCCAAAGAGGGAGAGACATAATGGACTGTTAAGAAACCCTGAGCAGAAACCCAGAGGTAAGAAAGTATGAGGTGCTTGTAGAGGTCTGGAAGAACCACATGATGGTACCATAGTGGGGTGGGAGATCACAGGGAACAATAGGTAAGTAAGGGCTATAATGTCACGTAATGTGTTTGAATAGGTAGAATTAGAATATGGCATACTGGTGTGGCACTGTAGGATAAGCACTGGGCTGCTATCCACAAGGTCAGTGTTCAAACTCACCAGTCACTCCCTGGAAATCTTAAGCAAGATCACTATGAATCAGAACTGACTGGACAGCACTTAACAACAACAACATGAGTTTATGGCAGCATTCTTCAACAGAAACTTCTGTGATGGTAGAAATGTATCAGATTTGGTAGCCACATGTGAGCATTGAGCGATTGAGCTGGGAAAATTGACTAATATAACTAAGGAACTGGATTTTTATTTTTAATTAATTAAACGTTGAGTTTACACCCTTGTGGCCCACTTTTCAGCCAAGCAGAAGATAGGTATATAGGAGGACAACAACACAAATAAAATATACTCACCATGGAATGGTCAACCATTCAAGATCAAAAGGGCAACATTTACCTAAGGACAACGTTCAGATGGGTTGGGGAGGAGGAAATCAGAATAGGGACAAAGTGGAGTAAGTGTTGTTACATGAAAGGATTGTAATCATTGGGATAAAATGAAGTCTATGATTTGTTGAATGTACAACTGCTAATCTGCTCTATAAACTTTCACTCAATTCACAATAAGATTTTTTTTTTTTAATAAATTAACTAATCCCTATGGCTAGTGGCTACCATATTGGAATTTTGTAGCTCTCAGAAGTCATAGTCAGCAGTCAGCATCACTGTAGAGACCATTCTGACAATGATGTGACAAGGGCCCAGTACATTAGGGAGAACAATTAGGGTCTTAGTGCAGTAGTCTAAAGGGGAGTGAGTGAGGCCTGGGGCAGGGCAAAGACTAGGCTACAGGATTCAGCATATCAGCTTAGAGAGGTCACACTGAGAGTCCAGTCTGGAGTTTTGGCCTAAAGAGATGTGGAACCACTGGAACTGGAGACCACCATAAGTTGTAGCAGTGTCCACATGTATAAGAGTGGCCCCATCAACCTGGGATCCAGGTTGGGGATGTAATGATGGGACTCCAAATGTCTATGATGGTGATTTGGCTTCTGAAACTCAGAATACCTGAATCCTGCCTTTGATGTGTCAACTTTCCCATCAGGCCTCTAATAGTGTAGTTAGTATGCATGGAGGATGTACAGGACACCAAAGGGAAACTCTAAAATCAAAAGGTGCCTTTGGGACCCCTTCTTGGCTTCCTTTTCCAAAAAAAAAAAAAACAACTCTTATCCTTTAATGAAAAAATGGATTCGACTTAAGGTAAAGCAAGTTTAATGAATATATAAATGGGTTGGGTTTTTTGGTGGAAATTGGCACAATTGATCCTAAAACATACAGCGAGAAATTAAGGGTCGGGGATCCCTATGATATTGTGCTCTTCCATGTGTTGTTGGGAGCCATCAAGTCGATTGATTCAAGGTGACTGAGCAGAACAACCCCAGAGGGTTTTCTAGAGTGTAATCTTTGTGGAAGCAGATAACCAGGTCTTTCTACTGTGGACACTACCTATTGTCTTTAAGCTGATTCCAATGCATACCAACCACATGTGTGAAAAGATTTCCAGCAGCTGATTATCAGAAGACTGTGAGACCTTTCTTCTGTGGAATCACTGTGAGTGTTTAAATGTTAACCTTTAGGTTAGCAGCCAAGTGCTTAACAAGGGCTCGTTCTCTTTCATGTTGCAGGGCTTAGTTTAAAGATATATTATTAAACCAATGTAAAGTACAACTAAATCAAAGGAACAGAATAGGCAAGTAGAAAAGGCACTTAAACACATGTGAAATGTTGGTAAATGTTGGATAAATGTTGGAAAGGTAACTAACATGATGAATGGGTAATGGTGGAGAAAATATTTTATCCAATTAATGTTTCTGGGAGACAAATGACTATACTGATTTAAAAAAAAAAAAAAATCCACCTAAATTTATACCATATACAAGTTTCTATTCCAGAAGGAATAAATATAAAAATTTCTAGAAAAACATTTCTGACAATATTTCTGTGGTATTAGAGTAGAGTTGTGGGTTTCTTTTTTTTTAATTACACAGAAAGCATAAAACATGAAGGACGAGACTGACAAATTTCACTAAATGAAGTAAAATAACATTCAGAGGACAATAGACATCAATGTAAATAACTGAAAAAAGATTACCACATAAAATATATAAAAAGCACCTATACTTCAATTCAGTCTTGGTGTAACACTGTAGGATAAGCACTGGACTGCTAACTGTGAGGTTGGTAATTCAAACTCTCCAGCCACTCCTTGGAAACCCTATACAGGGTCACTATGATTCCAAAGTGACTTGATGGCACTTAATGAAACATAAATCAATGGAGTCTTCGTGTAATTAGCATTGAACTGCTAATTACAAGGTTGGCAGTTTAAACCCATAAGTCATTCATTGGAAACCTTATACAGTGTCACTATGAGTTAGAACCGACTTCATGGTACTTAACAACAACAAATAAATTAATTAATATGAAGGCAGTATCCATTTGGGAAAAAAAAAAAAATGGACAAAAGATACAAACGGGGAGTACAGAAGAAGAGATCTAAATAGCCAGTACATGTATTAGGAAAAAAATGCCTGACCACATTAAGAAGTCATAGATATGCAAGTTAAAGTGAGATACCACTTCCTATCCATTATATGACACTTTTCTAAGATGGCAGATTGGGTAGACGTGCATCCATCAGCAGAGATCCATCAGCAACAACACAGAATACCAGACCAAGCAGGCTCATGGGATGGTGCTAGAACTCTGAACCACATATAAAGGAATATTTTGAAGATTAGAAGGCTTACAGCTAGGGGAATTTGAAGCAGAATCAAGAAATCCATTGCTTTCTAATTGAAGACACTAAAGCTACTCCTGGAGTCACCATCTTGGGAGAGACCAAGTGGGGGAAGGATCAAAACGTCCATGAACACTTGACAGAACCGTGGAGATAAAGGAGTGGACATTCTTTTTTTGGTAACTGTTCATTGGTCTCTCACTGTCTGCACAACTCCATTCTAGTGAGGAGAGGGAATTCCTGAGTGAATGGACATCCCACCCCCACCCCTGGAGGGTTCTACTACGCATGTGCACAGATCTCCTTGAAATTTAAAGTGACAGCATCTACTTAAAATCAAATAACCACCGCTCATCTGTCAGTTTGTCTTACTGTGGTGGCTTGTGAGTTGCTGTGATTCTGAAAGCTATGCCACCAATATTTTAAATACCAACAGGGTCACCCATGGTGGACAGGTTTCAGATAAGCTTCCAGATAAAGACAGGCTAGGAAAAAGAGTGACGAAGACTTCCAAATGTATAGTCACTGAAAATCTTATGAATAGCAGAGAAACACTGTCAGATATAGTGCCGGAAAATGAGCCCCTTAAATTGGAAGGCACTCAAAATGTGACTGGGGAAGAGCTGCCTCCTCAAAGTAGAGTTGACTGTAATGACGCGAATGGAGTAAAGCTTGTGGGAGAAAAGCCCGTGGGACCTTCATTTGCTGATGGGGCACAACTCAAAATAAAGAGAAACAGTTGTAAACATCCATTGAAAATTGGAACATGGAATGTACAAAGTATAAATCTGGGAAAATTGGAAGTTGTCAAAAATGAAATGAAATGCATAAACATCGATATCTTAGGCATTAGTGAACTGAAATGGACTGGCATTGGCCATTTTGAGTCTGATGACCACAGGATTTACTATGCCGGGAATGACAAATTGAAGAGGAATGGTGTTGCTTTCACCATCAAAAAGAACATATCCAGATTAGTCATTAGGTACAACGTTGTCTGTATAGGATAATATCCATAAGCCTACAGGGAAGCCCAGTTAATACCACTATTATTCAAATTTATGCACCAACTACTCAAGCCAGTGGATATGAAATAGAAGAATTCTACCAACTTCTTCAATCTGAAGTTGATCAAACATGCAATCAAGTTGTATTGATCATTACTGGTGATTGGAATGCAAAGGTTGGGAGCAAAGAGGAAGGATCAGTGATTGGAAAATATGGCCTTGGTGATAGAAATGATGCTAGAGAACACATCAAATTCTGCAAAACCAATGATTTGTTCATTTCAAATACCTTCTGTAGACAGCATAAGAGAATACTATATACATGGACCTCACCAGTTGGAATATATAGAAATCAAATTGACTACATCTGTGGAAAGAGGCGATGGAAAAGCTCCATATCATCAGTGAAAACAAGCCAGGGCAGACTGTGGAACAGACCTTCAATTACTCATATGCAAATTCAAACTGAAGCTGAATAAAATGAAAACAAGTCCACGAGAGCCAACATTATATTTTGTCTTGAATATATCCAAGGTTAAATTGAATATTCAAGAGCAAATTGAATATATCCCACCTGAATTTAGAGATCATCTGAAGAACAGATTTGATACATTAAACACTAAAGACCAAAGACCAGAAGAGTTGTGGGATGACATCAA
>NW_006408541.1:27149145-27162928 GCF_000296735.1 Chrysochloris asiatica | reverse complement strand
CCATGGGCTGCCAAAGAACCATAGACCCATTTTGGAAGAAGTGCAGCCAGAGTGTTCCTTAGAGACCAAGATGGCCAAACTTCGTCTCTCATACTTTGCACATATTGTCAGGAGGGACTAGTTGCTGGAGATGGATATCATGTTTGGTAATGTGGAAGGTCAGAGAAAAAGAAGAAGACCTAAAAATGAGATGGACTGGCCAAGTGGCAGCATCGATGGACTCAAGCAAGCATGGCAACAGTAGAGAGGTTGGCCCAGGATCGGGCAGTGTTTTTTTCTGCCATGCATAAGGTCGCTGGAGTTGGTACCAACTCGATGGCACCTAACAACAACAACAACAACAACCCATTTTATGGTGCTGATTTTTGCTTAGTGCATGGAGTAAGGGGTTTTACCATAAGATGCTATAAATTGGGACAATTTATTTGGAGATCAGTTTGTCAATAATGAATAAAATTGAAGATATACACATATTCTGACCTAGCACTTCACCTGATAGTAAGTTACCCTCTGTAAGCTCACACATCTGTGCACAGACAGAATCCCAACAGCACAGTTTATAAATAGTGGGGATTTGATACATCTTCAACAGCATCTAAGTAAATAAAGAATTACATTCTTTATGTAAATAGTGAGGATTGGATACATCTTCAACAGCATTTAGATAAATGAAATCTTGTGTAATTACACAATACAATACCATGTAGCAAAGTAAATGAACTAAATTTTCATGTATCAACATGGATGTTCCTAAATATCTAATAACTTGAAGCTAAAACTAAACAGTTGCTGTCAAATTAATTCCAACTGATGGCCACCCCATGTGTCACAGTAGAACTGTGCTCCATTAGGGTTTTCAGTGCCTGATTTTTCACCACCCAGGGACATACAGTAACATGAAACCTAGTTGAAAATATTTCTACAGTTTCTGAAACTTTTCTCCCCCTGTATTAGATAATCCTACTGAATTATTATAATTAAATCTTTGCAGGCCATTCAGGTTACAATCTTACTAATATGATTTTTACCAGCACCAATAATAAATGACATTTACTGAGGGCTTACTACATGTTAAGTGTAGGAGCTCTGGTAGCATAGTGGTTATGAATCGGGCTGCGAACCACAAGGTCAGCAGTTCGAAACTACCAACTGTTCCGTGGGAGAAAGAGGAGGCTTTCTGCTCCTGTAAAGATTTACAGCCTCGGAAACCCTGTACAGGGTTGCTATGAGTCGGAATCAACTCCACGGCACGTAACAACAACAACAACAACAAAGTGTATTTCATGCATTGCCTAATTCAATCTGGTAATAACACATAAGAAGCCCTAGTGGCATACTGGTTAAATGCTCGGTTGTTAACTGAAAGGTTGGTGGTTCGAACCTACCAGCCACTCCAGGAAAGAAAGATGTGGCAGTTTCCTTCTGTAATGATTACAGCCTTGAAAACCCTATGGGGGCAGTTCTACTCTGTCCTAATTTGGTTGTTATGATTTAGAATCGATTTGATGGAAACCAGTTTGTTTTTTGTTTGGTAATAACCCATAGACAACAATAATATGACTCCCAATTTATATTTTAAATGAATCAGAAATAGAATTTTAGATAACTTGTCTAAAATCACATGACAAAGGAATTAATATTCAAGATCAAGACAGAAACAAAACAAACTCATTGCTCTTCCATTGACTCCACATGCTTCAGAGCAGACCTGCCCAGGATTTTCTTGGCTGTTTACTAGTTTGAAAGCAGATTAGCAGGCCTTCCTTCTGTAGTGCTGATGAGTGGGTTTGAAGCCAACCTTTTGATTAGAGTGTGAAAAAAAAAAAAAAAAAAGGAGTGAGTTTCTGATTATTAAGTTGATTAGACAATGAATTGATCATTAAATATTTTTAATGATATGTTTATATCATTACTATGGAAAATTTTAAAATCACTGGGAAATACATAAAAATAAAAATATATAGAAACTACCATTCTACCCCCTGTAGGTAAGGTTTTTACATTTTGATATTATAGTCTATATATATATATATATATATACTACAGTCTTTAATTTTAACTCTATGTCTATGTGTTGTTGCGTACTGTACACTGTTCAGTTGATTCCAATTCATAGTGAGCCTAAGTGATAAAGTAGAATCTTCGTCAGCTTTCCTAGGCTGTCTTGTGTGTGGGAGCAGATCGCCAGGTATTTCCTCCCACAGAACAGCTGGTGGGTTCAAAGTATTGAACATCAACTTGTAGTCAAGCACTGTAACCATTGTGTCAAGAGTGAGTCTCGTGTTCACGCAGGAATAGGGAGAGTTTCCAACACTATAAGGTAGGGCTTAATTATCGACCAGTTCCCATGGTTTGGGCAATAATGTCTGAACTTTCCATATTGCTGCTCAAAGGAGTATATGAAACTACAATGGAGAATTGTGGAGACAGACCTGTAAACGTTCCAGCCATTTCCTCACATGCTGTTGGCTTCTTCAATGAGAGTGGCTTTTAAACTCAGTGGGTTTTCAGTGAGTGACATTCTTTACTTCTTTGCTTCTCCTTGGTGGGTGTGGGGAGGGCTTTGTAATCATTCCCTTATTTTCCTCTACTTCACCACCATCCTCATGCCTAATCAGAGGAATTATTGTTAGTGCTATCAAACTCATTCTGACTCTTAGTGACCCTATATGCAAGAGACCAAAATACTGCCTGGCCCTCCCGCATGTTGCCTATGGGGTGTGGAGCTGCGGGTTAATGCGCTCGACTGCAAAGTCAGGCTGAACCTCAAGGTTGGCAGTTTAAGTTCACCAGTCACTCCTCAGCAACCCTATACAGGTTTGATATGATCAGAACTGATTCAATGGCACTTAACACCACTGCCAACAAAAATTGATTGTCTAGCTTTCTTATACATGACATGATTGAAAAACACCATGACTTGGGTTAGGTGCACATTAGTCCTCAAAGTGACATTGTTGCTTTTTAAACCTTTAAAGATTGCTATGAGCCAGAACCAACTGTACAACATTAAAAAAAAAAAAAAAAAAAGTTTTAATCTATTGTTGCAGCTCCTGTGTCAGTCTGTCTCCTAGCGGGCCTTTTTTTTTTTTTTTTTTTTTTTTTAATAATGACTATTTTACCAAGCAGGTACCCTCCAGAGACAGTTATTATTATTATTTTTTTTTTTTTCTGAAAACAAGTCTTAGTATGTAGGACAAAGTCTGACCATTCTTACTTCTAAGGAACATTCCAGCTGTACTTCTTCCAAAACAGACATGTTTGTTCTTCTGGCAGCCCATGCTATATTCAATATCCGTTGCCAACACCAGTAATTCAAATGTATCAATTCTTTTTCAGGCTGGTGCCATGGGTTAGTGCACTGGACTGCAAGGTTGTGTGGACTGAAATGTTGGCAGTTCAAGCTCACCAGCTGCTACTCAGAAACTCTATACAGGGTAGATGTGAGTTGGAACTGACTCGATGGCACTTACCAACAACAATTCATTATACATGAGGTGACTGAAAAACCATGACTGGGGTTAGGTATGCCTTAGTCCTCAAAGTGACATCTTTGCTTTTTTAACACTTTCAAGGGGTCTTTTGAATCAGAGTTGCCCAATTCATTACATCATTTGATTTCTTGATTGATGTTTCCATGGGTGTTTAGTAAAATAAAATTTTTGACAATGCCAATATTTTCTATATTTGTCGTGACATTACTTATCAATTTAGTTGCTAGGGTTTTTGTTTTCTTTATGTTGAGGTGTAATTCATACTGGAGGCTGTAGTCTTTGATCTTCATTAGTAAGTGCTACAAGTCCTCTTTGCTTTCTGGAAGCTAGGTTGTGCTATCTGCATATTGCAGGTTGTTAATGAGTCTTCCTCCCACCCTGATGCCCAGTTCTTCACATAGTCCAAGTCTTCAGGTTATCTGCTAAACATACAGATTGTATAAGTGAGGTAGAAAGATACACTCCTCCTGCACACCTTCCCTGATTTTAAACCAAGAAACATTCCCTTCTTTTTGAATGACTGTCTCTTGGTCTATACACAGGTTCCACATGAGCGTCATTAAGTGTTCTAGAATTCCCATTCTTGGCAATGCTCTCCTTAATTTGTCATAATCCATACAATTGAATGCTTTTGCATAGTCAATAATATACAAGTTTTCTCTGCTTTCAGCCAAGGTCCAGCTGACATTAGCAATGATATTCCTTGTTCCAGGTGCTCTTCTAAACCTGGCTTGAATTTCTGGCAAGATAATTTTTGAATTATCTTCAGCAGAATTTTACTTTTATGTGATATTAAATATATTATTCAATGATTTCCACATTCTTCTGGATCACCTCTCCTTAGAATGGCCATGAACATGGATATTTTCCAGTTGTGGGCCAGGTAGCTCTCTTCCAAATTTCTTGGCATTGACAAGTGAGTGCTTCAAGCATTGCTCCTGTTTGTTGAAATATCTCAGCTGATATTCCATCAATTACTGGAGTCTGTTGTTTTTTTTTTTCCCAGTGACTTCAGTGCAGGTAGGTCTTCTTCCTTCAACACCATTGACTCTTGATCATATGCTTCCTCCTGAAATGGTTGGGGATCAAGCAAGTGTTCTTGGTACTATGACTCTGTTTTTTCCAGCTTCTTTTGATGCTTTCTGTGTCACTCACCATTTTGCCCATATAAAATCCTTCAATATTGCTACTGAAGGCTTCCATTTTTTTTCTCTTGAGTTTTTTAACTTAAGAAATGCCAAGTGTATGTTTCTCTTTTTTGTTTTCTAACTCCAGACCTTTTCACATTATAATTATTTTTGGACTGTGTTTTGAAATCTATTCAGTTATTTTATTTCATCATTTTGTCTATTTGTTTGATATACTGAAGCTCTTATGGACTTGGTTTAGTATTCTTCCAAGAGGAGAGAAGATACTAATCAGGGAATAGGCCAGGGTCTGGGTGGTATGAACTAAGAGATGGGGTCATTGCATGGTAGGAGAACATGTGTCCATTTAGTTCTTTCTTTTGTCTTACTGTGTTTACTCAGATCTATTGGTAAGCTCATTTACCTACTTGTCTATGAAACACTGCTTAGCATTATTTAATGGCAAATGAAGCCTTGAAAAAGGATATTTACCTCCACTGAGTTTGTTCACAAGTGTGCCACCAATTCCAAATACTGCTCAAAAATAGGAGTACAAAAACAGTCAAAACATTGGCAGCTTCACTGGGAAGGAGCAAAGCTTCCCGCAGGGACTGCTTCTGAGAAGACAATTTCATTTGGACAGGTTCACACTGGCATGTCTGTTAACAACACAATGTCGCTGGTTTACAAGCATCTCAATGACTTACCAGGGTTTGGAGAGATGTTTGCACAAATGACTTCCCAAGATGCATCTCAAGTCATGTACTCAGAGCCTGGTGTGGAGTTGAAAGACAGTGCAAAAGAAATTCATTAAACCTGCCCAATGAGATCCAGTTGAAGCAGACATTTTATTCCAAATGAAATCAACACAAGATAAGTTCCAAGAGGACAGGTAGTATTGTTTGTTTTGTTCACAGCTTGATTCCAGCATCTAGAAAATGTATGGCAAATAGGATGTGCTTAATAAATATTTGTGGAAGGATAGAGGTGAAATCAGTTCATTCAGTATTCATTGAATTGCTACTCTGTGCTGAGCCAGGACTTGGATGTGTCCTCACATCTTGTTCCTCACAACTTGATGGAAGGAAGGAAAACAGAAAAACCAAGAATGAAATAAGTTTCAGTGCAATAGTAGAAATATATAAAATCATCAGGAAATAATGACCATCAGGGTATAATTACTAGCACTGGTGGAGGAAGAATAACTTCAGAAAGGTGGTCATATTCCAGGGCTAAGAAGGGTTAGCAGGAGCTATGCAGGCAGAAGAAGAGGGAAGACAATCCAGGCAAAAAGGAGATCATGGGCTAATATTTGGAAGTATGAGAATTAATGGTGTATTTATGGATCATCTTGCAGAGTTTAAGAACCAGCTTCCAAAAGCAGGGTGTAGAAAGTTCTCACCTAACAATAAGCAGAATTACTGATTTAAAACTTTTTTTTTTTTTTTTTTAAGAGCATGTTTAGTGTTAGTGGTCTAGTGGCAAATACCTGGTATGAGCAATTTACAGTCTTGTAATCTGCAGTGGGATACAGATAGCGCCTATGTCTCATTTATTTTGTATCTTAAAGTCCACTTAATAACAACAACAACAAAGGCATACAATGCACTAGACAAAAAGCAAATGCTCAGTCAATGTTGAAGGAACAAATGGAAGATGATTCAGAGGTCTACTAAGTTGGAATGGCAAAAAAATTTAGGCTATACTTTTATGCAAAGCAATGAAGCTGTAAAAGAATATAGAAACAGCCTGGGATTGGAGGCTAACTGACCTACGTTCAAGTCCTGTTTCCACCAAGTGTAGGTTATCTACAACAAACCGAATCTACTGCTGTCAAGATGATTCCCACTCCGTTTGGTACAGAGCAGAACTACCGCATAAGGTTTCCTTGGGTGTCCTCTTCGGGAAGCAAATCAGCTGGATTCTTCTCTGTGGTACTACTACATGGACTTGGACTGCCAACCTTTAAGTTAATAGGTGAGAACAAACCACTTGTGCCATCTAGGGACAGCCTTTCACTTGAATTCTGTGAACATCTGTTTCTTCATTGGTAGTGCCTGGATCATACAGACCAGTGCAGTTAATCATACAGACAGAGGCTGACCTAAATGAAATTTAGTGTCCCACACTCTGCAAAGGAGTCCTGGTATGGCACTGTGAGTTAATGTGCTGGACTGCAAGGTTGATTTGAACTACAAAGTCAGCGGTTCATGCTCACAGGAACCCTATTAATGGTCGCTATGAATTGGAACCGACTCAACAGCACTCAACAACAACAACACTACTCTGCAGGGTGGTTTGTACCAGAGTACCTCAGTACTCTCTTGACTACTGCTTCCACGAGTGTTGATAGTTGATCCAAGAAGAATGAAGTCCTTGACAACTTCAATCTTTTCTCCGTTGATAAGAATGTTGTTTATTGGTCCAGTGGTAGGATTTTTGTTTTTCTGACATTGAGATGCAACCCATACTGAAGGCTGTGCTCTTTGATCTTCATCAGTAAATGCCTCAAGTCCTCTTCACTTTCAGCAAGCAAGGTTGTATCATCTGCATATCACAGGTTGTTAATGAGTCTTCCTCCAATCCTGATGCCACATTTTTCTTCATAGAACTCAGCTCGTATTATTTGCTCAGCATACAGGTTGAATAACTATGGTGAAAGAACACAACCTTGTCACACACCTTTCCCAATTTTAAAACATTCAGTGTTCCCATGTTCTGTTCGAACAACTGCTTCTTGGTCCAGGTACAGATTCCTCATAAGTACAAATTAAGTGTTCTGGAATACTCATACTTCTCAATGTTGTCCATAGCTTGTCATGATCCACACAATCGAAAGCCTTTGCGTAGTCAATGAAGCATAGGTAAACATCTTTCTGATATTCTCTGCTATCAGCCAAGATCCACCGGACATCAACAATGATATCTCTCATTCCACGGCCTCTTCAGAATCCAGCATGAACCTCTGGAAGTTCTCTGTCAATGTATGATTGTAGCTGTTTCTGTAGTCAAGAGACCAGATGACGTATTACATTGGGCAAATCTGCTGCACAGGAACTTTTTAAAGTATTGAAGAGCAGAGATATCAGCTTGAGGACTAAGGTGCGCCTGACCCAAGCCATGGTATTTTCAATGACCTCATATGGATGTGAAATCTGGACAGTGAATAAGGAAGATCGTAGAAGAATTGATGCCTTTGAGCTGTGGTGTTGGAGGAGAATACTAAAAGTGCCATGGACTGCCAAAAGAACCAATAGATCTGTTTTGGAAGAAGTACAACCAGAGTGCTCCTTGGAGGCCGGGATGGCTAAGCTTCGTCTCTCATACTTTGGACATATTGTCAGGAGGGAATGGTCGCTGGAGAAGGATGTCATGCTGGGTAAGATGGAGGGTCAGAGAAAAAGAGGAAGACCCCCAACGACATGGATCAGCCAGGTGGCATCACTGATGGTGTCAAGTGTGGCAGCGGTAGTAAGGTTGGCCCAGGATCAGACATTGTTTCATTCTGCTGTGTATGGGGTCGCTATGAGTCAGTACCGACTTGATGGCACCTGACAACAACAACAACAACAACCTCAGTACTCTGAGGTACCTCAGTGTTTAAGAGCATCTTTGGAATTATGTAAACCCAGATTTGAAGCAAAATCCCACTCCTATCAAGGCAGTTTTTACTGTTTTGTCGTGCAGGTTCCTCTCTGTGAAACAGGACAATGATATCTATCTCATAGAGCTATTAGGAGGACTGTTGTTGTTATGTGCCACCGAGCTGGTTCCGACCAATAGCGACTCTGTACAGGGTTTCCAAGGCTGTAAATCTTTACAAGCACAGAAAGCCTCATCTTTCTCCCGCAGATCAGCTGCTGACCTTAAGATTCGTAGCCTGATTCGTAACCTCTACGCTAACAGACTAGAAACTATTAAAGTCTGTATCTATTAGCTACCAAACTCTCTTGGTAAATGGAACATAAATTATGTTTGATTTTGGGTAGACCTTATATTTGACATCTCAACAATTAAATTGTAATACTCTGACAAGAATGTAAAATACACAAGCATTGTGTTAGTTATACAATGGTACATAACCCATTAGTGCATGCTTAGTCACTTACATTTATCATCTTGTAATTTCTGTGGGTCAGGAGTCTGGGCGTGGCTAGCTAGGCATGCTACAAGGCAAGCAAGGTATAGGCTGGGGCTGGGATCTTATTGGATGTTCAACTGGGGAAGATGGATATGCTAATGCAGTTGTTGGTAGAATTCAGTTTCTTTCTGGTTACTGGAAGGAGACTGCCTTCTATTTCTTGTCTTCTCCATAGGGCATCTCTCAAGAGTGAGAAACTGTCAACAAGGCAAGCATTCCAATCCTATGTATTGAGTCACGGTGATATCCTGTTATCTTTTAAGGGTTGTTGTGGTAGTTGTTGTTAAGTGCTGTAGAGTCAGTTCTAGTTTGCAGTGAACCTGCATAAGTTTTCCTAGGAGCAACTGGTGGGTTTGAACCACCAACTTTGTGATTCAAATTGACCTTATATTCTAGTCTTCCTAGAAATGAGGGTGATCACCTGGGAATTTGTCCACAATGCACAGAGAGGCTTTCTTTCTTGATCCCCACTGAATTCCCAGACCTCAGAATAGAGCTTGGCACATGGTTTAAAAAAATGCCATTGAGTTGACTCCAACTCATGGTGATCCATGTGTGTCAGAGTAGATCTCTACTCCAGCGGGGTTTCAGTGGCTGAATTTTCAGAAATAGATTACCAGGCCTTTCTTCTGAGCCTCTTAAGGTAGACTCAAACCTCTAACCTTTCAATAGCTGCCGTATGTGTTACCCATTAGCCAGGGACTCCTGGTACATGGTAGATCCTCAGTTAATAAATGTGTTAAAGAATGGGACAGTCAAGAATGTGGCTTCTATTAATTTGATATCATGGTGCTCAGAGCCAGATTGTGTGTGTGTGTGTGTGTGTGTGTGTGCATTTGTATGTGTATATTGAGGAGAAGGAAGCCGTATGAGACTTTGCATTCTAAGAACTACTAAGTGCAGATATGATGAAAACATCCAGTATCTAAGGGAGTGGGTTTGAAGATACTACAGATACTGCACTGAGTATGAACAGAGCTGGGCAGAGCACTGTTGAAGTTCTTCCCTTTACCTTGTGCTGGGAGAACTCTGAGATTTTTCCATAGTTTGTCCCAGAATGAAAATCAAATTGTTGCTTTAGACGAGTGCTAACGATCATCAGTTCAATGTGCCCTAAAGTCCTGGTGTGGCACTGTAGGTTAATGCACCAGACTGCAAAACCATTTGATCTGCAAGGTCAGCTGTGCAAACTCACCAGCTGCTCCTCAGAAACCCTATACAGGGTCGCTATGGGTCAGAACCAACTCAACGACACTTAACAGCAACTTAGAGTATAATCAGGATCCAATGTTGCTGGATCAGAATTGGAGCACTTTCCTGATAAATGTGTAAATTTTTCACCAATAAAAATAAAATGAAGATAAAGAAAAGAAATGGATAAGCATAAAAGAAAGTCACATGATTTGAGTTTCTCTAAGAAAAACTTTGTTGAATGGAAAGGCTGAGTCACCGGGACTGGCCTTTGAACAGGTCAGGGATGGAGTAGAGCTCTGAGTCACCATCCCTGTGGGTTTGGCTGTGGACTCTTCCTCTGAATTGCATTCAGTTGTATTTGAGGGCCAGAGTGGGGGTCATCACTCAAGTATGTTCAAGACCTACAAGGACAACCAGCATCTAAGCTTTTGAAACAAATCAGTTTTGTCTTGTAATTGGCATGTGTCTGAAGGTAGCAAGGTCTCCAATTGGCTGGGACTTGAGTATGTGGGGAGTGGTTTTTGTGGATGGATGGATGGATGGGGCAGCCAGACCCCTAAACCCCTGGAAAAGAACAGATATGCCCAAACACCATCCTCTTCACTCTGAACACACCCAAAGTTCAGACAATGGCTGGAATAGTGGACCAGTTCCTCCTATCACACATGCATTCCAAAGAACCTTGGGAGAAGCTTTTCATGGGAGGGGCTCATGTCAATGCTGGGATGGAATAAGCTGATTGAAATCAATAGGAATTGATTTAGAGTGTGGGGGCCACTGTGTTAAAATCTCCTACCTCTTGATAGAGCTTCATGAATATTAAAAGGTTAAGATCAATAACGAGCTGATTTTCAGATGCAAACCTGACTCCTTAGTCTGTAGATTAAAGAACAGAATGATGATAGTTCTTTCTGCACTGCTCCCACCTAACACTTACTAGACCTAAAATACAAAAAAAAAAAAAAAAAGGAAACCTATGCGATGCAAGTCTCATCCTACATTTTCACATACAAGCTTGTATGTGTCCTTTATCTCTTCGTACTTATATCTGAAGAGGTACTGTTTTTATTTGAGCTATATGTGCAAATGTGTTTGTTCATTTATTGATTGGTAGTCTCAGTCTTCATATCTCATATTTGGCCACAGGCAAATAAACAGACTTCTTGCCTTCAGTTTTGTTTAGTCATTCTCTAAAAACTCTATTAAAATCATTTATCAAAAGCCCTGATTCAAACAAATTTCTTCTCTGCTAAAAAATAAGAACGTCAAAACATTGCATGACACATGCATAGGGATACCCCCATAAATGTCATGTGACGTTTTGGCCACTGTCTGCAGGATAATAATGAACTCTTCCTGAGAAAGCATGCAGGAAGAGACTTCCAAGCAAATTCAAAGGGCATGAAGTTGAAAAGATTATAGTGTTTCCGAAGAATAGGCAGGAAGCCAGTGAGGGGAGGTAGAAATGGACCATTTATGAGTCACCTTCCATCTTTGGGTCTAATGAACATTGCTACCCAGGATACAACATGCTAGTATAGAAGACTCTTGGTGTTTCCTGTGGGATTTAATTAATGTAATATTGATGATAAGTATCACACACTTGCATTAGATATACAAGAGTAAATCAAAAAGTCTTGCTACAATATTACAGAAACCATTATTAAACAAAAATCTCAAAATGTGAAGTCATTGTTTCTCTAAATATCCTCCATCTAGATCTATATGCTTCGGAAGGTGGTTTTTCAATCTCTCTAACTCTTAGAGTGGCACGGTAGAATAAGCACAAGGCCAGAAGTTCAAACTCACCAGCCACTCTTTGGAAACCTTATACAGGATTGTTATGAGTTAGAACCAACTTGACAGCTCTTAACAACAACAAACCCAGGAAAGGAGAGTCTTTTTTCTGCCAAAATGTATGACATCATTTACGGGACATATAAATGTATCAACTTAAAAATTAACTTGCTACTTCCGGTGGCGGTACTCCCCTGACCAGTGGGACAGGTACGTGAGCTCAGGAGAAATACGGGACAGGGTCACAATAGGGGCCCCAGCCTGGTAGACAGACAGCTTTTGGGCAAACATAAAACATTAGGCAGCAACTCTATGAACTTGTTTTTTTTAAAAGAACTAACAACTGACAAGTTACGAGCATTTTTAACCCCCACCCGCCTACTCCCGGCTCTTACCGGTCAGAGGGCGCCACCCACTGCAGAACCTAACAGACCCTGAGCAGATGCTCTCAGAAGGAGCACACTTGCAGAGAACCAGTGAGCCCTCAGGAACCAACATAGTCCATCCCAGGGGGGTCCTCATAGCCACATTAGGCATTACCAGTGAATATATAGGGAAAATTGGGGGGCCCAAGGCACAGGGGGACAAAGAGGCATTTGGCACGTCATCAAAGACAGACCCTATCTGCCTGCAAGCACGAAGCCCATCCCCGACCTCTTCAGCCTAGGTCAACTCACAGCTCAGTCTCAGGGACCGGGCCCGAAACTAAATAGCAATTCAATTCCAATGACAAAACACCCCTGCTGTGGCTTAATCTGCCAGACCACAGATCCACAGAAATAGGAGGGGTCTAGAGGCTGGGAGACTTATAGCCAGTGGAACTTGGAGCAGGGGCAGAAGGGCGTGTACCCTTGGGCCCGTTGGCCAGGCTAGGTGATCTGGGCCCACAGCCTGGGAGAGACAGCGCGGCTGGACTGAATAGGGGCCTCAGAGTTGCCAAGTCGTGGAGACGCGCCGCAGGAACATCTAGGGTGCCTTGCTGACCCTGGGTCGTTCGGAACTAGTTGTATTTTATAATTTCTTTGTCTTTGGTGTTGGGGGGGGGTGTGCTCACAGTTTGCCCACATATGTCTGGGCGAGAGGAAATAAGGGATTAGACCAGCGGCTGGAACCTGCTCCCACCCCCAGCGCTCTCCTCTGCCAGGAACACACGCTCCTGGGCTAGGCTGAGACGAGGAGTGAGGAGTGGGTCTGTATTTTTTCTCGGGTTTGAAAGAGAGCCCAGCTAGTGCAGTGAAGTGGGGTGCTGCACCGAAGATTCCTTTGAGCGACAAGCCCAGTGGGACGGAGCCGGTGGCTCACACTCACCAACCACTCATAGGAAACCATATACAGGTGACAGGGCTGGGCTGTGTGTACTACTCAGTCGGCTTGCACTCATGGATTTGAGAGCCGTCCCATTGTAGCATGGTGGGCTGGAGTGCCACTCAAGGGCCTTTTGGTATGCTGGGTTGGAGGCTCAAGCTCACGGGCCACTCTTCAGAGGCCCAGTGCGGGGGACACAGATATCCATCATATGAAGTCTGCCTACTCGTTTTCACTGGTTTGAAGGGAGACCGGCACAGCGCTGTGGGCTGAGGTGACACACTACAGGGCCTTTTGAGCTGTGGGCCCAGCGGTTCGTGCCTACCAGCCGCTCCTTGGAGACCCTATACAGGGTCACTATGGGTCGGAACTGACTAGACAGCACCCAACAGCAAGGAGAGGAGGGCAGAAGTGACTGAAAGAGAGGATTCTAAAAACATACACATATTAGGAGTCAGAATTTTCTACCTTATTATTATTTTTTTCTTTTTTTCCCCCATTTTATCTTACTTTACCTTTATTATTAGCACCTTTTAAAATTTTATTCTATACATATATATTTTTTCTTCTCTTCTTTCCTTTATTCTTTACATAAAAAAATTGCTTCCCTCTTGCTCTCATTTTTGTTTTTGCTTCTGATCCTCATTTGGCTTTTGATTTTTACCCAACCTTAGTTGGTTGGTGGTTGCATAGCCTCCTTTTTGTTTTTGGAAGACACTTTGTCT
>NW_006408541.1:27113181-27127682 GCF_000296735.1 Chrysochloris asiatica | reverse complement strand
AAAATGATGTAGCACCAGCCAAAACAAGACTCAATACCGTATTCTCCACTCACAAAAAAGAGGGAGTGGGGCGGAGGAGAAAAAGAGGAAGAAGCAACGAAAAAATAAAGAAAGAGAAAAATATCTTTTTTATTATAAACAACAACAACAATAATAATTGGAAAATCTATGGCTTAACGTAGGTATACCTTTAATGTCCTAACTCTCTTTCGGTCGCTTTGCTCTCCTCTCCTGGTTGTTAGGCGCTGTCGAGTTGATTGCGACAGGGTTTCTGAGGAACGGCTGGTGAGCTTGAACCACTGCAGTTCAAAAGGTTCTGTGGTAATTCCCCAGCCCTCACAGCCACGCTGGGATTACTGTTAAACCGGCTATAAAAGGGAGACCTAGATAGGGTTCCTGAGGAGCAGCTGGTGAGCTTGAACCACCGATCTTGCAGTTCATAAGGCTCTGTAGTATGCCGTCTTGACCCTCAGAGCCATGCCAGGGTTCCCGCTAGACCCGCGCAAGAAGACAGACCCAGATAGGTGCACTTCCAAGTCTCAGCCTGGGCTGAGAGCACGGCTTCCTGAGGATTGGCTGGTGGGCGTGAATTACCACCCTTGCAGTTCAGTAAGCTTTGCAGCAGGGTGGGTTCCACAGGAGTTCTGGGAGGCTGGGAGGGGCTCTAGCTTGTGACCATTAAGCTGAACTCTTCTGCCAAATTAACCCACCTATCTCCTTTCTTCATGCCTACTCCACTGACACACAATTGGAGAAGTCTATGTAACAAGAAAATTGGTTTCAATATAAACCTTACACAGGGTTGCTGTGAGTCAGAACCACCTCAACAGTACTCAACAATAACAACTCAGATGGGATCTTAATGAAACCAAAAACCCCAACCAGTTTCTGTGAAATCAATGCTGACTTGGGGCAACTCCATGTGTTCATTTTTCTGAAGAAGAAATATAGATGTGAATTTTCTCTACATTTTGAGAAATGCCTATTTAATGTTTAAGATTCCATATTGAATCTTAAAAATGCCTAAGACTCTCCTATTAAAAACACCCAACAGCAACAACATCCCCACCTTATTGGATCTCCTTTCTCTCCCATCTTCTTCACAATAAAAATTTCTGGAGTTGTTTTAGAGTTCTATAGACTTAATTGTTCCATTATCTAACTTCTCGGTCTATGCCAATGTGGTCTTTGGTCTCACCACTTTGCCAAGACTTATTGTGATCTTCAATGTCGATAATCCCAGTAGAGAAGTGCCTGTGTGGTACCAATGGTTAAGCACTTCACTATTAGTTGAAAGTATGAACCCACCCAGAAGCTCTTTGGAAGAGAAGTCTGATGATCTCCTTCTGAAAGGTCACAATCTTGCAAACCCTATAGAACAGTACTACTTTGCTCACATGGATGGAGTGCCTATGAGTTGAAACTGAGTCAACAGCAACTAACAAAAACAACACAACAAACCCAAAAGACCTCTCTCTGTTTGTTTTCCTTGACCTCTACAAAAACAGCCTGGAAGCCATGTCTGACTTCACAAGGAGGAAGGAGAATCAACTAGAGGTCAAAGCCTAGGAAGCAGAGATCAGACATGCCTCCACCCTACAACCTTCTTTACCCCTACAGCACTCTCTACTTCATGTTTGGTTTGATAATCCCTTGCAATGGCCACCCAGAACTCATAGACAACCCTCACGATTATGAAGTTTATGAGGGAAGTGAACAGGGTGCAGTTCAAGATCAGAAAGCACTCAGGATGCAGCACTTCTCCCATCAGGAACACCTCTTTTCTGCTAAACTGCAGGCAGGCCTCACTCTTGTGGACAGGCCTTGTCCCTGCTTGAGCAAAAGTTTTAAAGCTCCTTTATTCAGTCTGGAAATGCCCAAAGGGCACATTTTGTAAGCCAGCTTCCTGCCGGTAGGCACTCACATTTACTTGGCTCGTGGACCTAGAAGCTCAGAGCTGCTTTGTCTCTCCATGCTGCTTCCTCGGCCATCACTTCTACTGGTGTCATTTTTTCAGGTAGGGATCTTATGCTATGCTCATAACTCTTCTTTCATGATGGTTCTTGAATTGTCTGTTACAGCTTCTGAGATGGCTCCTTTTAAGCCTAGTGGCAAAACTATCCATTCCCAACATGAGAGTTCTATACACCTGTTTGCATAATCCTACCCAATCATTTGGTGGGAATTAGCAAGACTGGATAGAAAAGTCATACTAAAGAAATTCAAGGTACCACAGCCTCTTAGTGGCATTAAACTCCATTGAACATTTCTTGACTTTCTTAAAACATTCTTCCCATGGTTCTGCATTACCACAGTCCTTTGGCTTCCCTCCTACCTCTCTGCAGCCACTAAATGATGTGGTTGCTCAAGACTCCATTACAAGATTTCTCTCTTCTAGCACAAGCTCATCCCTCATGACGTTACTTTCCAACTGTTAGAAGATAGATAATTCATTTTCTGAAGGACAAGAAATAGATACAATGTCCTCTATTTACAGCTGCCTAGTTAGTCTTCACTTTTAAGTGTCTCAAGGTCAGCTAACACTGACATTTCAGGACAAAAACCTCCTTATATTCTGCCCCCATTCACAGCCTGATCTCTTTCCAAAACTGACTTAGCCAAGCTTCATCTAGGAGTACATGCCAAAATCTGAGAAGCTATTCTCAACAGATCTAGTACTATCATTAACAATCTATAAGACTTTGAGATGTGTCAACAGCATGGTGCAAAGACTGCTTGCTGAGAATAGAAGGGTTTGCAGGCAAAGAGGAGCAAGCAGGAGATTATAGAACCTCAATAATTACCAACAATTTCTCAGAGCCTGGGTGCAGTTTCCTTATACAACTGAGGAGCTTTGAGACTCAACTCTCAAGTCCAGTCTTCTGCAAGTAAAACTCAGAAATGTGCAGCACCTGATCCTCATGGCAAACTATTAAAATGTTTCTCTTTGATAGAAACATTTTGATAGAAGAGGTGGAACCTGTAAGAGTTTCCTAGAAGGGTGCCTCAAGTTCTAGTTCACCCAAACACTCAGGACTATTTATAGGATATCATTCTTCGACTGAAAGTATTCCTCTTATCCTTGCTTATGCTTAATCAGGAGCCCTGCATTCAGAGCAGAAAGCTTTTCATGAGGATCTGAGATTGAAACGCTGCTAAAACCTCCCAGTTTGGAAAAGTCAGGTTGTGCCTCCTAAAATTCAGACCTTAAGATTTACATGTGAGGAGGACTAGTGTGGCTCTTGGGAGTGAGGACAGCATGACTGGACAGATGGAGGAGGTGAACTGCAGTAGCGCTTCAGTCAATCCCACAAGGAGCTCGGAAGCTCTGATGATCCTTCAAAGGCCATGGCTTTGCATCCCTAGTATTGACTCCTGATTGGATGCAGGCTGTCCTTACTTTAATCAAAGAAAATTCCCAAAGAATGAGGAAGATAAACTGTCAAGCAGCAACATATGAGTGTTGTGGGTTCTGAAGAGGGATACAGAGCACACCATATTCTCCTGCCCAGACCAGAAAGGTCTTCTTTTGATGCTGCTCCCTGCCCTCTTCTTCTTTCCTTTCTTTCCAGGTCACTTGATCCAAGAAGGGGCTTCTGATCTCATTTGCCTTATTCCTATCTTAGTTACTTCCCTTCTTCACTGCCAGCCTCTGTCTGGTACCTGAAACCTCAAGCAAACTCCAACCCCAACTGGATATGCCTGACACGTTGTTACTGGGCTCCCGGCCATACTCCTCTTGTTGTGTCTCTTCCTCTCTCCCCTACTCTCAAATAACCCCAGCTCTAGCTCTACCACTGCATGTATCTATTTATGTGTAAATAGATTTAATTTCAATATGAGCTACTCAGTAAGAGATCTGAATCTCTGACTAACTTATCCACTAACAATGATGTTCTTGTGGAGTACTGGTGTGGTGCTGTAGGATAAGCACTGGAGTGCTAACGGCATGATCGGTAGTTCGAATGCACCAGCTGCCCCTTGGAAATGCTATATAGGGTTTCTATAAAGAACCGACTGGACAACACTTCACAACAATAACAAGGATGCTCTTATAGAACATGGTATATATAATGGTTATCTTTCAGTTTAATCACACAATTGATACCTTTCACTTTAAAAATGTTCAAATAATACAAAGTAGAATTCACCCCTAATAACCCTCACTTCTCTCCCCAAAGGTGATACTCACCGATTTTTAATACATGATGGTTATGTGCCGTGGAGTCAGTTCCAACCCATAGACAGCCCATATAGGGTTTCAGAGGTTGTCAATCTTTACGGGAGCAGAAAGTGTCATTTTTCTCACATGGAGCAGCTGGTAGATTCAAACTGCTTATCTTGTATTTAGCAGCCCAACTGGTTGCTACCGGAGTCCCTTAATTTTTAACACCTATGTATATAGAGAGGAGCTCTGGTAGCATAGTGGTTATGAATCGGGCTGTGAACTGTGAGGTCAGCAGTTCGAAACTACCAGCTGTTCCGCGGGAGAAAGTTGAGGCGTTCTGCTCCCGTAAAGATATACAGCCTCGGAAACCCTGTGCGGGGTCGCTATGAGTCGGAACCGACTCCACGGCACTTAACAACAACAACAACAATGTATATATAGAGGAGTCCTGGTGTGGTGTTGTGGACTAATTCATCAGACTGAAAAGTCATTTGACCTGCAAGTTCTGTGGTTCAATCTCACCAGCTGCTATAGGGTTGTTATGGGTTGGAATCTACTCTATGGCACTTAATAACAACAACATGTATACATAGAAGTACATATAGATGTGTTTTAGTTATTTATTGTATTGTTTATACTGCTTTGCTACTTACTTTTTTCAATGTATTCCTGGAGCTGACTAGTACCAAGTCTAGAGAACCTATTACATGCATCTTTGCCTAACTCCCCATTCAGTTGTCACATGTCGATGGCCTTGGTGGAAGCATTTACACCATGGAAATTGGCAAACTGCAAATTAGGGCTTCCCCCACCCCCTTTTTAAAGCTTATACCAGGTCACTGCTGATTGCAGATACCTTTTTGTGTCTATTTGTACACATCTCCTTTATTCCTTCTGATTGTGGTAACATCTTCAATTGCATGGATAAATACAGCTTGTTTATTCATTCTGAATGAAGGGTGTTTAGAATATATCTACATTTTCATTTGCACACATAGTGCTGCACAGAACCTCCTGGGGTATTTTCATTTTTGGACACATCTGTGAGTATTTTTCTCTGAGAGCTACTTAGTGCTAGTACTCTCGGTTTCAAAGACATGTGGATTCTATACTACAATGGGTAAGGCTAAATTGTCTTTCCAAATAGCTACTAATTTACCTTCTTATCAAATAGTATGTGTCAGTACCTATTTCTTCTTACCCTTGTGATACCATCCGTCTTTTTAATGTTTGGACATAACTGATCTTCAAACTGGCAACTTTTCTGGGCAGATCTGAGGAAAACTATTATTGTGCTAAGTCCTATTATTAGTACAAATATAATGATAATGATAATGACAATGATAAAATAGTTTTAAAAGTAGTCATTGGGTAATTATGTTTCCCAATATGGTTGCCAATTGTTTGAAATGCCGACATTCTAAAGACTTACTATTTTCTTATTGCAGGAAATGTGGTTCCTAAAAAACACAGAAATAATTGATTTGGGTTTTAACTCGTCTTAATACTTTGGCTCCTTAAAACTCCTTAATACTCTTACAGTAGCTCATTTTTTCAACAAACAAGAAAAGGTTAACTCTAACTTTTTATACAGGACATTTAATTTCATCCTGGTGACTTAAAATCATAGTTATCTATTGTAATGGCTTTAAAGTTCCATTTCCAGCCACTCAAGATGAACTGTTCAGAAATAATTCAGGTGCCTCCTCTGATGCCCTCACTTATAGACCTCCGGCCGAAAATGGGGTTTCTGCAGTTTGTTTTTACTAGCAGTATTGATCTGATTCCAGAATTTCTTCCCTCCACAGCTAAATCAGTAAATTCCACACTTAGCTGGCATTTTGCTCCAGTACTTTAAAGGAGAGTTGAATTTGGAGTCATGAAACAATATATTGTCACTGTTACCAGTCCTGGCATATTGCTATTAAGAGGAGTCTATAAAATTCTTGCCTGTGTGTAGAAAATCACTATGGCCCAATATCAGGGATGAGATAACCCCTCTGAAAATAAGATATAACTCCTTTTATTCGATTATCCATCTCTTTAGTAGCCTTCAGTGTGAGTTGTGTTATCAGAGCACTGGGGCGGATTTTTCAAATTGTAAGGAGAACAGACTCCTTCTTCAGACACCAACCATCTCCACTTCCCTTCCTTTTCACAATCAGGAGTCACTAAATTAAACGTTCTTTACATTACAAGAGCTAAACTGTTCTGAGGTGCTACTGTGTGTTGTGATTGTGTTCAGTGCTTTCCAGCCTGGTCTGATTTAATCTGCATAACTACTTTGTGTACTAGACACTGTGATTACTTCCATTTTGTAGATGTTGTTATTAGCTGCTGTGGAATAGCACCCCCCCCCCCCACCAACTCATGGTGACCCCATGCACAATGGAATGAAATGTTGCCTGGTTGTGTAACACCCCCAGGATTAGCGGTGGATCAGACAACTGTGATCCAAAGGATCACACAATTGTTGGTTGATTTTCCAGAAGTAGATCACCAGGTCTTTCTTCCTAATCTGTCTTGGTCTGGAAGCTCCACTGATA
This sequence comes from Chrysochloris asiatica, assembly GCF_000296735.1. Classification (NCBI taxonomy): domain Eukaryota; kingdom Metazoa; phylum Chordata; class Mammalia; order Afrosoricida; family Chrysochloridae; genus Chrysochloris; species Chrysochloris asiatica. The sequence continues at coordinate 27,120,968 of NW_006408541.1, read as the reverse complement.
CCTGTTCGGCATGCCAGTGACATGTCAGCCTCCAACTGACAGAAGAGTGGTAGCTGCACATAAGGGGCATTGGCTGGGAATTAAAGCGAGCTCTCCCACATTGGATACTTATACATTTGGCTATTAGCCAAAAGGTTGTCAGTTCAAATTCACCCAGAGATGCCTCGGGAAGAAAGAACTGGTGATATAATTCTCCAAGTTCACAGATATTGAAAACCCTATGAGCACAGTTCTACTCTGAAACACATAGGGCAGCATGAGTCATAGATGACCCCACAACTATGGGTCTCTTGCATACCCACTACAATTTTGACTCCTAATGACCCTGTAGAACAGGGTAGAACTGCCCCATGGGGTTTCCCAGACTGTAAAGCTGTGCAGGAGCACATAGCCACATCTTTCTCCAGAGGAGAGACTGGTGAGTTTGAACCACCAACCTTGCAGTTAGCCGCCCAATGCTTAACCCACGGCACCACCAGAGATTCTTCTCCTGAATGTTGTTTTTGTTAAGTGCCTTTGAGTTCATTCCAACACATAGCACTCCTGTATGGGGTTTTCAAGGAGCAGCAAGTAAGTTTGAATCACCAACCTTGCGGTTCAAGCTGACCTTTCAGTTCAGTGCTTTATCCAAAGGCCACCATTGCCTCATTTACTAAGCTCCTGGAGCTACTGAATTTCAGAACTCAGGTTCAAACCCAGGGTTCTCTATTTTAGAGACCAAGCCCTTCACTAAAGTGTACTCCCTCTAATCCAGTTGTTCTTTGAGTCCTAATTGGTCAACCGATCTTTTGAAATATCTATTTCCCAAGAGAAATTGATATTTCTCTTCCCAAGAGAAAGAACCCCAGTGTAATGGGTTATGCAATGGCCTGCTAACAGCAAGGTCAGTAGTTTGAATCCACCATCTTCTCCATGTGAGAAAGATGAGGTTTTCTGCTTTCATAGAGATTTACAGCTTCAGAAACCCTATACAGGGTTCCTCTGAATTGAAACCAACTTGATAGCTTGCAGCAGCCATGCCCAAAAGTGAGAGTAAGGGAGTGCATGGGCAAAAAGACGCAAATCCCCTTACTCTTCCTTTTCCTTAGCATTTTAGGTAAGATGAGGCCAACACATCCCTCATCCCTTCTGAGACTCCAGCAATAACTAATTTGGGTATAAGTTCTGGTGTTTCACCTGATGTACGCAAAAAGAGAAGCATGAAAGAGGAAGAAACAAACACATCCTTCAGAAGCATTAAAAAATAGCATCTCAGGGAACAAAGAAAATGCTTGATTCCACCGGCATTCCTGCTTACAAGGGGTCTGGTTAAGTTGCAGCTTGTGCAGAGGGCTGCAGCTTGCTGGGATTTGATGTTTATCTCCAGCGGAGCAATACTATTCAAACTAATCAAAGTTTTACTGGGTTCAGAAATGCCAAACCAGCACATTTTGTATTTCTATTCCCCCAAAAGCACTGTCTGTAAGTGAAAAACATCTGCATCTAAAACAAGACAATTAACAAGAAGACATGCGTGATGCTAATGCTGTGGGTTCTATTTTTGGTCCCCAGCTAAGTGAGGAGCTAAAGCCAGGAAGGAGAGCAGGCCTGTCTTAACCCTTTTAGAGTCTCCTTCCTGCTCAGCTCAACTCCCTGGGGAGACACAGGGGTGGGTCATCTGGGGGGCTTTGCCCAGGGAGAGCCACAACTAGGAGTCTTCTGGAGAAGGTGCTCAGTGAGTCTGAAAACTATCTACTTTGTGGAGAAGATATCTCTTGGGCAGGGATGGGGAACATCTGGCCTCAGGGGTATATAAGGTCCTTGCAATCATTTGGTCTGGATTTGCCAAGGCAATGGCAGTTCCAGCCATCACATTTGTTGTTGTTGTTGTTAAGTGCCATGGAGTCGGTTCCAACTCATAGCAACCCTGTATAGAGTTTCCAAGGAGCAGCTGGTGAGCTTAAACCACTGACCTTGCATATTCACATTGTTGTTGTGTTGTTGTGAAGTGCCATCGAGTCAGTTCTGACCCATAGCAACCCTGTATAGGGTTTCCAAGAAGCAGCTGGTGAGCTTGAACCTCCAATCTTGCAGTTCAAATGGCTTTGCAGTCTGGTGCATTAACCCACAGCGCCACACCATAGTCAGTTAATTGAAAATTTGACCAAATATAACAGGCTAATTTTTAAGTTGTTAATTTTGTAAGGCCCAAGAATGATGTTATTTATTTTGGCAGAAAAAGCATTCCCAGCCCCTGCACTAGCAAAATAAAGAGTTTTCCCATGGGTTCAGACACACAATGACAACCAAATTTATAGAAAGGGGACATTTTCTGGAAACCTAGTAAATGTTAAAACCGAGATGTGAAACCAAAATAAAAGAAGCTCTGAATAAAACAAAATGACTGTGCTCAACTAAGGAGTTGTTGTTGTTAGGTGTCATCGAGTCAGCACCGACTCATAGTGACCTTATGCACAGCAGAACAAAACACTGCCCAATCCTGGGGCAACCTCACTATTATTGCCATGTTTGGGTTCACTGATGCTGCCACTTGGCAAATCCATCTCGTTGGGGGTCTTCCTCTTTTTCTCTGACCCTCCACCTTACAAACATGATATCCTTCTCCAGCAACTTGTCCTTCCTGACAATATGCCCAAAGTATGAGAGATGAAGTTTGGTCATCTTGACCTCCAAGGAGCACTATGGCTGCACTTCTTCCAAAATGGATCTATTGGTTCTTTTGGCAGCCCATGGCACTTTCAGTATTCTCCTCCAACACCATAACTCAAAAGCATCAATTCTTCCCCAGTCTTCCTTATTCACTGTCCAACTTTCATATACATATGAAGTTATTGAAAATACCATGGCTTGGGTCAGGCACACCTTAGTCCTCAAGCTAACATTTTTGCTCTTCAACACTTTAAAAAGGTGTTGTTCAGCAGATTTGCCTAATGCAATACGTTGTCTGGTCTCTTGACTGTTGTTTCCATGAGTGTTGATAGTTGATCCAAGAAGAATGAAGTCCTTGACTTCAATCTTTTCTCTGTTGATAAGAATGTTGTTTATTGGTCCAGTGGTGAGGATTTTTGTTTTATTGATATTGAGATATAATCCATACTGAAGGCTGTGCTCTTTGATCTTCATCAGTAAATGTTTTAAGTCCTCTTTACTTTCAGCAAGAAGGTTGTATCATCTGCATATCGCAGGTTGTTAATGAGTCTTCCTCCAATCCTTATGCCACATTTTTTTCTTATAATCCAGCTTCTCGGATGATTTGCTCAGCATACAGGTTGAATAAGTATGGTGAAAGAATACAACCTTGTCGCACACCTTTCTTAATTTAAAAACATTCAGTGTTCCCATGTTTGGTTCAAACAACTGCCTCTTGGTCCATGTACATGTTCCTCATGAGCACAATTAAGTGTTCTGGAATACTCATACTTCACAATGTTGTCCATAGCTTGCCATGACAATCGAAATACTCTGCGTAGTCAATAAAACACATGTAAACATCTTTTTGATATTCTCTGCTTTCAGCCAAGATCCATCAGACATTAGCAATGATATCCCTCGTTCCACAAACTCTTCTGAATCTGGCTTGAACCTCTGGAAGTTCTCTGTCAATGTATGCTTGCACCTGTTTCTGTATTATCTTTAGTAAAACTTTAGTTGCATGGGATATCAAAGAGATTGTCCAATGATTTCCGCATTCCATTGGGTCACCTCTCTTTTGAATGGGCAAAGTTTGGTAGCAAAGAGGAAGGATCAGTAGTTGGAAAATATGGTCTTGGTTATAGAAAAGATGCCTCAGAACACATGATAGAATTCTGTAAAATCTATGATTTGCTCATTTTAAATACCTTCTTTAGGACAGCATAAGAGATGACTATACACATGGACCACACCAGATGGAATACATAGAAATCAAATTGACTACATCTGCTGAAAGAGATGGTGGACTAGCTCCACATCATCAGTCAAAACAAGGTCAGGGGTAGACTGTGGAACAGACCATCAATTAGTCATATGCAAATTCAAATTGAAGCTGAAGAAAATGAAAACAAGTCTACAAGAGCCAAAATATGACCTTGAATATATCCCACCTGAAATTAGGGATCATCTGAAGAACAGATTTGATACATTAAACACTAAAGACCGAAGACCAGAAGGGTTGTGGGATGACATCAAGAACTTCATACATGAAGACAGCAAAAATTCATTAAGAAGCAAGCAAGAAAGAAAAGGTCAAAATGGATGTCAGAAGAGACACTGAAACTTGCTCTCCAGCATAGAGATGCTAAAGCAAATGGAAGAAATGAGGAGGTACTACAAGAGCTGAAAAGAAAATTTCAAAGATCAGCTCAAGAAGATAAAGCCAAATATTACAACAAAATTTGCAAAGATCTGGAATCAGAAAACCAAAAGGGAAGAACACGCTCAGCATTTCTCAAGCTGGAGCAACTGAAGAAAAAATTCAAGCCTCAACTTTCATTATTAAAAGATTCTCTGGGCAAATTATTGAATGATGCAGAAAGTATCAAGAAAAAATGCAAGGAATACACAGAGTTACTGTACCAAAAGGAAATGGTTCATGTTCAAACTGACCTTTCAGTCCAGTGCTTTATCCCATAACAGCACACTAGGACTTCCAAATGTGAAGATCATTGTGCTTGTTAAGCTCTGTATTTCTGTGTATTATATGCACCATTCTTATTTTCACATGGAACTGCCCCAGAAGTTCTATAAATCTTATTAGCTTTGGCAGTAGTTTTTAAAAGTTGTAACCAAAAACAAACTCCAAGACATTCTTCTTATACTCACAGGTAACTGTAACTAGAAACTTTTTCAGTTGTGAGTCACAGAAAACCCATTCCAAACTGGCTTAATCAACAAGGGGATTTATTAGATCATATCACTGAAAGCCCTATGAGTAATCAGTCTTCAGATGTCATGGCATACAGGGAGTCAAATGATGTCATTAAATTTCTTTCTTGTCTCTTAATTCAAATAAGAGTTTTTTTTGTGTTACTTACATTCCCAGATAGACTCTTTTCTTTTTATAAGGAGATTGCTAGCATCGTATAACAGGTTTACATGAAGTGGAAAAGAGCCTTAAGCAATCATAATTATATCCAACCAGCTGCTGTTGAGTCCATTACAACTCACAGCGACCCATATGTCTGAGTATTCAATAGGATTTTCAATGGCTGTGACCTTTTGGAAGTAGATTGCCAGGCCTTTTTTCTGAGGTGCCTTTGGATGGTCACAATTTTGCAACTTTGTAATGTCTGAGTGTTTAGCCATCTGTGCCACCCATGGACTCTGAGAGATTAGAGTCAGTTTTACTTCTTGATAGTTTAGAGATCCTAGCTATCAGTCTCAAAGCTATCAGTCTTCTGGCATGGGACCTCATATGAGCTCTTGTATTTTGATAGAATTTGATAGAATGATACGGTTTTTCTTGTTAGGTGCTGGTGAGTCAGTTTCAGTTCACAGAAATCATATAAACAGTGGAATGAAATACTGCCTGGTCCCATGCCACCCTCAAATGTTGCTATGTTTTGAGCTCACTGTTGCTGCCACTATGTCAGCTCATCTCATTAAGGGCCTTTTCCTGCTGATCGTCTACCACACATGATGTCCTTCTCTGTCCAAAGTACAGAACACAGAGTCTCCCCACACTCACTGCTAAGGAACATTCTGGCTGTACTTCTTCAAAGACAGGTATGTGTGTCCATCCAGCAATCCAAGATATATTCAACAGTCTTTACAAACACTGTAATCCAAAGGCATCAATTCTTCTTCAGTCTTCCTTATTCATTGTCCAGCTTTGCAGGCATATGAGGTGACTGAAAATATCTTGGACTCTGTCTGTGTCTCCGCCCTCCTCTTTTCATATGTATTTATGTTACAGATTATGTTACACATTTTATGATATATATATATATATATATATATATATATATAATATTGTTGTTGTTAAGTGCCATCGAGTCGGTTCCGACCCATAGCGACCCTGTATAGGGTTTCCGAGGGTGTAAATCTTTACGGGAGTAGAAAGCCTCATCTTCTCCCGCGGAGCAGCTGGTAGTTTCGAACCGCTGACCTTAAGGTTCGCAGCCTGATTCGTAACCACTACGCTACCAGAGCTCCATATATATATATATACATATACAGAAAGCCTCATCTTTCTCCCGCGGAGCAGCTGGTAGTTTCAAACTGTTGACCTTAAGTTTCTCACCCTGATTCATAACCACTACACTATCAATAATATGTACGCGTATTGATATACATATATGTCACTAGTTTTGCTCTTCTAGAGAACTCAGTCTAACACACAGACCACGGCAATACTTAGGGGAATAACGTTTTCTCAGGAGAGACCAGTCTCTGGAGAAGAGACAGAGAGGGAGATTTCAAGGAAATGATTCATATAGTTGAGTTGGTGTTGTTGTTAAGTGCCGTTGAGTCAATTCCGACCCATAGCGACCCTGTATAGGATTTCCAAGGAGAAGCTTCTGAGCTTGAACCACTGACCATGTGGTTCAAACGACTTTGCAGTCTGATGCATTAGCCCACAGAGCCACACCAGGACTCCTCATATAGCTGTGGAGGCTGGCATCAGGCTGGAGGATTCTTCTGACACAGTGTGGTTACAGGGACTGATGAACCCAAACTAACAAATTAGAAGGCAGGCCGCTATTTCACATCTCAAGAACTGTAGGTCAGAGGATGATGAGTCAGATGCAGGATCGAAAGCATATATCCTTGTATGTAGATATACAGATGCTATTGGATGTAGGCCACAGCCCCTAGGAAACTCCCCTAGGAGCCAACTGATTCACTGCTTAGATAAGATCATAAAATAGAGGGGGACTCCTGGTGTGGCACTGTTGGATCAGCACTGAGCTGTGAACTGCAAAGTCAGTAGTTCAAACCCACCAGCTACTCCTTGGAAACCCTATACAGGATCACTGTGGGTTGGATTCAACTTGACTGCACTTAATAACAACAACAACATATTATTTTGAGTACAGTGTTTCTGTAACATTAGCTCTGGACTGCAAACCACAAGGCAATGATTGAAATCTACCAGCTGCTCTGAGGGAGAAAGATGAAGCTTTCCACTGTCACAAATATGTACAGCCCCAGAAACCTTATGCAGGGTCAGTGAATTGGAATTTACTCTACAACACTTAACAACAACATAATAAGAATAAGAATATTTGCCAATACACTGATATCCAAGGCTTAGCCAAGTTGAGACATATCCTTAAACATTGTAGTCCACTCTGTGTTAACATGCATCTGTGCACATCTACTTAAATTATACATAATCTCTAAATAAACACAATTATTCACATGTGTGCCTGACATGACACAACTAACATGTGTACACATATATGCATATAATGAAACAAAGAAGTAACAGTAAAAACAATTATAGTTCTAATTTTTGCCACTAGTCCCATGGTTGTAGGTGGTATTTAGAACTACCTTCTTCCACCTTCCATTCCTATTTCCTTTGTCCTTGGCAAGCAACTCAATTGACCATGGTTCTTTGCTTAGTGGGATACTCAACCTTCATTCCAGAAGGGTCTGGGTCATTAGCAGTCATGTTGGAATTAGGGTGCTATAGTTTTCCAAAAGGGAAGAACACGGTCAGTATTTCTCAAGCTGGGGGAACTGAAGAAAAAATTCAAGCCTCGACTTTCGCTATTAAAAGATTCACTGGGCAAATTATTGAATAATGCAGAATGCATCAAGAAAAGATGGAAGGAATACACAGAGTCATTGTACCAAAAGGA
>NW_006408541.1:27100506-27111871 GCF_000296735.1 Chrysochloris asiatica | reverse complement strand
TGGAGAAGGATGTCATGCTGGGTAGGGTGGAGGGTCAGAGAAAAAGAGGAAGACCTCCAACGAGATGGATCGGCCAGGTGGTATCATTGATGGACTCGGGGGTGGCAGCGGTGGTGAGGTTGGCCCAGGATCGAGCATTGTTTCGTTCTGCTGTGCATGGGTTCACTATGAGTCGGTTCCGACTCGATGGCACCTGGCAACAACAACAACAACAGTTTTCCATTCAGGGTGCTGGTGGGCCTTGCCAGTTGAAGGAAAAGTGCTTCTGGTGGTCCTTTGAAACAGATATGGAGAAAAAAGCCTTAGCCACACCAGTATCTGTCTGACAGATATCAGGAGATGTAATAATATTCTCAAGTAATGAAACCACATCTAAGTAGTAACTGCAATTAGCATCACCATCTGGTTAACTTTTTGATAATCCACAATAATTCTCCAAAGTCCATTTGTTTTTAACACAGGTCAAATAAGCAAGCTGCATGGTAATGTGGTGGTGGTCCCCACCCCTGCATCCTTCAAGTCTTTGATGGTGACAGTAATCTCGGCAAGCACTCTAGGAATGCAGGATTGCTTTTGGTTTATTATTTTCCTAGGTATGGGCAGTTCTAGGGAACCCTGTCTGGCACAGTGATTAGCCTGGTTGGCTACTAACTGAAAGGTTGGAAGCTTGAACTCACCAACTATTCAATGGAATAAAGATGTAGAAATCTCCTTCCATTAAGATTTATAGATTTCAAAACTCTATGAGGCCATTCTACTCTATCCTTTAGGATCTCTATGAATAGTATAACCACAAGTTATACTATAATATAGCATATAATAGTATGATATATAATAGTATAATATAATATAACAAGTTCTATGTTTCAAACCTACCAGCCATTTTTGGAAAGCCATATGCGGTTGCTATGAGTCAGAATTGACTTGTTGGCACTTAATACGTTTTCCTTGATTTTATCACAGTGTATGTCAGTACTATGAGATTTACTAAGAGATTTCCTCTATTTCATACATACTTGTATTCTTCTTTACATCCATTCTATAATAACAATCTGATTTCCTCTTGGTAATCAGGATCAATCATGTCATCCGATATGGTAACTACTTTCTTTGCCTATTGACCCCCAGGTATGAGGAGCCCAAAGTGCTAGATGGCATTCATAATTTCCAGTTCAATGGAATCAGTGTTTTACCTTCTGGTGGGAGCATGCCTCCCTTTGGAACTAAGACCTCTAGAGTTGTGGGAACAAGGAAGCAAAAACAAAAAGTTTGTAAGTGGATCACTACAGGTAATACTTAGTGATGGCACTCCCATTCCACCCCTGAACTCATGAATTCTGACTATGGGAGAAGCAACACTATGTATTGGATATTGAGTGATAGCATATACAGTTCCCTGAGGACCATTATACCAACCCAGCAAGGTATTGTCATCCAACTGGTGCTGTAATTGAGTCTTTAGGAGGCTATTCCATCATCCTATCAAGCCATCTGCTTCAAGATGATTGGGAACATGGTAAGCCCAATGAATTCCATGGGCATAGGCCCATTGCCAAAAATCATTTGTTGTGAAGTGAGTTCCTTGATATGAGGAAATGAAGTATGGGATGATATGATGATGGATAAAGCTTTCTGTAAGTCCACGGATGGCATTTTTAGAAGTAGCATTGCATAAATGGAAGACAAATCTGTATTCAGATAATCTATTGCAATAATAACAAAACATTCCCCTTTCCATTGTAGAAGTGGTCCAATGTAATCAACCAGCCAACAGGTCACTCATGGGTTACCCCTAGGAATAGTGCCATATAAGAGACTCAGTACTGGTCTCTGTTACTAGCAGATTGTACATTCAGTAGCGACTGTAGCCAAGTCAGTTTTGGTTAGTGGAATTCTGTTCTACTGAGCCCATGAATAACCTCCATCCCTGCCACCACGGCCACTTTGTTCATGAGTTCATTGGGCAATAACAAAAGTGATTGGGGGTAAAAGACCTGTATAGACAGAACATGTCATCCTATCCAGTTTATTGTTAAAAATCCTCCTCTGCCAAGCTTACCCTTTGGTGAGCATTCATCTGAGATACAAATATCTTCAGTTTTTGACCCATTCTGAGAGGTCTATCCATTGGTCTCTTCCCCATACTTCCTTTTTAATCATGTTTCTTCCATAATCCCTAAGCATCTAGTCAAATCATTGGCCACAGTTCAACATATACTCATTCATCTCTCTTTCCAAGTAAAATTAACAACCAAATATGCTGCTTGAAGTACTGCCCACTGGGAGGATGTCCTTTCACCAGTGCCCTTCAGGGATGTCCCAGAAAGGGGCTGCGGTCTTATCACTTTCCACTTCTAAGTCATGCCTGAATATTGTGCAGAATCATCTGTAGACCAGGCATGAATTTTCTGTATCAATTAACTGATTGTAATGATCTCCCCACTGTATGAAAAATAAATGGACTATGTTCAACCATTTCAAGAAGTAACAAATGATCAAGAGTCAATGATCCAGAAGGAAGGTTCCAAGGTGTATTGAAGTCATTGTCAAAGAACAAGACACTAGGAATAAATGGAATACAAATTGAAATCTTGCAACAAATTGATGCAGCACTAGAGGCACTCATTCATCTGTGTCAAGAAATTTGGAAGACAACTACCTAGCCAACTGACTGGAAGAGAGATAACCCAGCAGAATGTGAAATCATCAGACAGTATCATTGATATCTCATGCTTGTAAAGTTTTACTAAAGTTAATCCCAAAACAGTTGCAAACATACACTGACAGAGAACTTCCAGAGTTTCAAGACAGTTTCAGAAGAGGATATGGGACGAGGGATATCACTGCTGACATCAGATGGAGCTTGACAACATTGCAAAGTATGAGTATTCCAGAAAACTTAATTGTGCTCATGAGGAACTTGTACATAGACCAGGAGGCAGTTGTTCAAAGAGAACAAGGAAATACAAAATGGTTTAAAATTAGGGAAGGTGTGTGACAGGGTTGTATTCTTTCACCATACTTATTCAGTTTGTATGGTGAGCAAATAATCTGAGAAGCTGAATAATAATAAGAAAAATGTGGCATCAGGATTGGAGGAAGAATCATTAACAACCTGAAATATGCAGATGATAAACCTTGCTTGCTGAAGGTGAAGAGGACTTAAAATACTCACTGATGAAGATCAAAGACCACAGTCCTATGTATGGGTTGCACCTGAATGTAAGAAAAACAAAAATCCTCACAACTAGACCAACAAACAACATCCATATAAGTGGAGAGAAGATTGAAGTTGTCAAAGATTTCATTTTGCTCAGATCAACCATCAATACTCGTGGCAGCAGCAGTCAAGAAATCAAACAACATATTACATTGGATAAATCTGCTGCACAAGACCTGTTTAAAGTGTTGAACAGAAAAGATGTCTAAAGATGTTTGAGGACTAAGGTGCATCTGACCTAAGCCTTAGTATTTTCAATAACTTCATATGCATGCAAAAGTTGGACAGTGAATAAGGAAGACCATAGAAGAATTGATGTATTTGAGTTATGGTGTTGGAGGAGAATATTGACAGTACCATGGACTTCCAAGAGAACAAACAGATCTGTGTTGGAAGATGTACAGCCAGAATAGTTCTGGGAAGCCAGGATGGCCAGACTCTCATACTTTAGACATATTGTCAGAAGGGACCAGTCACTGGAGAAGGATATAATGTTAGGAAAAGTAGAGGGTCAGTTGGAGAAAAAGAGTAATATCCCCAATGAGATGGATTGGCACAGTGGTAGTAGCAATGACCTCAGGCATAGCAATGATTCTAAGGTTGGCCCAGGATTGGGCAGTGTTTCTTTCTGTTGTACATAGGTTTGCTATGAGTTGGTACCAATTCAATGACACCTAACAACAACAACAAAAATGACCTGCCCACGAGGTCATAGGTGCTACCAGGAGTGGGAATGAGGGGTATTTGGGCCACTTCCTCTGGTAACTTATTTATACATTCAGCTCTTGCTTGAGCCCAATCTCTTATATATCACTCCCATTTAATAATGGAGTACTAACAAGCACAGTTGCTCTGGCAGTGTAGTGGTTACAAATTGGGCTGTGAGCCACAGGTCAGCAGTTTGAAACTACCAGTTGTTCCATGGCAGAAAGATGAGGCTTTCTGTTACTGTAAAGATTTACAGTCTCGGAAACCCTGTACAGGGTCTCTATGAATCAGAACCAACTCCATGGCACATCACCACCACCATCACCACCACCACCAAGGTGTTTGGGAGTCCTGGTGTGGTGCTGTGGGTTAGTGCACCAGACTGTAAGCCGGTTGAAATGCAAGGTCGACACCTCAAGCTCACCAGCTTCTCCTCAGTAACCCTATACAGGGTTTCTATGGGTCAGAACCAACTCAACAGCACTTCACAACAACAAGCTCATCCAACTTTAAGGGTCTATGGATCAGACAACATCCAGTTCATGATGGGCATCTCAGGATGCACAGGGACTTGTTGACCCATGGTTAAGAGTTCAGTCTCTGCTGTAAGATCAGCCAGCACCAAACTTCAAATCACAAGGTCAACAGTTTAAACTCACTAGCTTCTCCATGGAAACACTGTACAGGGTCCCTGTGAATTGGAACCAACCTGATGGCACTTAACAACAACAACAAAGGTCCAGTAACATACCAAAAGCTATTTCTCAAAAGGAGAGTAGTTGTGTGCAGAAAATGGCAGATCTCTGCCCCAAATCCTAAAGATCTGTGCTGTGATTCACTAATAGGGGTCTACCAAAGACTCCAAACAGCTATACCTATCTACCACTGACACTTTAAGAACTATTGTATCATATAGCCCATATGGCAGAGTGCTTGTGTTGCAGACTGAACCTGCTACAGAGCCTTCTCTTGTTCTGAGTCCCACACAAAACTTGCAACTTTGTAAGTCATATGATAACTATTCTTGAGTAGTTGTTGTTAAGTGCTGTCGAGTTGATTCCGACCCATAGTGACCCTGTATAGGGTTTTGGAGGAGCTTCAACCACTGACCTTGCAGTTCAACAGGCTTTGTAGTCTGACGCATTAACCCACAGCGCTATACCAGGACAAATGAGAGATAGGCTGCTTCCAAAATCCAAAGAGGGCTAGTTGTAGGAAGGCCAGATGGAACAACTTATTTTTCACTTTAGAAGGAATATCTTGTGGCCCTTATCACTGGACTCCGAGAAATTTCACTGAGGTTTAAGGTGCCTGAATTTTGTTGAATTAACACCAAGCATGTAAATGTGTTACCAACAAGTCTAGATTAATTGATACTTCTTCCTTATTAAGTCTAATCAGCATATTGCCATCAATAAAATGGATGACTGTGACATCCTGTGGAAGGCAAAGGAGATCGATGTTTCTGTAGACTCAATTATGACATAGGGCCGGAGAGTTGATATATCGCTTACATAAAATAATGAAGGCCCTGGCAGGTGAAGGCAAAATGCTTCTGGTGGCCCTTTGAAACAGATATGGAGAAAAAATTATTAGCCAGATCAGCAGCTGTCTGACAGGTACCAGGAGATGTAATATTTTTCTGAAGCAATGAAACCACATCTAACTAGTAACTGCAATTAGCTTCACCATCTGGTTAAGTTTTTGATAATCCACAATCATTCTCCAAACTCCATTTGTTTATAACACAAGTCAAATAAGCAAGCTGAATGGGAATGTGGTGGGGATCCCCACCTCTGTATCCTTCAAGTTCTTGATGGTGATGGTAATCTCTGCAAGCCCTCCAGGAATGCAGGGTTGTTTTTGGTTTACTGTTGTCTTAGGTATGGGCAGTTCTAGGGAACCCTGTGGCACAATGATTAACATGGTTGGCTACTAACTGAAAGGTTGACCATTTGAACTGTCCAGTCACTTAGTGGGAGAAAGATGTAGCAATCGGCTTCCATAAAGAGTTACAGATTTCGAAACCCTATGAGGCCATGCTACTCTGTCTTATAGGAACGCTATGAGCTGGAATCAACTTTATGGTAATGATGGTGGGAGGGGCATTTCTAATGATTTCTACTTGGTTTTCTCTAACATAATAGCCCCTACACCACATGTTAGGAATCCAATGTGGGCATTCTATAAGTTGCTGCGTATGTCTGTTCCAATTATGCATTCTGGAACTGGAGAAAGCACTAGAGGATGGGTACAGGGACCCAATGGATCCACTGCAAGACTGAGCTAAGATTCATTAATAACCTGACCTGCTAAGTTGACTTTTGGGTCGCATTGATGTTTTGAGTTAGTTTAGAGCAGTGCCCCATAATCACCCAAAACCTAATTATTTCATTTTCTTCAGTGAATAGTTACTTTCATAAAAGGCAGTAAGTCCCTTTGAGGAAGACTGGGAGAAAGATTAACAATAAGAAATCTTGGCAGTCCAGTGGGGTCCTTTCTAAAGGTGACCTGACTGAAATCTTTGACAACTTCAAACCTTTCTCCATTTATCATGATGTTATTTGTTGATCCAGTCGTGAGGATTTTTGTTGTCTTTACACTGAGGTGATCTTAACCAGTAAGTATATTAAATCCCCTTCACTTCTAGCAAACAAGATCGTCTTATCTGCATGTTTCAGGTTGTTAATGAGTCCTCTTCTAATCCTGATGCCATGTTCTTCTTCATATAATCCAGTTTCTCAGATTACTTGCTCAACATAAAGACTGAATAAGTATGGTGAAATGATACAACTGTGGTACACACCTTTACTCATTTTAGAACATTCAGTATCCCCTTGTTCTAGCATATGCCTCTAGATCTATGTACAGTTTCCTCATTAGCACAATTAAGTGTTCTAGAATATCCACTCTTCGAATGTTATCCATAACTTGTCATGATCCACACAGTCGAAAACCTTTTGCCAAGATCCATCTGACATCATCAATGATAGCCTCCATTCCACACCCTTTTCTGAAATCTGGCTTGAATTTCTGGCAGTTCCCTATTGATTTACTGTTGCAACAGTTTTTAATTATCTTCAGCAACATTTTAATTGCATATGATATTAATGTTATTTCTTGGTGATTTCTGTATTCTTTTGGAGTACATCTCTTTTGATTGTACACAAATATGGATCTCTTCCCATCAGTTGACCAGGTAGTTGTCTTCCAAATTTCTTGGCATAGATGAGTGAGGGCCTCCAGTACTTCCTCAGTTTGTTGAAAGATTTTAATTTGTATTCTGTCACTTTTGGGAGCCTTGTTATTTTGCCAATGCCTTCAGTGATGCTTGGACGTCTTCCTTCATTCAGCACAATTGTCTATTGACCATATGCTACCTTTTGAAATGGATGGATATTGACCATCTCTTTTTGGTACAGTGACTGTGTATTTGCAAAAACCATGTGGGGGCATGTTTGATTTCTTGTGGATACACAAAGGAGGAGAATCCAACTCAAAATCAGCCCAAGGCAGATTCCTATGAAGCACAATTCAGACATCCCTCCATCCCACAACCTTCCTTACCCTCTTCTGACACCAACCATCCCTCCCACAGCACTCACAGCTTCACATCTGGGTTAGCTAATCCATTGCAATGACCACACAGAATTCATAACAATGCTCATGATTATGGGGTTTATTAGAGAATGAATAGGGTACAATTCAGGATCAGAAACAACAAGGGATGCCGCAGTCCTCCCATTAGGAAAGTATCTTCTCTGCCATACTGCAGGCATGCCTTGCTTTAGTCTTTGTCCTCTCAGACACATGGCCCCTTGACAGCTGCCCTGCAAAGCTCTTTTAGCCAGTCTGTAATTGCCTGAAGGGTACATTCTGTAAGCCAGCCTCTGGCTATACACACTTAGCTTCACTCAGTCTGTGGGCCCACAAGCCTGCAGCTGCTCTGTCATTCAATGTCACAGCTTCTGCCACTGCCTCTGCTGTCTCTGTTTTTCTAGTTAAGGATCTC
The DNA here is from genome assembly GCF_000296735.1 of Chrysochloris asiatica. Taxonomy (NCBI): domain Eukaryota; kingdom Metazoa; phylum Chordata; class Mammalia; order Afrosoricida; family Chrysochloridae; genus Chrysochloris; species Chrysochloris asiatica. The sequence continues at coordinate 27,103,931 of NW_006408541.1, read as the reverse complement.
ATGCTCTACTCATGCTCTTGATGTCTGGATGCTCTACTTGAGTCTTGATGGTCTTGGGATCATTTTCTCCTGCTTCTGAGATGGCTCCTTTTAAACCCAGTGGAATGGTATTAGAGTCCTATACACACAATTTGCATTGTCTCTCACAATCTGTTAGTGGGAATTAAGAAGATGGTGGATAAAAACACCATACCAAGGAAATTCAAGGCACCACAATACTCCCTCCACTTTCTTTTGATGCTTTCTGCATCATTCACTATTTTTCTAATTGTTGTTGTTGAGTACCATGACATCGGTTCCAACTCATAGCAACCCTGTACAGGGTTTCTGAGGCTTTAAAACTTGGCAGGAACAGGAAGCCTCATCTTTCTTCTGAGGAGTGACTGGCAGGTTCGATCTTTGGACCTTGTGATTTGCAGTCTAGTGTTTATCATAGAGAGCCACCACACTCCCATGTTAAAATGTAAGCCCCTAAAATGTTTTTAATTATCACATAGGCCAAAGTAAGCATTTCTGTGACCCGTGTTCTGTCAGGGGCTATCAATACACAACCTTGGCAATGGAGAGGGCTGGTTCAGGCTTGAAAGAATTAGTTAATACAACCAGAGCCACAGAAATGTTACCATATAGAGTGACACTGATCACTTACATACAATTGATTCAGTCCCAAGCCAAACCAACTACTGAGCAAACTTTCTAACGATGACCAATAAATAACACCTCACTGGTTATTGCAACCCGAGGCTTAGTTTTTTCCTCAGTTATTTCAGCTTGAGAAATTATGAGCATCTTATTCCCTTTTGGGCTTTTATCTCCAGGTCTTTGCACATTTCATTATAATATATGACTTTGTCTTCTCAAACTGCACTTTGAATTTTCCATTCAGCTCGTCTACTTCCTCATTTCTTCTATTTGCTTTAGCATCTCTACAATGGAGAACAAGTTTCAGAGTCTCTTCTGACATCCATTTTGGTCTTCTTTCTTTCCTGTCTTTCTAATTACCTTTTGCTTTCTTCGCATATGATGTTCTTGATGTCATCCCAGAACTCTTCTAGTATTTGGTCATTAGTGTCTAAAGCATCAAATCTGTTCTTGAGATAGTCTCTAAATTCAGGTAGGATACAGTTAAGGTCTACCATTCATCAATCTTTTTGTCATACTGTGATGGAGTGTGTGTTGCTATAATTCTGGAAGTCATAGTATTTTTAATTATCTCATATGCAGGCAAAAGTTGGACAGTGAATAAAGAAGATCATAGAAGAATTGAAGCATTTGAGTTATGGTGTTAGAGGAGAATATTAACAGTACCATGGACTTCCAAGGGAACAAACAGATCTGTGTTGGACGATGTATAGCAGAATGCTCCTTGGAGGCCAGGATGGCCAAACTTTTTGTCTCATATTTGGACATATTATCAGGAGTGACCAGTCACTAGAGAAGGATATCATGTTTGATAAAGTGGAGTGTTGGAGAAAAAGAAAAAGATCCCCAAAGAGATGGATTGGCACAGTGGAGGCAGCAATGGTCTCAGGCCTAGCAATGATTGTGAAGCTGGCCCTGGACTGGGCAGTGTTTTGTTCTGTTGTGCATAAGGTTTCTATGAGCCAGTACTAACTCAATGGTACCCAATAGCAACAATAACATTGAAGGTCATATTTTGACTATCATGGGCTTGTTTTAATTTTCTTCAGCTTCAACCAAAACTTGCATATAAGCAATTTATAGTATGTTCCACAGTCTGGCCCTGGCCTTGTTTTAGCTGATGATGTTAAGATTCTCCACTGTCTCTTCACACAGATGTAATCAGTTTGATTTCTGCGTATTCCAACTGGTGAAGACCGTGTGTGTAGCTGTTTTTTATGTTGTTTTAAAAAAAGGTATTTGCAATGAACAAATAATTGGTCTTGCAAAATTCTATCATGTGGTCTCCAGCATTATTTCTATCACCAAGACCTTATTTTCCAACTACTGATCCTTCACATTCCAATTATCAGTAATAATCAATACATTTTGATAGAATGTTTGATCAATTTCAGATGAAGAAGTTGGTAAAAATTCTTCAGTTCATCATCACTGGCTTTAGTGGTTTTTGAATAAATTTGAATAATAGTGGTATTAACTGATCTTATAGTCATGTGGATATTGTCCTATCATAGGCAACATTGCACTTCAAGACAGGTTTTGAAATGTTCTTTTTCTTGATGAATGTGATGCCATTCCACCTGAATTTGTCTGTCCTGGCATAATAAACCATATGATTGTCAGATTTGGAATTGCTGATAGCAGTCCATTACAGCTTGCTAATGCCAAGGAAATTAATGTTTATGTGTTCATTTCATTTATGACGAATTCTAATTTTCCTAGATTCATACATTCCATGTTCTGATTACTAATGAATATTTGCAGTTGTTTCTCTTCATTTAAATTTGTGCGTCCTTAGTAGATGGATATAAAAGCTTTCTCTACTCACATCATCATGGTCAACTTTATTTTGAGGAGGCAGCTCATCCCCAGTTGTATTTTGGTTGCCTTCCAACTTAAGGGCTCATCTTTTGGTACTATATGTGCCAATGTTCTGTGCTATTCATATTTTCATCTTCGGTCACTATGTCTGATAATATTCCACTTCTAATCATAACAGTTTTAGTGGCTAAATATTCAGAAATAGCCTTCCTTTCCTTCTTCTTAGTCTGTCTTAGTCTGGAAGTCCCACTGAAACGTGTGCACCATGGATGACCCTGCCTCTTCAAAGTAGAGAGACCATGATGATGCAAGTAGAGAAAGCTTTCAGGATCTTCTACTAAGAAGGCACAACTTTTAATGAAGAAATGCCTATGGCATAACTTTCAGCATCACAGAAATATGCAAGCTACCAAAGTATGACAAAGTGGTAGGTAATGCCATAACCCATACAACTCAGAGTATTTTGGTTGCTGCCTGCACTCTGTTGTTTCTTAAGGTAACCAAGCCTGTATAAATCTTGTTAATTAAGTGTTAACACGTGGCCTCAAGCACCACAGGGTCTAATCAACCTTATTGTATTTGGGTGTCATAATTCATTTAGGCAACTCCCACTGGCATATCAGACTGACGTACACTAGCAATCACATTAGGACTCATGGATGCTGGAGCTCACTTCACAAATTTTGTTTCTCACCCTTGTGGTAAGTGTTGTGTCCTCTGGATACTCCAGGGGAGCATCTGTGGGTTCAACCTGATAAATCCACTCTAATATTTCCCTAAGCCTTTAGATATCTTCTTCTACAGTATACCAAGGCAGGGCATACATTTCAACTTGATTTAGTGAAGGCTACTGGTTACTTCATGGTTAAATCATATAAACTATAAGTATGTGTCACATTGTATCTGTTCTGACATCCTACCTCATATCTTACCAAGGAATCTATTGTTGTTGTTGTTGTTGT
>NW_006408541.1:27083676-27099276 GCF_000296735.1 Chrysochloris asiatica | reverse complement strand
GCTAAATCAGGCTGCTAACCTTAAGGTCAGCAGCTTGAAAGTACCTGCTTTTCTGCAGAAGAAAGATGAGTTTTTTTTGTTCCCATAAAGATTTACAGCCTCAGAAACCCTATACAGGGTCGCTGAGTTGGAATTCCATGGCACATAACCACCACCACCATATAATATTATATATTCTGATGTTATTCAAATCATATAATCCTCTATTTCACAGAACATATTATAGGTCCTAACCTGTCAGATCAAAAAATTAAATCAAGAATCTGTACCTAACATAGAACATTCTCCATAATAGACCACATAGTGATCCACAATAAATCTGAACACATCAAAATACTACAAAGCATCTTTTCAGATCACAATGTTATAAAATTAGAAATCAATAATATGAATATCAAAGAAAAACATCCTATTCAGGGAAATTGAGTAACACTCAGCTTAAAATCTGCTAGGTTATAGAACAAATAAAAAAATTCTTGAATAAAATGAGAATGAAATCACAACATCCTGAAACCTTTAGGACACAGATAAAGCAGTGTGTAGAGGGCAATTTGTAACAATCAATGCATACATCCACAAAGAAGAAAGGACCAAAATCAACACATTTACATAACATCAACAATTAGAAAAAGACCATCAAAGTAAGTCTACAGTCACCAGAAGAAATGAAATATTAAAGATTAGAGTAGAAATAAATGAATTTGAAAACAGAAAAACAACAGAAAGAATCAACAAGCAATAAATTGGCTCTTGAAAAGGATTAATAAAATCAACAAATCAATGTTAAATACAACAAAAGAAAAAAGGAGGAGATACAATCAAACAGATGAGAAATGATATGGGTGATGTTGTAACAGAATTAATGGAAATAAAAAGAATAATAAGAGAATACTATGAAGAATTTTACTTTAAAATTTTTGAAACTCTAGAAGAAATGGATAAATTTTTAGAAAAGCATCACCTATGCAAATTAACACAGAGTAAAGTAAAAAAACATAAACAGACCTGTAACAAAAAAATAAATTGATCAGGTAATTTTAAAACTCCCAGATAAAAATAGTCTGGGCCCAGATGGCTTTAGTGGTGAATTCTACTAAACATTCAGAGAATAACTGACACTAATTTTACTCAAAATATTCCAGAACACAGAAAAGGTTGGAAAAATCCCAATATATTTTATGTAGCAAGCATATCCCTCTTACTGAAACCAGGCAAAGAGATCACTATAAAAGAAAATTATAGACCAGTATCCCATGTGAACATACATGCAAAAATTCTCAATGAAATCATGGCCAACAGAATTCAACAACATATTTAAAAAATAATACAACATGACAAAGAGAGACTCATATCAGGGATACAAGGATGGTTCACTACTAGAAAAACTATCAATGCAATCCACCATGTAAATAGAACAAAGGAAAGGAACCACATGATCGTACAAATCAATGCAGAAAAGGCATTATACAAAATTAAATACCCGTTCCTGATAAAAACACTTAAGTAGGAACTGAAGGAAAATTCCTGAGCATAACTAAGAGTATATACAAAGCCAGCAGCCAACATCACTCTCAATGGAGAGAAACTGAAAGCATTCCTTTGTGAACAAGAACCAGGCAAGGATGTGTTTACCACTGCTCTTATTCAAATACTGTGTTGGAAATCTTAGTCAAAGATATAAGGCAAGAAAGGGAAATTAAAGGCATCCAAAGTAAACGCAAAGAAGATCATATAATCTGCAAAGGCTCTCTATTTGTAGATGATATGATCCTATACAAAGAAAATCTCAATGACTCAGCAAAAACAAAAAAAAAAAAGTATTGTAACTCATTGGAAAATTCAGCAAAGAAGCAGGTTACAAGATCAACATACAAACATCGGATGGATTTTTATATACTAATAAAAGCTACTCTGTAAAGGAAATTAGGAAAACAATACCATTTCCAATAGCCACCCAAAGGATGAAATATTTAGGAACATATTTAATCAGAGAAACAAAAGAGTTATACAAAGAAATCTACAAAACACTACTATAAGAAATCAAAAGAGATTTACAAAAATGAAAAGATATACCATGCTCATGGATAAGAAGATTTAACATTGTGAAAATGTCAACACTACCCAAAGCAATCTATACATATAATGTAATCCCAATCAATAATCCAGCAGTATTCTTTAAAGAGATAGAAAAAACAGTCACAAACTTTATGAAAAGAAAAGCGGCTTCAGATAAGCAAAACACTGTTTAAGAAGAAGAAAAAAAAGTTGGAGGCCTCTCACTCCCTGATTTCAAAATTTACTATGGGGATAAAGTAATTGAAACAGGCTGGTGTTGGTACCATGAAAGATACATAGATAAATGGATCAGAATTGAGAACCAATAAGTAAATCTGTCTACATACAGTCAACTGATCTTTGACAAAGGGCCAAAATACATTAAATAGAAAAGAGATAACATCTTCAACAAATGGTTCTGGCCAAATTAGAAGTCAATTTTCACAAGAATGAAACAAGACCCATATCTCAGACCATATACAAAAATGAATTCAACATGTTTAAAGACCTAGATGTAATTCCCAGAACTATAAAGCATATCAATGAAAAAATAGGGACAAGCTTATGGGCTCTAATGCATGGCACACATAGTCTATCAAACATTTCAAGAAACACACAAACAATAGAAGACAAAATAGATGACTGGGACATACTAAAAATTAGGAACTTATATGCATCAAAAGGTTTCACCAAAAGCATAAAAAGGGAGCCCACAGATTTGGAAAAAATTTTTTTCAGTGACATATCAAGCGAGGGTCTAATCTCTAAAATATATAGGAAATTAAAACACTTCTACAAGAAAAAGCCAAATACCATAATTAAAAAATGAGCACAAGACATGAACAGACACTTCACCAAGGCATACATTCAGGTAGCCAATAACATATGAAGAAATGTCCATGATCACTAGCCATTAGAAAGATGCAAATCAAAATAACAATAAGATATATTCTCACACCAGCATTAACAGCAAAGTAAAAACAAACAAACAAAAACAACAGAGGACAATAAATGCTGGTGAAGGTGTGGAGATTGGGTCCCTTCTACATTGTTTGTGGGACTTTAAAATGGTTTATCCAATCTGGAATATGATATGGCACTTCTTCAGAAAGTTGGAAATAGAAATACCTTATGACTCAGCAATCCCTCTACTTATTATATATCCACAAGAAATATGAACAAGAACATAAGTTGATATATGCACACCAATGTTCATCGCAGCACTATTCATAATAGCAAAAAGATGGAGACAGTCTAAGTGCCCATCAATAAAAAAATGGATAAATACGTTTTGGTAGATACACATGATGGAATAATATGCTACCTTGAAGAATAGCAATGAAGCTGCAAAACACCTCATAACATTAATGAACCTTGAGGACATTATGCTGAGTGAAATTAGCCAGTCACAAAAAGACAAATATTGCATAAGACAATTATTGAAAAAGCTTAAGAAAAGACTTCCATACTAAAAGAAAAATTATTTGATGATTACTAGATGTGGGTGGGAGGAGGTAGGGGGTAGACACATGATAGCTTGGTGACAAGAAGGGCAATATACAAGGAAAGGGAAGGCAGTGCACAGAAGTGGGAGGGTGGTAGATGAAAAATGAAGATGGGGAAGACTTAGGGAGATATGCATGGGCTAAATGGGATAGAGAAAAATAGTGATGTACACACAACCTTAGAGCAATAGTGCTCTGTGATACAAGGATCGAGACATAGTCTGAATGGGTAAAGGAGGGTAAGCAATGTTAAGGGGCTTTACTGTCTTGTGGAGGATATTAGCTTTCCCTGTCTACTATTGTAAAATAGGCATTTAAGTGTGATAGAAATGAATATTGGGAGTTATGATTACAGAAACTTCTAAGCCTGTCTTCAATCTATAAATGATTGGATTAGCTAAACAGGATATTAGAATTTGTTCAGGGAAACAGGCTTCTTGTTAAGGCTTTGTGGAGTAGGGAGCCTTAGGTGATTTACTGAACCCCATACAGAACCTTCTGAGGTGGGACGTTGCCACTTGAAAAGACATGCAGAACAACCGAGAATGGCTGGAACAGAAGATTCTTGAAAGAAACCAGCAGAAAAGAACAAACTGTTTAGCTGTTAGAATATCAAGCAAGCAAGTCGTGGAGTCATCAAGGCAACTCAAAGAGAACCCACAAGCAGTCTAGTGTACTCGCTTTAGACCTCCCTGGTCTACTTGTGAGTGGAAGTGGAGGAAAAGCAGCAATGAAGACATAGGCTGAGCTTGGCCATTATCCATTGACACCTGTTGGCCTTGAGATAAGAGAGCAAAAAGAGAAAGTGACTGATTTACAAGCAAGCTTTCATGAGTATGCTTAGTTTCAGAATGAGGGAGGTAAGGCTGAATTCCCACTGAATAGGTTTCCTCTTTTCCAGATAGATGTATTGAAAGGGGATGGAGGATAATGGTGATAGGATATTATCATAGAATTGTGAGTAATTGTCATCAGGACTAATTGAGATTGTCACAAGTATAAATGTAAAAGATGTGTAACTAAAAGGGAGGAATTGTTCTTGTTGTTAAGTGCCGTCGAGTCGGTTCCAATCCACAGTGACCCTGTACAGGGTTTCCAAGGCTGTAAATCTTTACAGGAACAGAAAGCCTCATCTTTCTCCCATGGAACATCTGGTAGTGTCGAACTGCTAACCTTAAGGTTTGCAGCCTGATTTGTAACCACTATGCTACCAGAGCTCCAAAAATATAGTTAGTCTTTAATTTCAGGAATAGAGGACCTTAGGACCATCAAGAGGGAAAAGCATGAGTGAAGTATGATCCTAACCAGAAAAGCGGTGACAGCAGAGATGGTGGCAGAGGCGATGGCATAGAGAGATAGAGTAGCTGAGTACTCTAGGCCCATGGACTGAGAAAGGTTGTGTGCCTACGGGCTGGAGACTAGCTGGAAAAATGTGCCTTTCGGACATTTAAATTAATGTGTATTTTTGTTTTGTATGTTCACATTAAAAAAAAAAAAAAAGACGGGAAATAGAGGTAAACACTGTTAACTCATGGAGGGGATTGTAATCATTGCAATGAAATGAAGTATGATTTGTTGAATGTAAAACTGATAATCTGCCCTGTAAATCTTCGCTCAATTCACAATGAAAACTAAAAAAAAAAAAAAAAAGGAAGCATATACTAGGCTCATGGATAAGAAGGCTTAACATTGTGAAAATGTCAACACTATCCAAAGCAATCTATATATATAGTGCAATCACAATCCAAATTCCAACACCATTCCTTAAAAAGATGGAAAAACTGATCACTAACTTTATCAGGAAAGAGACCTCAGATAAGTAAAGCACTGATTAAGAGGAAGGGCAAAGTTGGAGGCATCTGACTCTCTGATCTCAAAATTTACTACACAACCACTGCCTGGTACTGGTCCAATGAAAGATACATAGATCAATGGAACAGAATTGCGAACCAATAAGTAAATCCATCTACATGCAGTCAACTGATTTTGGCAAAGGGCCAACACTTATTAAAACAAGATATAATCTCTTCAACAAATGGTGCTGGCAAAACTGGAAATCCATTTGAAGAAGAATGAAACAAGACCCATATCTCACACCATGTACAAAAACAAACTCAATGTACATTAAAGACCTAAATGTAAAACCTTGAACTATAAAGATCATCAATGAAAAAATAAGGACACATTTAAGGCTCATAAATAGACTATCAAATATTGCAAGAAACAAACAATAGAAGATAAAATAGATGACTGGAACATACTAAAATTTAGAAACTTATTTGCATCAAAATATTTCACCAAAAGAGTAAAAAGGGAAAAAATAATTTTTACAATGATATATCAGACAAGAGACTAATTTCTAAAATGTATAGAAAACTACAACACTTCAACAAGAAAAAGACAAACAACCCAATTGGCACAGGTCATGAACAAATAATTCATGGGCACAGGTCATGAACATATACTTCACCAAGTAAGACATTCAGGCATCAAGCAAACATGAAGAAATGCTGACGATAATTAGCCATTGTTGTTGTTAAGTACCGTCAAGTTGGTTCTGACTCATAGCAATCCTGTATAAGATGTTCAAGTAGCAGCTGGTAGATTTGAACTGTTGATCTAGTGGCTAGTACTTATTCTACAGCACCACATCATTAGCCATTTGTTGTTGTTGTTAACTGCCTTCAAGTCGGTTCTGACTCATAGCGACCCTGTGTAAGGTTCCCAAGGAGCAACTGTTGGTTTTGAACTATTGACCTAGTTGTTAGCAGATCAGTACTTATCCTACAGCACCACATCATTATCCATTGGTGATTATTGATGGTTATGTGCTGTGGAGTCAGTTCTGACTCATGTTGTTGTTGTTAAGTGCCATCGAGTCGGTTCTGACCTATAGCGACCCTGTACAGGATTTCTGAGGCTGTAAATCTTTACAGGAGCAGAAAGCCTCATATTTCTCTCACAGAACAGCTGGTAGTTTCAAACTGCTAATCTTGTGGTTCGCAGCCTGATTCATAACCACTACACAACCAGAGGGAGATACAAATCCAAACTATAATGAGATATCATTTTACACCAACATTAATAGCAAAGTTCAAAAAAAACACCCAACAAAACAACAGAAACCGACAAATACTGGTAAGTATTTGGAGAGACCCAGAGACTTCAGCATTTCTGGTGGTACCATAAAATGGTTGAAGCACTGTGGAAAGTGATTCCTCAGAAAGTTGGAAATAGACATACTATGAAATACTATCACCTAACATTCCTTCTACTTGGTAAATATCTAGAAGAAATAAGAGCCAGGACATGTGTAGATATATCCACACGATGTTCATCGCAGCACTATACCCAAGAGCAAAAAGATGGAGAACACCTAAATGCTCATCAATAGAAGAAAGAATAAACAAACCATAGTACATACACACAATGTAATACTATGAAGAATAACAATGACCCTGTGAATCACCTCACAGCATGGATGAATCTGGAGGACATTGTGCTTGAATGAAATTGTTGTTAAGTGCCATCGAGTTGAATCTGACCCATAGTGATAATGTATAGGGTTTCCGAGGAGCAGCTGGTGAGCTTGAACCGTCGACCTTGCAGTTCTAATGGCTTTGCAGTCTGGCGCATTAACCCACAGCGCCACACCAGTCAATCATAAAAGAACAAATATTGTATGTATGATATCACTATAGTAAAAACTCAAGAAAGATTTTCATGCTGAGAGGAACATTCTTTGATAGTTACCAGGGGTGGTAAGGGAAAAGGAGAGTAATTTGGTGTCTAGAGGGTTGACACATGTGAACTCAGGTGATAGGTAGAGCAAAATATGAGAAGCGGGAGGGCAATATACAAGAAGAGAGAGGTTGGCAGAAGAATAATGAAGGTAGGTGATGACACAAGATATACTAGGGTTAAAGGGGATAGAGGTAAATAGTGTTATATACACCACCTTGGAACAACAGTGCTCTGCTGGTAGATACATGAACAGAGACAAAGGCTTAATGGGTGTGGGAGGAAGAGTGGGTGTATACTCACAAATAAATGAATTTGAAAGAGGATATTTTTATATGGGTATTTATATTCCTGCAAACACAACTATGATTGTAGTGGAGCATATAGCAGGCAAATGATGAAAATTTCTTAGATATTATCAAACATCTTAAGGTAATAAGTTGTTGCACTTGAGGGCTCAGGACCATAGTCTCAGGGGACATCATGGTTAATTGGCATAACATAGACAGTGTTCTACATCCCACGTTGGTGAGTAGCATCTGAGATGTTAAAAGCTCTTGACAGGCTATTTAAGGTGCAGCTATTTGTGTCTCCATATGCAGAAGAAAGAAGAGTGATGGGGATTGAAGATACTGGGAATCAATTAGTCTAGTGGACTAACGGAACTTTTGAACATTAGTCTCCATGACTCTGAGACCGGAAGAACTAGATGGTTCCTGCTACCACTACCAACTGTGCTTAAAGGAATCACACTAGAAGATCCTGAATAGAGTGGAGGGAAATGTGGAACAAAACTCAAAATTAATGTTTAAAAAAGACTGGGCTTACTGGTCAGAAAGAGACAGGAGAAACCTGAAACTATGGTCCTCAACCACTGTTCAAGTCTGGAAAGGAACTCACTCTTGTGGCCCAGTTTTCAGCCATACAGTAGATAGGTGGATGGGGGGCGGGGGGGGGGGGTAGACAACAACACTAGTGCATGGAATGGTCAATCATTCAAAATCAGAGGGTAATATTTATATAAGGATAAAGTTGACAAGGGAGCTGAAGGTGGGTGGAATGAAAATAGGAACCACAGAAAGGAAGCAGGATAACTGTTGTTGCATGGAAGGGATTGCAATCATTGAGATGAAACAAAGTTTATGATTTGTTGAATGTAAAACTGATGATCTTGTCTGTAAACCTTCATTCAAGTCACAGTGAAAAATTGAAAAAGAAAAAAGATAATCTACCAAGATTATCTCCCACAAAGCAGTTGCAATAAAAATTAGAAAAAGAATCTGTGCTTAGTGGACCCGTATCAATAAAGTCAGACTAAATCAACTTTACATTCCTTGCACCATTATCACACACCCTTAAGCCCTTAAGTAGCCATTAATGCACATTTCCCCCAGGTTTCTGTTTGTGTATATTAGGGGAAAAAAAAAAGTAGTTCTCATGGAAGTCCTGGTATGGCGAAGTGGATTAATGCACTGGACTGAAAGCTCAATTTGAACTGCAAAGTCATTTCAAGCCCACCAGCTGCTCCTCAGAAACCCTATACAGGGTCACTAAGAGTCAGAACAGACTCAATGGCTCTTAACAACAGCAATAGTTACTCCTGGGCCATATTTTGTACTTAACCTCTAGGCGATTGCTGCAACTAGTCTAGTTATAAGTCTAGTAGCAAATATAGATGGTGGGGGTTGGTCCCGGTGACATTCAACAATATTTTGTAAGGTAAGGCCCATGCATTACCCTAAGTGCGGCCCCAAGTGATATTTCAGAGAAAAGATTCGTTAGGTACACTGGGTTAATCCCATCAGATGGGGGTGGAAAAGGTAATGATTTGACTGGGGTGGGACTTAGCATATAAAGATGGGGTAATCTCTTCAATGTGACTGAGAGGGCTGGTTTTGCTGGCAGGAATGAGTCAGCAGAATTTAGGGGCTCAGTGTCCCCAGCTTCCTAATTGTCTGTCAATATGTCCCTATCCCAAGTTTCTGAATCCTGCTTCTTCATTTTCACTGCCCTCATTTTAACTTCTGATTAACTTCATTCAAACTTGGGAATTCAATTAACATTATAATCTTGTATGATAAGACTCTTGAGTTTCATTTTTAACAATATCAGCTCTGTTACTACAAGATATTTCTCTCATACCACAAAAGGCAACTTTCAGGTCTTGTATGTGATGCTTGAGTTGTGACTCTGAAGCTTTGAGCAAGTCCCCTGTGTGTGAATTGGCAGCTGCTATCTCTCCTTAGGAGTCCTGGTGTGGTGCTGTGGGTTAATGCATCAGACTGCAAAGCCATTTGAACTGCAAGGTCAGTGGTTCAAACTCACCAACTGCTCCTTGGAAACCCTATATGGGTTGGAATTGACTCGATGGCACTTAACAACAACAAGACAGATAAAGGATTCCTGATGTAGGGCTACAGGGTAAGGTCGGTGCTTCAAAGTCACCAACCTCTCCTCAAAAACCTTATACAGGGTTGCTATGAGTCGGAACTGACTCAATGGCACTTAACATCAAGACAGATAAAAGGCAGACAGCAACATTTCAGGTTCATGTCTACAAGAGAGTTTGGTACTAAAAAACAGAAGCCAACCCTGTTGATGTTCAGTCGATTCCAACTCTATGGAGTTTCCAAGGTTGGAAATCTTTGTGGAAGCAGACTGCCATGTCTTTCTCCCCTGGGGTGTCTGATGTGTTTGATCGACCAACCTTTCAGTTAGCAGCTGAGTGCTTTAGCCACTGTACTATCAGGGCTCCTAATTTGGTAAAAGAACATGTTCTACTAGCACAGGCAGCCCATTAGACAAAACCAGGGAGTCCCCCACGTGTATCTGTCTGGGCTTAGTATAAATGGACTCCCCGCATATCTCCGAGGGTGTCTGGTGTAACATGTCAGCTTCTTGGCTTTCGTTCAGATTGGATCTTAGGTACATACAGGACCCTGTCTACCCATCCCTTTTTATAACTCATCCCATTACCTTTTTATTAAGAATTAATAGGTAATGGGCTGACCCCGTTTCTAGCCTTCTTGAGCCATGTTATACTAATGGAGGTTTCCAGAGAAAGGGCACAAGGGAGTGAGCACCCCACCTGCACATTCATATTTCATCAGGAGCTCAGAGAAAGTTGGGCAGGATCTCAGAGTTGCCAGGGATGGTCTGCAAGAAACTACAGGGTTTTGACTTTAAAAGAGACAGGATTCATCCTTTGTTGGAAAGGCTATAATAATGATAAGCTCAAGGGAAAAAAATGCAGAACAAATAAGATACTTATCTAATGTTTTAGTAGACATCTTGCTTTGGATGGAAGCAGTATCATCTTCAGACTCTGGTGGCAAGTTTCATCCCTCTGTTTCAATGAAATGGAAATTAGGAGCCTCAACAAACAAGTTAGGTTGTTATTAAAGTCCAAAACCAAACCAGTTGCTGTCGAGTCAATTCTGATTCACAATGACACCATGAATGCTGGTAGATTTACTCCATAGGGTTTTCAAGACTTGGACTTTTTGGATGCAGATCTCCTAAGGCACTGCTGGGTGGGTTCAAACAGCAAATCTTTTGATTTGTAGTCAAGTGCTTAGTCATTTGTATCACCCTATTAAATGTCTTCATTAGGGAGACAGTTTGGTATGGTGGAAGGAGATTTGGAGTCCAGCAAACTAGGATCTGAAACTTATACATGTACTTGAGAACCCTAACTACCTCCCCTAAGCCTCCATTGTTTTTCCTGCAAAAATTTGGCCAAATTGATAATTGTTTGGATTGGTCAAATAATATTCCTCCAGAAAAAGGAAAGATTCACAATATTGTGTGTGATCCTGAGGCCATCTTATTGAAACAGAACTATGAGCTGGAAGTCCTGGTGTGTTGCTGCAGGAGGATAATGCACTGGATGCAAGGCCAGTTTGAGCTACAAAGTCAGTGGTTCAAACCCATCAGGTGCCCTCTGAAACTTTACACAGGGTTGTTATGAGTTAGAACTGACTCGATGGCACTTAACAACAACAGTGTATTTCTAAGAGTCCTGGTATGGGACTATAGGATAAGCACTGGACTGTAAGGTCTGTTTGAACCACAAGGTCAGTGGTTCAACCTCACTAGCTGCTCCTCAGAAACCCTATACAGTGTTGCTATGGGTCTGAACCAACTCGCCAGCACTTAATGGCAACAATATATTGTTAACATGAGTCAAGGCAGGGAGATTAAGGGCTTACTTCAGAATTCAGTGAACACATTGGAAACCAGGGATTACATTCCATCAGTGAACTTCTAGCTAGATTATTTTAATTTTAGGATATTGGTCCTTTACTCAACTGATTCTTGGTTCTCTACCTGAAAGGATGATGAGCTGAATGAACCCAGGCATGGGTACTCACTACAACTCTAGTGTCTGTCCAACCAATGCGCACCTATTCTGGTCAACCTATACCAACTCTGCTTTCCAGTGAATGATACTAGTTTTGAGTCATTCATCATTCCCAAGAAACCTAGAGCTACTGAAGGATAGAAATGATTTGCTTCATATCCACAGTGAAATTATTTTGGAGGGCTGTTAGATGGATTAAATGGGGATAAGTAGGATTCTAAGAGGATCAACACAAAAGAAGAAGACCCTTACCAAGATGGACTGACACAGTGGCTGCAACCAGGGGCTCACACATGAGAGTAATTGTGAGGGTGGTGCAGGACTGGCCAGTATTTCATTCTGTTGTTCATAGGGTAACTCTGAATTGGAACTGACTCAATGGAACTTAACAACAAGAGTCTAAGCCTGGAGTACTGCTCATCCATGGAGCTTGGACAGTGTCCAGAAATTTTTACCTATATGGAAATGGACCCCAGTGTTTCAAAGCTCTAGGACAGGAATTATTCTTTCCAGAGGAGTTGTCCTTCCTTCCTGTTGGGGATTTACTAAAGACTTTCCTCTTCTCTTGGCTTTTAAGAAGTTTGGAGTCCCGGTGTGATACTATGGGTTAATATGCTGGATGGCAAAGTTAGTTTGAACTGCAAGATCAGTGATTCAAGCTCACCAGACACTCCTTGGAAACCCTGTACAGCATCACTATGGGTCAGAACTGACTTGACGGTACTTAACAACAACAACAACAATAAGAAGCTTAGGGCAAAATCTGTGCTTGGCTCCTTTTGCTTTCTTCAGTTTTACTTTAATGGCAAAATTTCTCCTTTATTATTATTATTTACTTTTCAATCTTAGGTTAAAGGTCCAGGTATATTGGATTAATGGTTTTGCTCTAAGTTGTCTCTCCTTCCTTCATTTATTTATGACTGTAAAAATTAAAAATAGAGACTTGAGAATCTGCATGGGTAGATTTGAACCCTTGGCCTGCCATATTGTTGTTTTGTGAGCTTGAGTAACATTACTCAAAAATCTGTCTTCATCTATAAAATGTGAAAATAATAGAAACTAAAGGAAGCCTGGTGGCACAAGAGTTAAGTGCTCAACTGCTATCCATAAGTTGGTAGGCACAACCAACCTAGTGGCTCCACAGCAGTCTACTCTCATAAAGGTTATGGCCAAGAAAACCCTATAGGGGAGTTCAGCCTTGTCAAATGGGTGGTCTATTAGTCAATACACATGAACTCTCCAAGTCACTGTGAAGATTAAATGAGATTATGCAGTTGAGTACTTAAAACATTGACTGTCATGTAGCAAGCTCTCCAATTACATCATCACTTGTCCTCTCATGTGTTGGGATATTGGCAGAGGATAAAAGCAGAAAAAAAGATATCTGCAGCCTATGAATGGTGGCCTTGGATGACCTCCTGATTGATTTCATGAGAAAGCTTAGATGAACTTGAATGTCTTTTCCCACTTGGGTTCTCAGAGTCTGTAGCTGTCTGCCCTATGTTCTATGATCCTGAGCAATCCCTGAGTCCCTAGAGCTGTGCCTATGGGCAATAGACCTTCCCACTTATCTGTCTTTAGCCCCGTGGACCAGCACATGCAGACAGCTTTCCCACTCAGGGGAGTCTCATTGATTCCTCCTGTGTAAGCTGTAAGAGTGGTTGCATTGCCAGGTCAGCCTTTTTCTACTTAGCCAGCTCTCAAGTCTCAGTGGTGATTCTCGTGAGGCCAGCAATGAATGTGGTTTAAATGGAAAATGTAGTTTGGGCATGCGGCATCAATGAAGATGTTATTAATACAGCCCCAGGAAGACAGCTGCTGCCAACCTGCTGTGGAAGCCACAGGCACATGCAGAACCTGATTGGCTGGTTGTCCCACAATTTCATAAGGAGGAGCACTAAAATCTTCAGGTCTGACCCATATCTGATGCTCCAGCCTGTCTATCCTGTGGCCAAACAGCTCCAGAGGATGGAAGACTGTCATCAGGCATAACTAACCAATGACATGGCTTTCCCATCTTTGGACAAATATGTTTATTTAAAAAAAAACTTTAAAAAATGTTTATTGTGAATTATGTGATAGTTTACATGGGAGAGCATTGGTTTTACATTCATCCTATCATATATCGTTTCATTGTCATGGTTACAACCCCCTCCATGCATCATCAACCAACCAATGGGTATATACTACAAGCCTGCGCCCCCCCCCCCCCCCCCCAGTTGTCAGCACACAGCCACTTTCCCTCTCTGGGTCTACAGTCCCCAGCTGCTCCATCTCTCCACGTCTTCATGTCGGCCTCCATCTCTGGTATCACTGCTTCTCTGGGTAGGGTCCCGCTCTCCACTCTTCTCCCTTGATGGTCCCAGGGACATCCACTCCTATACTGCAAAGTTAATCACCCCCTTCCTTGCTACAGAACGTCCACCTTTACATTTCCAACCCTCACAATCAATCCTGGTAATAATTATTCACTATTGTATCACAAGAGACCTATCTATATTTCTTTTCATCAGCCCCACCTAGACAGATTGGATACTACTCATTGGAGATTCTACATTCCTCCATGCCATCTGGATCTAGGTTCCCTCTTAAAAGCTTGTAAGCCAGTCACTTCTTGCCTTTGTAGCCCCCAACCCCATTTTGGGAAGCCAATGTCCAAGTAGCCCATCCCTGCATACTCTGTGCATGGAGGGGATGGGAACGATCTTTTCTGTAAAGATTTGTTCCCTCTTTTGAGCTACTGCATCCATAGGTATAGGTCAAGTTTGTCAAATTGTATCAGATTATTCTTTTTTCCCTCTTCTTTCCTCTTCTAGGTGAGGTTTGATCATCCAGTCATTGAAGCCAGGTCAAGTGTGTATTATCTGCAAGTGTGGGTGTTCTTGTGCATATGCCCTTTCTTCCTATCAGATGGATGGTTCACTCTGCACTCTAGTCCTCTGTGGCTATGTCACTGACTCTGGACCCAAGAGTCTCCAGGTCTTGCCACACTGCTGGCCAACCAGGTCTCCACCAGGGTTCACAGGAGTCAATTGAATGTTGTAGGGCTTAACTTGCAGCTTCATTGCACAAACAGCTTGGGACAGTTAACCACAGCTTCATTTCTGTTTCAAAGTGGTAGTTTTTATCTATGCATTTATATTACTTCTGCTTTTCGTCCTTTTGGTCACACATCTTTCCTGGAGGTGGGAGCTTTTTCTCGCTATGTTACCCAAGAAGAGACACCAATTGTAACCATATTGCCATAATATTCTAGCACTGAGGCAAGACCCAACAACATCCGCTAAACATTACATGCAAAAAGGGAAGCCTATCTCCTGAACATATTCACCAGGAGACACCCAAGAAGCTTAACAACAAACAACAAACATTCACTTAAGTTTCCAAAAAAACAAAAACAAAAAAAATCCACATAACTATTATGATGAATAAAAAGCAGCAAACAATATCGAAACATTTCCCAAAACAGAAGAGAGTAGCTTATGCAAATGAGCTGGAGACAGACAAAGGCTTTATAGAGAAGGAAGAGCAGGTTTAGGATATGCCTGAGAAAGAATTCAGAAGAATGATACGAAAACAAATTCAAATGCTCTGAAAAGGGGTGGTGGAAAACAAGGAAGAAATCAGGAAAGTACTACAGGAACAATCAAATAAGATTGATACAGCATTGGAAACAATTCAAAACCTTCAAAAAGATGTCCAGATGATCAATAATAAGATATCAGAAATGGATAATACGCTGAAAGGGGAAAAGAGCAGAATAGAAGAGATGGAAACCAGAACTAGTGAGTTGGAAGAAAAATCTCTCAATACTGCTAAGATAGAAGAGCAAGCAGGAAAAAAGATTGAAAAAAATCTGAAGAGAGTCTAACATTCATGCCGGATAACATGAAGAGAAACAACTTAAGAATTACTGACATACCGGAACAGGAAGAA
>NW_006408541.1:27082874-27083511 GCF_000296735.1 Chrysochloris asiatica | reverse complement strand
GAACATACCCCAGGAAGACCCCAAAAGAAAGTCAACAAGACATATAATATTCAAGCTCTCCAAAATCAAGCACAAGGAAAGAATACAAAAAGTGGCCAGGGAGAAGAGACATGTCATTTATAAAGGCAAGGAAATTAGAGTAAGCTCTGACTATTCAGAACAAACCATGCAGGCAAGAAGGCAATGGGGAGACATATACAAAGCCCTACAAGAAAAAAACTGTCAAGCAAGAATCATCTATCCAGCAAAACTATCAATCAAATACGATGGTGTGATCAAGACATTCCACAATAAACAGAATCTGAGAGATTTTATCAAAACAACCCAGCACTTCAAAACATCCTAAAGTGAGTTCTGTGTGCTGAAAGCCAACAAGAACAGACAATAAACAGAGATTGACAGGCATGGCAACACCATCTGGAACTCAGTCAACAAATAGCAGTGTCCATATCAGAACAAGACTACAACAACAAACTCAAAGGAGCTGGGAGGTCAACCAAAGACCAAAATTATATGAATGTCAAAGAAGGGACAGACATAGCAACAGAGACCCAAGTGGTGAGGATGTCAGGTAAATTACAGGCCATAATGGATATCAGCTACATTCATAAGAAGCCCAACAGTCACGCTAATGGAG
>NW_006408541.1:27052068-27067881 GCF_000296735.1 Chrysochloris asiatica | reverse complement strand
GGTTGGCCAGCAGTGTGCCAAGTCCAGGGGACTCTTGGACCCAGAGTCAGCGACATAGCCACAGAGGACTTGAGTGTAGAGTGAAGCGTCCAGCTGATAAGAAGAGAGGGCACATGCATACACCCATACTTGCAGATAATATCCACTTGACCTGGCTTCGTTGGCTGGATGATCAGAGCTCAAACAGAAGAAGAGAGAAGAGGAAAAAAAGAATAATCTGATACAATTTGATGAAATTGACATACACCTATGGAAGCAGTAGCTCAAAAGAGTGTACAAATCTTTACAGCGTGGATCATTCCCACCTCCTCTGCACACGGAGAGGAAATGGATGGGCAACTTGGACATTGGCTACCCAGAATGAGGGGCTACAGAGGCAAGAAGTGACTAGCTTACAAGCTTTCAAGAGGGAACCTAGATCCAGAGGGTGTGGAGCAAGGTAAAATCTCCATTGAGTAGTATCCATTCTGCCTAGTTAGGGCAGATGAAAGGAAATGCAGACAGGTCTCTTGTGATACAATAGCAAATACTTGTTATCAGGACTGATTGTAAGGGCTGGAAATGTAAAGGTAGATGTTTTGGGGCAAAGGAGGGGAGTGATTCACCTTGCAGTCTAGGAGCAGAGGTCCCTGGGACCATCAAAGGAGAAGAACGGAGAACAGAACCCTATCCAGAGAAGCAGTGATGCCAGCGATGGAGGCAGAGACGATGACATAGGGAGATGGAGCAGCTGGAGACTTTGGACCTGGAGAGGGAAAGGGGCAGTATGTGGATGACTGGGGGGCAGGCTTGCGGGGTATACTCTTTGGTTGATGGATGATGCATGGAAGGGATTGTAACCATGGCAAGGAAACGATATATGATGGGATCAGTGTGAAGCTGATGTCCTCCCATGTAAACTATCACATAATTCACAATAAAGCATTTTTTAAAAAAGATATAAAACATGAATGCCATCCCCAAAAGTTCTTTTATTCCCCTTCTCAGTCAAACTCCAGCTGTCTTGATTTTTTTCCTAGTAGTGGTTTGTTTCTCCTTTTCTAGAATTCCATATACTGCAATCCTGTAGCACATATTTTCTTTATGCAAGACTTCTTTCACACACTGTAATGTTTTTGATATTCTTACAAGTTATGACATTTATCAGTAGTTCTTTTCTTTCATTGCTTAGTAGTATTCCATTGTATGAGTGTACCACAGGTACATCTGCTAATGGACACTTCATCTATTTTGAAATTTTGGCTATTGTGAATCAAATGGGTGTAAACATTTGGTCACATTCTATTATGCTCATTTATCTTTTTTCTTATTATGAATATAGGATTTATACACATTCTGTCATGTTATATTAGATTAATTTGTTGTTATTAGGCTCTGTTGAGTCATTTACAAATGTATAGCAACCCTATGCACAACAGAACAAAATATTGCCTGGTCTTGTACCATCTTCACAATTGTTGTTACATTAGAGCCCACTTTGGGGCCACTGTGTCAATCCATCTAATTGAAGGATCTTCCTGTTTTTTCACTGGCTTTCCACTTTATCAAATATGATGTCCTTCTCCAGGGACTGGTGCTTCCTGATAGCATGCCCAAACCATGAGAGATGAAATCTGGCCATCCTGGTTTCTAGGAAGCATTCTGGCTGCATTTCTTCCAAGACAGATTTGCTTGTTCCGACAGTGCATGGTACTGTCTTAGATAAATACCTTGGATTGTAATTGCTGGGTCATAGTATGGGTATAAGTTTTATTTAATTAAAAAAAAAACCGGAAAAAAAATGCTGGAACTTTTTGCAAAGTGGTTATAGGCAGAATCTGTTTTATTTTAATCAGCTAGTATACGAGTTTGGTAGAATGTAAATACCTAGCAAACATATGTTGAATAAATAGTGAAAATAAATATCGTGAACAGTCTAAGTTTTTCCTTCTACTTATTAATGAATAGTAATACTCAATTAGTCACTTAAATTGCTTGAGCTTTCAAGGTGATTTTAAATGGAAATAATAAGACTTTACAGCTATAGTTTTTGAACAGATTAGAGTTGAGGGACCAGGAACATGAGGGGTTTAAGAAGTGAGTGGTAATTTTCTTTTGAAATGAGTGTGCTTTATTTCCTTTCCCTCTCATTTATTGAAGACATAATTACCCAGGGCAGAGAAAGGATATCCCAAAACCTAGGAAAGGTCGCAGGGTGGTGCCAGTAATTGGCAATTCGCTGCTAACCTAAAGGTTGGTAGCTCTGCAGAGGAAAGGTCTGGCCACCAGCTTCTATAAAGTCAAGAAACCATATGGAACAGTTCTATTTTTCAGCACATGGGGTCACCATGAATCAACTGGGTGACCATGGGCTGGCCCTTTTGATTCTACGCACAGGAGGGTGAAAGAATGAGAAGCACTTAGATCAACCATTCGCCTCTCTCTCAAGGCAGATTAATGCTCTGTATAAAGTTGACAATTATATACTTGACTACAGTTTTCTCCCCTTCAGATTTAATGTCTAGGTTTGTCTGATTTTTAAGCTGGGTTATTTGAATGTCAAACTTTCGATAACACTTTAATAGAGGTGTCCATTAACCCGTGCTAAATTAGAGCCCAGCGTCTCTGGAAGTACATGTGACATCCGCATGAATACCAAATGCCTTCATTAGATGCCGCACTCACAGGATGAATACCAAATGCAGAGCCCAAGTGAGGGACACAGACTTTGCTCCCAGGAGTTGCCAACACATCTTTGTTTTTCCTCAGTGGGACCAGTCAGCCCTGTTTGCTGTTTATTTCCAGGTGATGAGACGTGGCAATTGTGGCTTTGGCTGAAATAAAGAAATGGCATCCTAATCACCAAGTTCAGAGATGGAGCAGCGAAGAGCCTGGTGCAGATCACCCACAAGTCAGCAAGAGGACGCCCGCTTAGTATGCACGACAGATTCCAAACACTTCATAAAAGGCGATAACTTTCTTTGATCAATGAATATATTATTTATAAGTGATTCCAATGCCTCCTTCTCTCCCTCCTTTGCTGCCAGGTCCCCTGCCCCCCATTTTCACAGTACGTTGTAGCACTTGTTCAATGATGAATCCCCTCATGATAAATAATTTATAAAGCAATTTACAAGTACATTATTTTTAGCAATAAGACCTGGAAGAAAATGTTTTACTGATACGTATGCACACGCACGGGCACGGGCACGCGCGCGCGCACGCGCACACACACACACACACATCGTGACTTACATGTAGCAAGGTTTCAGAACATCAGTAAGTTGGGGGGCATGGGACACAGTTGAATGGTGTTATAAGCCGGAGAACTGGTGTCCTTATACATGAGAGTCTAAAGTTTATTAGCATAATCAGCAAGACAAAACACACTGAAAAGAATCTTGGCTTTTAGTCATTGGTACACAGTTGGAAAGGTCTTTCACATGGCCTGATTCTAAGTGAAGGTTTTTCCCCAAAGGGTTAATGTCTCCTTACAGTGGTCACTGGTTCAGACTGAATTCTGAGTTTTCCATAAATTATCTGATTTTTTTCTTCACATGATCGCTAAGGTCTGCATTAGTGCTGCTCTTATTAAGTGCCGTTAAATCAGTTCCCACTCATAGTGACCCTGTGTAGGGTTTCCAGGGAGACGCTAGTGAGTTCAACCACTGACCTTGTGGTTCAAACCAACCTTGCAGTCCAGTACTTCATCCCATGGTGCCATTATATGGTTGAGAAAATTAAGGCTATTTCCTGGGCTCTTTGAAATCTCAGTTCACATAAAGCTACTCATTGGCATATTCATTCAATCACTAACACTGTGGGCAGCTATTGGATAAGCACCTATCCTGTGTCAGGTTGTGTGCTTGGAACTGGGATGTACAGCTGGATGGTGAATCTATAGTTGAGGTGCTGTTATTGTTGTTAACTGTAGTCGAGTTGCTTCCAACTCATGGCAACCCTGTATAGGGTTTCCAAGACTGCATAAATCTTTGTGGGAAAGCCTCATCTTTCTCCAGTGGAGCAGCTGTTGGGCTCAAACTACCAACCATGCAGTTCACAGTCCAGTGCTTATCCTACAGAGTTATTGCACTCTTGGTGGTAGATGACAGAATTAAACTACAGACCACAGATGCACGTCACAGAAATACATTCCAATTTTCTATAGTCACATTATATAAAAAGGTCAAGAAAAAGGTGAAACTAATTTTAAGAACATATCTCTTTCAATCTAATATAGTCTAAATATTCTTATTTCTCCATGTCCTCAATATACAAAGAATTAATAAGATAATTTGCATTCTTTTATGGACTAAGTCTTAAAAATCCAGTGGGCATTGCATACTTCAGCACCTTTCCACTCAGACAAGCCACATGTCTACTGCTCAATACTCACATGTGGCTAATGTGAACATCAGTGGTTGTGGATCGGCAGGTGCACAGGATGAAAGCATCACTACAGAGTGACGTCTGCTGTCAGAGATGGGTAAAGGGATGGCCAAGAGGGAAACTCAAAGACTGCAATGGAGGCATTTAGCTGGAGGGAGTGTGGAAAGCTGGAAGGGAGACAGGCTAGAAGGTGCTTTTCAATCAGAACAGCATTTCTCTAACATCACCCACTCTCTTCTATTCTGGTGAGTTCTTCTCTTTTTCCTCTGCTTAGCACCTGTCCTGCTATTTACTTGTTGTTGTTAAGTGCCGTTGAGTTGATTCTGACCCATAGCAACCCTGTATAGGGTTTCCAAGGAGCAGTTGGTGAGCTGGAACCACTGACCTTGCAGTTCAAATGACTTTGCAGTCTGATGCGTTAGCCCACAGCACCCACCAGACTTCCTAAATTCATTTATTTATTAAACTTAAATCCACTTAACTATAAAACTTTTGAGACTACCATTAATGGAAAGGCAGAATTGATAATTATTAGCAAATTTACCCTAAATGAATACAAAGCAAACCAAACAAAGTTATAAAATCGCAGGCACATACTTATGGTTGAGCAACGTTCTGTATTCTGTCTTTTTATAAAAGCTTTGCTTTAATAAAAAGGAGAAAGGTCTTTTGCTTGGGGACAAGCTGGAGTACATGGGGTGGTATTTACCCTCCATATGATCTCAAAACCCAGTAAAGTATATGAAACAGTGATTTTCCAGACCCAGACATGAGGTAACAAAGGATGATAACCTAAAGAGAGGTGAGCCCTAAGACTTCCTCAGTGGATTACCTACAGACTTTGTCTTGCAGTGCAAGGCGGAAACCTAGCTGTAGTTTGGTAGATTCCCCCAGTTGTGGAGACAGGGGCAGAGATTACAAAATTATGAATTCACAGGACAGAGGAGTGGAGAGGAGAGATCTGCATACACAGAGAGAAGCTCAGCAATTTGGGTAGAACCATCTCACACATTCTGCTGGACACTGGTCAGTACATACATGCAAGGAATAATTAGAAATCATAGATTTCACACAGTGCTGACATAGTACCTACTCCCATCAGTAATACTAGGAAGCCTCAAGAATCACAGAGCACAATACAAAGCACATACATGAAAAAATCAAACCAAAATTGTCTCTGTCAATCCCAAATCAAACCCACTGCCATTGAGTTTATTCCAACTCAGAGTGGCCTTATAGGACAGACAGAGTAGAACTGTCTCATAAGGTTCCCAAGATTGTAAATCTCTACTGGAGCAGATAGACTTCTCTCTCTCCCATGGAGCAGCTCGTGGGTTTCAACCACCAACTTCATGGTTAGTAGTCCAATGCTTAAGCCACTGTACCACCAGGATTTCTCTTGTTTCCATTGTTGTTGCTAAGTGCTATTGAGTTGGTTCCCACGCACAGCAATGCTGTGTAGGGATTCTGAGGAGAAGCTGGTGCCTTTGAAACCTCCCACCTTGTGATTCAAACCAACCTTGTGGTCCAGAGCTTATCCTATAGCACCACTCTCTTGACTTAGTGTTCTTGTTAAGTGCTGTTGAGTAAGTTCCAGCTCATAGCAACCCTGTATAAGGTGTCTGAGGAACAGCTGTTGGATTTGAACTGCTGACTATGTGGCTCAAACCAACTTTGTAGTCCAGTACATTACCTTACAGAGCCACACCAAGACTCCTTGCCTGAGCAGTATTGAATAATTAACCTCAAATGAGTACAGTCCTGATTTAACTTAACAAATCTTGGAAACAGTTTCCAAGAAGCTTAACTGCATCCACAAACAAAGCTAAAGAATATATACTTGTATGTTGTTGTTGTTGTTGTCAGGTGCCATCGAGTCAGAACCGACTCATAGCGACCCCATGCACAGCAGAATGAAACAATGTCCGATCCTGGGCCAACCTCACCACCGCCGCCACACCTGAGTCCATCAATGATGCCACCTGGCTGATCCATCTCATTGGGAGTCTTCCTCTTTTTCTCTGTTGTTGCTAAATGCCGTCAAATCAGTTCTGACTCATAGCGACCCTGTATAGGGTTTCCAAGGAGTGATTGGTAAGTTTGAACCACTGACTTTTGTGTTCAAACTGACCTTTCAGTCCAGTGCTAACCCTACAGTGCCACACCAGGAATCTATAAACTTGTATTGTTGTTGTTGTTAAGTGCTGTCAAGGTCAGTTCTGACTCACAGTGACCTCATATAAGGTTTCCAAGAAGCGGTTGGTAAGTTTGAACTGCCGCCCTTGTGATTCAAACCGACCTTGCAGTTCAGTGCTACTTGTTGGTGTTGTTGTGGTTAAGTGCTGTTAGGTCAATTCCAACTCATAGTCTCCCTGTATAGGGTTTCTGAGGAGCTAATGGTGAGTTTGAACCACTGACCTTGCAGTTCAAACCGACCTTGAGGTGGAGTGCTTATCCTATGGAGCCACACTAGAACTCCTTCAGTGCTATCTCCAGCACCCAATAAGGTAAAATGCACAGAACCTTACTATCAATCAGATAGTACTAAGCATCTACAAAAATAGGAACATATCTACAATAAGGAGAAAAATCAGTCAACGGAAAGTGAGCCAAATGTGAGCTTGAGAAGACAGGACATTAAGACAGTTCTAACTGCATTCCATATGTTCAAAAAGATGAGAGGCTTGAAAGATTTAAAAAAAGAAAGAAGGAAAGAAAGAAAGAAAGAAAAAGAAAAGAACTTCTGGAGATCAAAACTATAATCTGTGAGTTGAAAATCCACGGGATGGGTGTACAGCACATTAGACATCACAGAAGAAAAGATTTTTGAACCTGAAGACATAGCAACAGAAATGTTCCAAAATAAAACCCAGAGCAAAAGGGAGAATTCAAAAGAAATAAAGTGAACATCATTGACCTGTGGTACAATTTTAAATAACCTATTCCAGAAAACTGAAGAGAGCATTAATATTACTCCACTATTACTACCAATCCAGCATTACCTGATTCCAAATTCAAAGACATAACAAGAAAAGAGAACTACATATCCCTCTTAAAACATGATACAAAAATTACGAACAAAAGTCTAGCAAATTGGATTTAAATATGCATCAAAAAGATAATACTCATACATTGTGGCTAAGTCACAGTGACCCTGTATATAAAGTAGCGCTGCCCCATATGGATTACAAAACTATAAGCTTTGCAGAAGCAGACTACCACAGCTTGCTGCTGTGGAGTGGCTTGTGGGTTTGAGCTGCTTACCTTTCAGTTAATAGCCAAACACTTAACCACTGTATCATCAAGGCTCCACATTAAGACCAAGTGGAGTTAATTCTAGAAACGCAAAGTAGATTTAAAACATGAAAATTAATCTCTGCAACTCACCATATTAAGAAACTTGTTGTTGTTAATTGCCGTCAAGTTGATGCTGACCCATAGTGACCCTGCATAGGGTTTCTAAGGAGTAGCTTGTGAGCTTGAACTGCTGACCTTACAGTTCAAATGGCTTTACAGTCTGGTGCATTAACCCACAGTGCCACACCAGGACTCCATTAAGAAACTTAGTAAGAGAAAATTCATCAGATCATCTTAATGGATGCAGGAAAGCATTTGAAAAAATATAATGCCCATCCCTTATACAAACTTAAAGCAAACTAGTTGTAGAAGAATGTCTCCAGGACCCAATAAAGGTAATCTATGAAAACTCAACAGCTAACATTATACTTAATGATTAAAGATGGAATACTTTCCCCTAAGACTGGAAGCAAGGTAGGGATG
The DNA here is from genome assembly GCF_000296735.1 of Chrysochloris asiatica. Taxonomy (NCBI): domain Eukaryota; kingdom Metazoa; phylum Chordata; class Mammalia; order Afrosoricida; family Chrysochloridae; genus Chrysochloris; species Chrysochloris asiatica. The sequence goes on along the minus strand of NW_006408541.1, from coordinate 27,059,733 downwards.
TCTGTTGATGCTTCTTTTAATCATTAGACAAAAGGTTATGCTCATGTCAGTTAAGCAATAGAAAGAAATAAATGGTATCAGAAAACAAAGAAGTTAAAGCACCTTTATTTTCAGTAGACATAATCCTAAAGAATCTACCAAAGAACACTGTTGTTGTTGTTGTCAGGTGCCATCAAGTCTGCACGGACTCATAGCGACCCTATGCACAACAGAATAAAACACTGCCTGGTCCCCTGACAAACAAACAATCATTGTTATGTCTGAGCCCATTGCTGCCACCACTGTGCCAATCCATGTCGTTGAGGGTCTTCCTCTTCTCTGACCCTCCACTTTACCAAACATGATATCCTTCTCCAGAGACTGGTTCCTTCTGATAATATGTCTGAAGTATGAGAGACAAAACCTGGCAATCCTAGCTTCCAATGAGCATTCTGGCTGTACTTCTCCCAATATAGATCTGTTTGTTTTTTGGCAGTCCTTGGTACTTTTAATATTCTTCTCCAAAGAAGTTAAGCAAGGTTGTAGTGTAAACTCAATACACAAGAATCAATGTTATTCCTTTATTCTAGCAACAAACACTTGGAAACGGAAATTAAAAACACCCATCAATAACTATATAAAAACATGAAATACCAAGAGATAGATGTGACAAAATTAACACTTAAAGACTTGTACACTTAAAACTACAAAACATTGCTAAGGGAAATTAAATAAGACATCAATGGATTTCTTATCCTGTTCATGTGTCAGAAGATTCAGTATTATTAAGGTATCAATTCTCCTCAATACTATCCCAATGAAAATCTCAGCAGACTTTGCTGTAGATATTGACAAATTCTAAAATTCATATGGAAATTTAAGGACCTAGAATAGTTGGATCAACTTTAAAATATAATAACAAAGCTGAAAGGAAGCCTAACACTATCTGATTTTAAGACTTATTATAAAAAGACAATATTCAAGACATGTGCTTTTGGCTCCAAATTAGACAAAAATAAAATCAATTGAAAAGAACAGAGAGTCCAGAAATATTCACCTGTATCTATGTACATAAATGAACAACTGGCCTTCAGCAAAGGTGCAGAGGAAATTCACTAGAGAAACAATTGTCTTTTCTAACAATGGTACTAGAATAACTGACGATCCAAACTGAATCCATACCCTTTACTGTATACAAAATTTAGTCAAAATGGATTATAGATCTAACTGTAAAACTTAAAACTATTAAACTTCTAGAAGAGAACATCGGAGAATATTTGTGTGATCTCAAAGATATGACAAAAAGTACATGATGTAGAAAAGACAATTGGAACAAACTGGATTTCATCTCAATATAAAATTTCTGCTTTTCAAAAGATGTTTCTGTTGTTGCTGTTGTTAAGCACTGTTGAGTCAGTTCTGACTCATAGAAACCCTGCATAGGGTTTATGAGGAGCGGCTGGTGAGCTTGAACCAACAACTTTGCCATTCAAACCAACCTTGCAGTCCAGAACATTAATCCACAGTACCACACAAAAGATACTGCTAGGAAAATTAAAAGTAGGACATTGACATGAAGAAAATATTTATGAATCATATAACTGCTAAGTAACTTGCATTCAGAATGTACAAAAATGCTTTAAACTTAGTAATAAGGAAACAAGCGACTCAGTTGAAAAAAATATTTTGAGAGTTAAGCAATACTTCACTAAAGTAGATATGTAGGTGGCACATAATTCATAAAAGGATGCTCAACATCATTAGTCATTAAACACACACACACAAACTACAAAATGGCAAAAGCGAAAAGGATTGATTATACCAAGTGGTGACAATACAGAGGTACTAGAACTCTCAGACTCTCCTGTTGTTTTTGTTAAGGGCTGTCGAGTCAGTTTCTACTCATGGCACCCTATTCTATATAGACTGTTCCCAGGAGCAGCTGGTGGGTTTGAACCACCGATCTGCTGATTAGCTGTCCAGTGTTTATCCTTCAGCTCCACTCCACTGGTGAGTCTATAAAATGGTACAAACCTTTGAAAATGTAGGTGATTTCTTTAAAAAGTTAAACATAAACTATCTAAGGAGCTCTGGTAGCGTAGTGGTTACGAATCGGGCTGCGAACCTTAAGGTCAGCGGTTCGAAACTACCAGCCACTCCGCGGGAGAAAGATGAGGCTTTCTACTCCTGTAAAGATTTACACCCTCGGAAATGCTGTACAGGGTCGCTATGGGTTGGAACCGACTCGACGGCACTTAACAACAACAACAACAACATCATACTATCTAGCCTTTCCACGCCTCAGTTTTTTTATCTGAGGGAAAAAAAATGAAGTAAGTTTACACAAAGATTTGTACATAAATGTTGGCAGTTTTGCTTGTAATAGCCACAAATAAGGAACAACCCAAATGTTGATCAACAGGTGAATGAATAAACAGACTGGAATATTTAGACAATGGTACACTACTCAACACTAACAAGCAAAAACTATTGATGGCTATTGCAGCATAAATGAATCTTAACATAATTATGCTGAGTGGAAAAAGGCAAGTCAAAATAAACAAAATCAATAAAAATCTTGCATATCATTATGATTCCATTTATATAAAATTATAGACAATGCAAGTGACAGAAACCAGACTAATCCTTGCCTAGAGTGAGGGACACGTGGGCAGGAGGACCTGAGAAAACTTTGGAGGTGATGGATAGATCCAATATCTTGATGGTTATTGTCATTAATGTGCCGTCAAGTCGGCTCTGACTTAGAACCACTCTGTATAGAATTTCCAAGAAGCTGCTGGTGGGTTTGAACTACCAACCCTGGGGTTAGCAGTACCAATGTTTATCCTACAGTGCCACACCAGTAGTCTACGTCTTGATGGTTCTTGGTATTGCTGTTGTTGTGTGCCATCAAGTCAGTTCTGACTCACAGTGACCTATATAGGGTTTCTGAGGATTGGCTGGTGAGTTTGAGCCACCAACCATTTAGTTCAAACCAATCTTGAGGTCAAGTGCTTATTCTATAGTGCTACACCAGGAATCTATGTCTTGATGGTAAAGATGGTTTACACAAGGTGTATAGATATGTCAAAATGTATAAATTATATCATTTAAGTATATGCAGGTATGGCGCTGTGGGTTAATGTGCCAGACTGCAAAGCTATTTCAACTGCAAGGTCGGTGGTTCAAGCTCACGAGCCACTGCTTGGAAACCCCATACAGGCTTGTTATGGGTCAGAATTGACTCAATGGCACTTAACAGCAACATATGTCAATAAATCAGTCTTTTTTTTTTTTTTTTTTAAAGAGTTGGGGGGTTTTAAATATGCTGGAATCTAGTACCAGATTGTCATCTATGTAATCAGAGGTAAAGAAACAAGACTTGACAAGACAGAGACTTTTTTTGCTAGTGAGTCAATGTTATTCAAAGATGGGTTCATGCATCTCATAAATCCATCTCTTAGGACCACCTGCAGGGATGTCCTACACTTGGGGAACTTGCTACCAGATGGCACATAAGATTAGAGGTAAGAAAAGCTGGGATTGCTTCAGACACTGCAAGTTTGTCTGGCTCGACAAGTCAGTGCAAGGGAAAGACACCAAGAAAGAAAAGAATCCAAACACACTACCATGAAGCTGATTTCAACTTGTAGTGACTATTGTTATTGCGAGGGCTTCCAAGGAGCAACTGGTAGGTTTCAACCACCGACCTTGTGGTTCAAATCGACCTTTAGATTGAGTGCTTATCCTACAGCACCACACCATATAGAACTGTAAATCTTTCCAGAAACAGTCTCATCTTTCTTCCTCGGAGAGGCTGGTAGGTTTGAACCACTGGCCTCGCGGTTAACCATCTGCCACCAAACTCACAGTGTCACCAGAGTTAGGCAAGGGAACTCTAAAAGTAACTGAGAACTGAGTTGAGATGTTTTAACTCTATTGTAGAATAACTTTCCTTAGCATTATGGTTCAAATCCTAGCTATCCAAACCTGGGTAAGTTAAATAACCCCTCTACACATCCTTTCCCTCATTGATAAAATGGAAATATAAGAAACTGCCTAAAGTAACACAAATTACTGACTTCTCTTTCTTCTATTTTCCTCATCACACTTAATGGGATCTGAAATTACTGTCTTTACTTTTAGCTTTATATTGCCAGTTTTCCCCCATTTGTTACCTTCCCACTGCCAAGAGTAGCAGGGGAGGTCTAGCCTGTTGTGTTCATAATTGTATCAGTAAAGCACTTGACACATAGCATGCCCTCTGTAAATATTTGTTGAGTGGCAGATTGAACTTGGGAAGCATAGCACTACATCTGGAACTCTGTTGATGATCAGCAGTTGAAGAAATTGTTTATTTAGTTTCTTAAATCAAGGTCACAGCATCAAAGATATAAATTTGGCTGTTCCACTATGATCTTGCCAACTTGTTAGATGACAGACAAGTGAAGCAAATGTGGCCAATAGACTAACTCTGAGTTCTTCCAAAGTTCACTGTTTCAATCAAGGTCAAATGAACTTTTCTGCCCTGGGCCACATTGAGTCATGTTAGATTTAAGGGAAGAAGTAAGTAAATGAAATGTTCTGTCTGATCTGCCTGGCTGAACCCCAGTCCATGCCACAGGGGCTAGTCCCCTGGATGGATCCTATAGACCATGGCAGAGAAGAGATAGTTAATAATAAATTATAGACAAGGCAGCAGAAGCCATAGGGAAAATGGATACCCCTTTCCCCAGTCCACATGCTCACTCCCTGGCCTGCTCTACTCCATGGTCTTAATGGGCATCAAAGTGAAACAAATCCAATGAAATGTTTCCTTCAGCTAGGAGTGAATTCAATGATTCATTCCTATTCACACTTTCTCTTCTTCCAACCAAGCAGCTGATCCTAGCTGAGGGAAGAATAAAAGTAGAGGCATTTCAGAGAAGCAGCCTCCAGAGCTATCCTTGTTCCTTTGCTCTCTCTTAAGAATTAAGGCCTTGCTTACTATGGCTTAGTGATAAGCACCATTTGGATCATGATGCCATTTGTGTCCTCTCAACATAGTGATATCTTTGCTGGTCCTCTGGTGGTCACTTTGGTCCTCCTAAGGCCCACTCTTCTCTCAGATCATTCCTTCTCTCAGACTGGTCACATGTCCTCAAACACAGCAAGAGATGCTGGGAAAGGTACTGGCACTGATGGATACTTGATAAGCCCTAATCCTCGCTGCCATGAGGGGATCAACTTTAGGTCTGAGTCTTTTTACAGGGGAACTTGGGAACATCCAGTGAAAGGATCCAGGGAAGCAGAAAGCAAATGACCTTGGCAAGGAAATCTTAGATGAAAAGAGAAACACATGTGATGCTTCTGGATTTTATTCAAAATGAGGTGAAAGATGGAATTGCATGGAACTTTAGGAATTAGTGAAATAGGTCTGAAGATAAAACTAACTCTCTAAGAAAGTGATCATTAAACTGACCATTCTGAATATTTTTGGGTCGCTACAAATTGTAATTCACACTAAATGAACCTACTTGTTGTTTTTGGTGCTAGATGCCATTGAGTCAGTACTGACTCATACTAACCCTATGTACAACAGAATGAACCACTACCTGGTCATGAGCTGACCTCACAATCATTGCTACATTTGAGCCTATTGTTGCTGCTACTGTGCCAATCCACCTTGTTGGGGGTCTTCCTCTTTTTCTCTGACCCTCCATATTTTCAAACATGATGTCCTTTTCAAGGGACTGGTCCCTGCTGATAATATGTCCAAAGTACAAGAGACAATGTCAGTCTTCCTGGCTTCCAAGAAGCATTCTGGCTGTACTTCCAACACAGATTAGTTTGTTCTTTTGTTCTTTTAATATTCTCCCTCAGCATTATAGCTCAAATGTATCAATTCTTCTTCAGTCTTCCTTATTCACTATCCAACTTTCACATGCATTTGTTGTTAAGTGCCTCTGTGTTGGTTCTGACTCCGAGCCACCATGTGTAGGGCTTCTGAGGAGCAGCAGCTGAGCTTGAAACGCTAAACTTGTGGTTCAAACTGACCTTGCAGTTCAGCACAACAATCTGCAGCAGCACACCAGGGGTTGATTCACATGCATATGGGGTTATTAAAAATACCTTATCATGGGTCAGGTACAACTTAGTCCTTAAACTGACATCTTTGCCCTTCAACACTTTAAAGAGGTCTTGTGCAGCAGATTAGCCTAATGTAATACGTCATTTGATTTCCTTACTGTTGCTTTCATGAGTGTTGATGGTAGAACTGAGCAAAATGAAGTTTTTGACAACTTCAATCTTTTCTTCATTCATGTGGATGTTATTTATTAGCCTAATGATGAGAATTTTGGTTTTCTTTACATTGATGTGCAACCCATATCGATGGCTGTGGTCTTTGATCTTCATCAGTAATTATTTTAAGTCATCTTCGGTTTCAGCAAGCAAAGTTTGTACCATCTGTGTCTTATAGGTTGTTAATGAGTTTTCCTCCACTCCTGATGCCACGTTCTTCTTCATATAATCCAGCTTCTCTGATTATGTGTTTAACATACAGATTGAATAAGTGTGGTGATAGAAAACAACCCTGGTGTACACCTTTCCTAATTTCAACCCATTCAGTGTTCCCTTGCTATGTTAAAACAACAAAAAAACCTGGCTCTTGGTCTATGTACAGATTCCTCATAAGCACAATTCAGTGTTTTCTGGAATACTCAATTGTCACAATGCTGTCCAAAGGTTGTCATGATCCACATAATCAAAAGGTCAATAAATTTGCATGGTCAATAAACCACAGGTAAACATCTTTCTGGTATTCTCTGTTTTTTCAGGCAAGATCCATCTGATGTCAGCAATGATATTCCTCGTTCCACGTCCTCTTCTGAATCTGGCTAGAACCTCTCTGGAAGTTCTCTGTCAATGTATGATTGCAGCCATCTCTGTTTTATCTTTAGTAAGATTTTACTTGCATGCAGTATTAATATTGTCCAATGATTTCTGCATTCCACTGGGTCACCCCTCTTTTGAATGGGCACAAATATGAATTTCTTCCAGTCAGTTGACCAGGTAGTTTTCTTTCCAATTTCTTGACATAGATCAGTGAGTGCCCTCCAGTGCTGTCTCACTTTGTTGAAAGATTTCAATTTGTATTCCATCATTTCCTGGAACCTTGTTCTTTGCCAATGCTTTCAATGCACTTTGGATTTCTTCCTTCAGTATCATTTGGTCTTGATCATATGCTAACTTTCCAAATGGTTAAACATCAATCATCTATTTTTGGTTCAGTAACTCTGTGTGTTCCTTCAATCTTTTTTTTGATGCTTTCTGCATCATTCAATATTTTGCCTATAGAATCCTTCAATATTGCAAGCCTCGGCTTGAATTTTTTTCTTCATTTCTTTTAACTTGAGAAATGCTGAGGATGTTCTTCCCTTTTGATTTCCTAATTCCAGGTCTCTGCATATTTCACTATAATTCTTAATTTTGTCTTCTCAAGCTGCCCTTTGAGATTTTCTGTTCAGTTCTGTGATTCCTCATTTCTTTCATTTGCTTTAGCATCTCTATGCTGGAAAGTAAGTTTCAGTCTCTTCTGACATTATGGTCTTTTCCTTCTTTCTTGTCTTCTTAATGAACTTTTGCTTTCTTTTTGTATGATATTCTTTTTTTTTTAATGTTTATTGAAAATTATATGATAGTTTA
>NW_006408541.1:27035212-27042948 GCF_000296735.1 Chrysochloris asiatica | reverse complement strand
TTTTGATTTGTGCTCCATCAGCAACTGAAAGTCCTGAAAGCTTTATTTCATTTGTGTCATCACAATCAACTCTACTTTGACGAGGCAGCTCTTCCCCAGTCATATTTTGAGTGCCTTCCAACCGGAGGTGCTCATCTTCTTGCAGTATATCTGACAATATTCTGATGCTCTTCATCAAGTTTCAATATTCAATATTCTGATGATGACAGTGTTCCACTATTATTCATAAGGTTTTCAGTGATTAAATATTCAGCTGTAGTCTGTCTTTCCATCTTCCAAGTCTGTCTTCTTCTGGAAGCTCATCTGAAACTTGTCAACCATGGGTATTTAAATCTTGCTGGTATTTAAAATGCCCATGGCATAGCTTCCAGGATCATAGCAATACCCAAGCTACCACAATGTCACAAGATGACAGATGAGTGGTAGATGAATCTATTTACTAATTATTAATTCAGTTATAATCATGTCAAGTCTATTAGTAGACTTGTATTTCACTTTTTTTCAAGAGAAAACAAACAAAAATAAAATTTTGGCTGAAATCACGTCACTATATAATAAATTCAGAGAACTCTTCTATGAATGTATTATAGATAATCATATTTGAAATTTTGTCATAGAAGTAAATTTATATTTTTGTACTAATGAACACGTTAAAATTATTATTTTTTTAATGTGCTTGTGTTAAAGCCCCTTCTAAGAATGAAACTCAAAGGAAACCCATGAGTGTTCCAGTATGGTCACTGGTTATTGCCCTGGTCTACTTGTGAATAGAAGTAGGGGAAATGCAGCAATGAAGACATAGGCTGAGTTTAGCCATGTTCCATCAACACCCATTGAACTTTGCATGAGAGAGAGAAGAAGACAGGTGCTGGTCTGAAGTTTAGGGAGACATGGAAACTCCTAAGACCATGGACATTGACCTAGCCACTGGTGGCTAGATCTGAGTGTGAAATTTCCAGCTGGTATAAAGTGGAAGGAGGCATGTAAGAATCCCCAAATTTGTAGATAGCACCCATTTGACCTAGCTTGGATGTCTAGTTGACCAGAATGCAACCAGATGAAGATAAAGAAGTTTGATACAGGGAGAAAGCATAAAATGCTACAATTTGATGAACTGGACCTTTATATTGCTCAAAATTTCAACCAAAATGGAAGGATTCTTCATAACAAACGTCAAGTTTGTCTCCTCAGTACATTGGATTGATAGGGATGGGCAACTTAGACATGGGTTATCAAAAATGGGGGGCTATAAAGGCACAAAGTGTCTGGCTTACAAGCTTTGATGAGTGTGCTTAGTTTCAGAATGAGGGGGGTAATGTAGAATCCCCACTGAATAGGTTTCCTCTTTTCCAGATGGATCTGGTGAAAGGGGATGAGTGTGATGGTGATAGTATTTTATGATTCATTTGTGGGTAATTTTATCAGTACTAATTGTGATGGTCACAACTGTAAATGTAGAAGATGTATAACTAAAAGGGGGCGTAGTTAATCTTTATTTCAGGAACTGAGGACCCTAACACTATCATGAGGGAAGAGCATGAGTAGAGTTTGAGATCCTAACCAGAAAAGCGGCAACAGCAGAGACAGTGGCAGAGGTGATGGCATAGAGAGATAGAGCAGCTGAGGACTCTAGGCCCATGGACTGAGAAAGGCTGTATGTTTGTGGGCAGGAAGCTGGCTTGCAAAATGTGCCCTTTGGATATTTAAATTAATATTTTTGTTGTTGTTTTTCATGTGTTCAACTAAAAAAGGAATCGTGGTAAATACTGTGAACTTATGGTACATGGAGGGGATTATAATCATTGCAATGGATGAAGCATGATTTCTTGAATGTAAACCTGATAATCTGTTCTGAAAACCTTTATGCAATTCAAAATAAAAACTTAAAAAAAAAATTGTTGTTGTAGTTAAGTGCTGTCGAGTCAGTTCCAACTCATAGTGATACTGTATAGGGTTTCTGAGGAGCCATCAACAGGGTACTGACAGAAATTCAAGTCAGATTCAGAAGAAAACATGAAACAAGAGATAACTTTACTGACGTCAGATAATCTTGGCTGAAAGCAGAGACTGTCAGAAAATGTTTACTTGTGCTTTATTGACTATTCAAGGCATTCAACTATTTGGCTCATAATAAGTTATAGATATCATTGCGAAGAATGGCTATTTCAGAACACTTACTTGCGCTCATGAGGAACCTGTATGTAGACCAAGGGGACACTGAATAGTTCAAAATCAGAAAAGGTGTACCTCTGGGCTCTATGCTTTCACCATACTTATTCAATCTGTATGCTGGGCAAATAATCTGAGAAACTGGATTATATGAAGAAGAACATGGCATTAGGATTGAAAGAAGACTCGCTAACAACCTGTGATATTTAGATGACACTCCGAAGGGCAAGGTCCACAGAGCTAAGCCTGTGTTTTCTGCATGGGGCCTTGTGCAAAATGGAAATGAGGAAAATGTATAAAACCTACAAAAATCGTTCTAAACTTTTGGTTCAAATTTTTTTTACTGCTTTAAAGATAAAGACATACTGAAAATCAGAATACCTGCTCCAGTCTAACTCCTCTGTGAAGTCCCCTTTGATCAAAATAATGTTAGAAGGTAACTCTCATGATCTGTTTAGCATCAAGATAAGGTCAGGCTTTAATTAATACTGAATTACCAAAGAATTCGTATGGAAATGCATATGACATCTACATTATAACCATAATTAGCTAATTAACCAATCAATTATAATGATTTATGTGATCATAATAAATATATGGCAAATGGTTATTAATTCCTAGAGTTTCCAAAGTGAATGCATTCATCACAGTTGAATCTATGGCATAATGTGGGCCTAATTGTCTTTCTGAACTTCAGGGTATGATGTAATAACTTTTATCTGCTTAGGACTTTTGCAAAGTTTATCAAGCACTCTGCCACACACATTATCTTATATTTTCTCTCACAACAAATTTGTGAAGCATTGAAAGGAGAGGATTATTATATTGTTGTTGTTGTCATTGTTGTTGTTGTTCCCATTTCGCAGGCAGTAAAACTATGTTTTAGAAAAGTTGGATGTTTTCCCAGTATTCCACATCTCTGTATTTTCTCTTTCAAATGTGTCTTCTAACAATCTTGTGGGTATTTGGAATTCTGGACATGAACATTTAGATAAGTCTTTCTTTTTACCTTCCCAGATCTTTTGTTAGAAAATCTTATCAGTGTTTATTTAAAAAATGAATCAACTTGTCATCATATCACAGCCATAAATGGGAAGATAATTTTACTTTACCACTGAGAGAGAAAAGCCCTGCCTTTTCTCCAGAAGAGAAAAAAAACTTTAGGACTTGGCACCCCTGTGCTTCCACTCTGTGGAGGTAAAGCAAGCCATTTTTTTTTTTTTTCCAATTTCCTGACGATGCCTAGCACACCTTTCAGCATGTTGTTGTTGTTAAGTGTGCCAACCCATAATGCTTGAGTCAGTGCTGACCCATAGCCATCCTGTATAGGGTTTTGGAGGAGCACCTGGTAAGCTTGAACCACCAACCTTGTAGTTCAAACGGCTTTGCAGTCTGACGCTTTAACCCACAGTGCTACACCAAGCATGTAGTAGTAATTAAATAAATGTGCTTGCTGAATGAAACATACCCAATTGCCCCAAGGTTGGCAGTTTAAACCCACCAGTCCTTCCTTGAAAATCTTGTACAGCATTGCTATGAGTTGGAACTGACTCAACAGTGCTGAATAACATCACCAAATTGAAAGAAGAACAAAACTAAAGCCAAAATGAAGCAAACAAACAAAACAAAATGCTGATGGATCATTTAGAATCAGACATCAAACCCTAGAATCAAAAGGGATACTTAGAGTTCTGCATTCAATTATTCTCTGATTTTCCCTGGGAAAATTGTGTGACTTTTGGATATGTGGGCACTGTAAATGTGGAATAAGTCAATAAAGGAACATCAACAGTGATGAAGCTGGGCCTAGGCTTAGAATGGGAGAAGAAAGAGGGGGTCATTCTAGATTACAGCAATAACAGCTGTCCAGGGTTAGAGTAGGAGAGAAAACAGTGAGTTAAGGAGAAAGACCATGGGGGCCATGCAGACATCAGATTAGCACCAGGAAGCAGGAGGAGACATTCAAAGACAGAAAGCTCAGTTGTGGGAATGTTCATCATGGAGATGTTGGAAACCCAAAAGCAAGTGGAGGCAGAATATGGTGGGGGAAACATGACCAGCTATAGCAAGACATCACTGGTAGTATCCCTACAGAGGAAACGCTATCTCACTAAAGGGTTTTTGAGCAGTAGGTAAAGTTTTAAGATCCTGCTCATCTGCTCTTCAAAACATCAGTAATGCTTTGAAATAGATTCTGAATCTGGAACAATTTTTAATGAGGATCTTAATGTTGTTGTTAAGTGCTGTCAAGTCTATTCTGGCTCACAGTGACCCTGGATAGGGTTTCTGAGGAGGGACTGGTGGATTTGAACTGCCTACCATCTGGTTCAAACTGACCTTGTGGACAAGTGTTTATCTTACAGTGCCACACTAGGACTCCAAGGTATGCCATGGACTCATAGTGACCCTATATAGGTTTCTGAGGCTATAAATCTTTTCAGGAGCAGAAAGCCTTATCTTTCTCCTGCAGAACAGCTGGTAGTTTTGAACTCCTGATCTTGAGGTTAGCAGCCAGACTTGTAACCACTATGCTACCAGAGCTCCCTCAAGAATCTTATAAGTGACATTAATAATTCTACTCCAAACAGGGAAGAATTACTCTGAAAAGGATCAGCAAAGCAGGGTGTCCACATTCACCTGTACCGTACATATACCACATACCTTAACCACATTTAGCTAGAAAGTACAGTTTTTACCATTTGAAGAGGAATTCAAGGTTAAAGACAGAAACATACCTATTATTTATAAGTCTACTTAAGCGAGTTCACAGGTAAACTCTATAGAGGTTTTTAACAACGTCTATTCTGCGACTCCTGGTGTAGTGCTGCGGGTTAATGTACTGGACAGCAAAGTTGGTTTGAACCACAAGGTTGGTGGTTCAAGCTCACCAGCCACTCTGGGGAAACCCTAAACAGGGTCACTATGAGCTAAAACTGACTCGGTGACACTTAACTATTCATTTTCAGTTATTACAAGTATGCGGTAGGCATATCCTCCCAAGTTAAAATTAGTTCCCTTTCTAAATGTTATATTAATTTGTTAGTCTGTGCACTTATCAATCATTTATTTAAAGTCTAGCATACTGGATCTGAACTACTAGTGTGGCACAGGAAGATCAGCACTGGACTTTGAACCACAGGCTGGCAGTTGAAACCTACCAGCTGCTCCTTGGAAATCCTTTATTTACATGGTCGCTATGAGTCAGAACTAACTCAATGGCACCTAACAATAACATACTGCAATAAGCATCAGAGAAAGCATATAACTTTTCAAAAAATATTTTTTCCTTCCCAAGAATTATAGCTTACAAGAAGATGTATAAGTGAATTAGTGTCTTTTGGAACTGGACCCACCTGACAACTGTTGTTGTTAGGTGCCATCAAGTCAATACTGACTCATAGCAATTCTATGCACAACAGAATGAAATGCCAACCTCACAATTGTTGCCACCCTTTTGCTAATTGATGCTGCCACTTTGCCAATCCATCTCACTGGTGTCTTCCTCTTTTTATCTGACCCTTCACCTTACCAAACATGATATCCTTTTCCAGCGACGAGTCCCTCCTGACAATATGTCCAAAGTATGAGAGACGAAGTTTGGCCATCTTGGCTTCCAAGGAGCACTCTGGCTGCACTTCTTCCAACACAGATCTATTGGTTCTTTTGGCAGCCCATGGCACTTTCAATATTCTCCTCCAACACCATAACTCAAATGCATCAATTCTTCCACTGTCTTCCTTATTCACTGTCCAGCTTTCACATGCATATGAGGTTATTGAAAATACCATGGCTTGGGTCAGGCACACCTTAGTCCTCAAGCCGACATCTTTGCTTTTCAACACTCTAAAAAGGTCTTGCGAATCAGATTTGCCTAATACAATATGTCGTTTGGTTTCACCTGACAACTAGAGCTTTGTTTAAGGCATGCAAAGACTGGTTCAAGTCTATGAGTCTCCAATCAGTTAAGCAGGCTCGCAGAATTGAACCAACTACTGTCCCTGGGTTTAAGGTATCCAGAAGATTCTGTCACTATTCAGGAAGTGGAATCGCATGTGGAATGATTAACAACACAAATGCTAGAGTCAATGGAATGTGTGCTCTCTTCCTATTCCTACTACTTATTCAGTGATTCAACTTGGGCAGGCTAACTTTTTGAGCATCATTTTCCTTTCCTATAAAAAGGGCATAATGATAATGATTTTACATGGTTGAGTATAAAGAAGTGCTTCATCTAAAGTGTACAGATAAGTGTTCGGCAATTAAAAGATGTCTTACAAGATACTCTAGAAACAGAGCTTGAGACAAAGCGTCTGTGTTAATGTTTTACTGGAAGATGTAATCCCACTGCAGTGAGAGTGAGAGCAGGGAGTGAGCCTAGGGCAGATGGGAAGCACATCCATGCTTTTTGTAAAGAGTCAGAACCAGCCATTCAGTTATGGTGGGATCCCTGATTCAGAAGAGTCCAACAGACAATGGCATGGAGAGGAATTTTATAGGCCAGATTCCTCCCTTTTCCTGTCATTCATCAACTAGTTTGTCCAGCCTGACTTCAGAAATGTCCAGTTTTGAGGTAGTGTGGTGAGACAGTAGTATTATTCAGGAATCCCTTAGCCCAGGCTGGCTCTGGGAACATGTCATGGAATCAGCATGCTGCTTGATTCCGTGGGATACCTTGGTTTTGCCTGATGCCTGGTTTTGATTAGAGGCATATGTCATGTTCAAAGACCTGTGCTCAGCTCAGCCTCTCCATGCTCTTATGTAATTAGTTTGTTTAAGCTGTGTCTCCGATTAAGTCAGGTCTTGACTGTGGCCCTAAGTATAAGAGTGTAATAGGATATACCTATTAAACAGATGTTGGACCTTAATGGATGTGTTTTGAACAATCAATTGGAATTAAACATTCAATAACTACTGTAGAACAAGAAATTATATCTCCTTACATTAAATTAAGCAATGTGACCTCTTAGGGGCTCGATTAGCAATGAATTCCCCAAGCAGGCTTTGTATCAGAATCTATGAGGAGACATTTTGTAATTTAGATTTCCAGAACCCATAGTGGTTATGAATTGGACTGTTAATCTCATGGTCAGCAGTTAGAAACTTCCAGTGGTTCTGCAGGAGAAAGATGAGGCTTTCTGCTCCCATAAAGGTTTATAGCCTCAGAAACTCTACACAGGGTTGCTATGAGTCGGAACCATTTCCACAGCACATAACCACCACCACCACTCACCAAGTATTTTGATTCATAGGTCTGGGTGAAACATAGGCATATGAATTTTTAAAGTCTCCTCAGAAAAAATGATGATATTCAGTGGGGTTTGGAGTCCATGAAATGGTCAGAAATGGGCCCCGCGACGGCCATCGAGAGCAAATCCAGTGACTCACCTCTGCCCCGCTAACTCCTCGCTTATATCCCCTTTGCACACGCTCACACCTGGCCCGAGATGGCGGCGGCAGCTGCGGGGGACTCAGATTCCTGGGACGGTGGAAACGTTCTCCGTGGAGGACCCAGTGCGGAAGGTGTGGGGCAGCGGCACTGCCGGCGGGGACCGCTGGGAAGGCGAGGA
>NW_006408541.1:27004979-27032107 GCF_000296735.1 Chrysochloris asiatica | reverse complement strand
TCTCCTTTTATATATGTATATATATAGCACCTGGTAAGCACAAGTTGCTGAAGTAGACTCCTCTGTGGGCATATTAAATTTGCTTAAGATATTCTTTTGCTCCAAAAAGTGTTGGCAGTTTAACCAAGAGAGGGAGATCAAATGTTTATTCAGCCCCTGCTATGTGTCATGAGTGTGAAAGGTATGTGATTTTACATTTCATATCTCATAATTGTACCAAAGAGAAGATAGTGTTACCTGAATTTCTCATTCAAGTCTCTGTCTACAGATGAAGGAATCAAACCTCAAAAAGGGGCTTGCCTCCAAAATATACAAATAATCAGTGACCTTTACTATTATGAAGACAATAACTAAATAAAAAGGTCCTGGTGTGGTACTGTAGGATAAGCATTATACTGCTAACCCCAAGGTAGGTGGTTCAAACCCACAAGCTGGTCCTCAGAAACCCTATACAGGGTTGCTGCCACAAGAACAATCAAATAAAATCAACATGAAACTAAATCCTTCCTTTCACTTTTCTTTTCAATCTTGACATCAAGGGTCCACACAGCATTTCTCCCTTTAACCCTAGCCACCCAGATCCAGGTCGAAGCTCACAATTTAGAGGGCATGGTCCTCCGTCAGCCAAGTGCACCAAAGACCTCATGTGCCAGCTGAAAGTTCAGGGGCATCATGACATCCTCACTTCTGACCTACTGGCTATAAATCAGGGAGTTTTTCAATACCCTTTTAGGATGCCTAGGGGAACTCCCTGGGGTCCTTCACTTCTGTTCTGTTGACAATGGATTTGGGGATTCCCATTGCCCTCCTCAGGATAACAGGGGTTTCCAGTCCCCTTCACTCCTGACCTACTGGCATCTATAACTTTTGGGGCTTTGATAATTTGCTGGGATCGCCCACTGAACTCATGGAAAACACTATACTTAGGATTACAGCTTTATTATAGCAAACAGACACAAATGTAGAGACACACAGGAGAGGTCTGGGAGAGTTGCCAACGAGGACCTTCCATGCCCCAAAGGGCATGCTACTCTTTCAGGTACACGGATGTTTTCCACCTACAGGGAAACCCACGAAGCTTCCATGTCCAGAGCCGTTTTTAGCCTCATGCCATGCTGTGATTAACTGAATAGGTGGACCTCCCTCTGGAGATCAGTGGCTAGCAGGCCTTTCTCTGACCTGGCCAGTCCCACTCCTGAATATGCTCATTAGCATCAACTTTCAGGCGAGGTCTGGAGGCCTTAATGACATAGGCGCCTCAATTAATTAGGAAACCACAAAACTTGAGAATGATCTTAAGCCTAAGTGGCGCAGTGGTTAAATGTTAGGCTGCTAGCCCACAAGTGGGCAGTTTGAACCCACTGCCAGCCAACAGTCTACTTCTGAGACTTACAGCCATGGAAACCTTATGCAGCGATTATACTCTATTCTATAGTGTTGCTACAAAGCAGTATTGATTAGATCACAATGAGTTTTTGTTTTATTTTTGATTATCTTTCAGGGGAGAAAGGCAAGTACATTTTTGTTGAAGATAATTTACAAAATAGTTGCAGCAGTGCATTGAGAGAAATTCAAGTGGGATTCAATGGAGGATGTGGAATGAGGGATGTTACTGTTGAAATCAGATGGATCTTGGCTGAAAGCAGAGAATACCAGAAAGATGTTCACCTGTATTTCATTGACTATGTAAAGACATTTGACTTTGTGGAACTTAACAAATTCTGAATAGCATTACAAAGAATGGGAATTCCTTGAGAACTGATGCATAAACTAAGTGTCTGTTTATGAACAGAACAAGGGGGTATTGAGTGGTTTAAAACTCAGAAAAGGTATTTGTTATAGCCTTTTGTTATACATATTTCATCTATATGCTGAACAAAAAGAAGAACATGGCATCAAGATTGTAAGATGGATCATTAACAAGCTGTGACATCCAAATGACACAACCTTTCTTGCTGAAAGTGAAGAGGTCTTGAAGCACTTTCTGATAAAGATCAAAGACTACAGCTTTCAGTATGGATTTGTAAAGAAAACAAAAATACTCATGATTATATCAATAAATAGTGTGGTGCTGTGGGTTAATGCGCTGGACTGCAAAGTTGGTTTGAACTGCAAGGTTGGCTGTTCAAGCTTACTAGTCACTTCTCAGAAACCCTATACAGGGCCACTATGTGTTGGAACCAACTTGACAGCACTTAACAGCAACAACAATAACAATATCAATGAATGGAGTCCTGATGTGGTGCTGTGTGAAAAAGCACTAGACCACAAGGTCTGTTTGAACCACAAAGTCAGCACTTCCAACTCCCCAGCTGCTCCTTGGAAACCCTCTACAGGGTGACTATGAGTCAGAACCAACTCGATGGTACTTAACAAAAACAAAATAGTAAATGGAGTCCTGGTGTGCTGCTGTAGGATAAGTGTTCGACTGCAAGGTCTGTTTGAAACACAAGTCAGACTTACTAGCTGCTCCTGGGAAACTCGATACAGGGTTGCTATGGGTTGGAACTGACTCCAAGGCACTTAACAACAACAACATATCAATAAACAATACCCTGATAAACAGAGAAAAGACTGAAGTTGTCAAATATTTCATTTTACTTGGATCTACAATCAACACTCACAGAAATAGAAGCCAAGAAGCCACGTTGCTTTGGGCAAATCTGTTGCACAAGATCTCTTGAAAGTGTTAAAAATTGCCTCCTATGTATGGTAGTGTAGTTGTTACAAGTTGGGCTGCTAACCTCAAGGTCTGCAGTTGTAAACTACCAGCCATTCCATGGCAGAAAGATGAGGTTTTCTGATCCCGTAAAGATTTACATCTTGGAAACCCTATAAGGGTCACTATGGGTCAGAACCAACTCCATGGCACACCACCACCACCATGTATGTGAAAGCTGGACAACGAATAAGGAAGACAGGAGAAAAATTGTTAACATTTGAATTGTGGTGTTATTGAAGACTATTGAAAGTACCATGGACTACTAGAAGAACAAACCAATCTGTCTTGGAAGAAATACAGTCAGAATGGTCTTTAGAAGCCAGGATGGTGAAACTTCATCTCATGTTATGAGCAGGGTCCAGTCCCTGGAGAAGGACATCATGCTTGGTAAAGTGGAAAGGCAGAAAGACACTCAGTGAACTAGAGTTTTAATTACAACAAAGTGGCTGCAATAATGGGTCAAGATATGTGCGGGTGGCATAGGACTGGGCAGTGTTTCCTCCTGTTGTGAATCAGAACTGACTTAACAGCAACCACCCCAAAACCTTCTAAGGTGCAGGAGCCATCTCTCTCTCTCTTGTAGATTAACATGCGCATTAAGAATTTGTTGTCAATGTCAGCAGGCTGGCTTTTCCAATGTTACAATTGTCTTTTCTTTCAGGAGCTGGAAATGTTCTCAAAACTGTCCTGAAGGCAAGTAATGCTTTCGGTTGTTGTCACCTTTCGAGAGGAACAATCAGCAACTTCGCTTTCTGACTTCATTCTACCTGTGACATTTTTCACACAGGCTCTGACAGAGACAGCAATTATAAAGACATCCAGGTTGACATTCAAGGATTCTTGAAGTTAACAAATTGTCCAGGGATAAATGACAATGAAGTTGGCAGACTACAAGTTCCTTCATAAAAATGCATGCAGGAGGGGATGGAGACCAAACCTGGTGAGGAGGCTCTTGTCACCCCTGCGTGTAACACAGTGCGTTGTTGTAAGTGGGACTCAACCTCCACATGTGTCTCCTGGGGGACCAATTTTGCTGAAATCAGCTGGACTGTAGTCTGAATAGTCAGAATATTCCAGGGAAAAACAATGAAAATACTTAAACAAATAGAGCTTCTTGATTTGCTGACAGTACTCAAGGGCAGAGATAGCATTCATTCAAATCTAATTCCTTCAGCATAAATACACCACTTATTGGCCCACCATTGCTCAAAATCTACTGTTTTTGCAGCCCCACTAGAACCCAGTCGCAGGTTCCAGATGTCCTATCTCCTTCCATCGCTTCTGCTGACAAGAATCCCCTCTTTCAGGTCCTAGGAATATTTGACATCCTGGTGCTTTGTCCTTTGTTCCCTTGACCTGTAACTGCCTCTCCCAGTTTCCTACTGAGGAACCCTCCTTAAAGTCACCTTTTTTGTGATACACATGAGAATGAGCTCATCATTCCTGAGCGGGAAACCCAGGGAATCACCCATAGTGTCTTGGGGCCATGGGTTGACCTCAGTAAACTTCACCTCAAGACAGGGGTCATACAGAATTCAGGCCTGGGCCAATTCCAAGAGACAATTCCCTATGTTTTTTTTTTTTTGTTTTTTTTTGTTTTTTTTTAAGTTAAATTCTAAATGAAGTATCACATACATACATACATTTTCTATATTAAGAGTTGTTGTTGTTGTTGTTAAGTGTCATCATGCTAGTTCTGACCCATTGTTGTTGTTGTTAAGTGCTGTCGAGTCGGTTCCGACCCATAGAGACCCTGTATAGGGTTTCCGAGGAGCAGCTGGTGAGTTTGAACTGCCAACCTTGCTGTTTAAGACGACTTTGCAGTCCAGAGCATTAACCCACAGTGCCACACCAGAAGTTCTTTACAAAATGAACACAGCCCCAAGACTACTGCCAGCCACAACCTCTATCTAAAGTGGAATACTATCCCGACTTGTAACATCATGCTGATGATGTTACTAGGTGCTGTCCAGTCAATTTTTGACTCCTGGCAACCCCATGTGACAGAGTAGAATTGTCCCCTAGGGTTTTCTAGGCTGTAATCTTTACAGGAGCAGGTCTCCAAGTCTTTTCCCCATAATGCTGCGTGGGGGGTTTGAACTGCCAATGTTTGGGCTTGATGTCAAGTACTTAACTGTTGTGTCACCAGGGCTCCTTTCTAAGAGCATGCTGTTGTTGGTAAGTGCTGTCCAGTCAGTTCCAACTCACAGAGACACTGTGTAGGATTTCCAAGGAGAGACTTGTGGGTGAATCACTGACCTTGCAATTAGTAGTTCACTGCTTATCCTATCGCTTGCAAGTCACTGCTCATTGTATAGTGCCACACCAGGACTCACAATAAGGGCAGCTCTACTCTGCCACCCAGGGCTTCTATGAGTCTATATTGATTCAATGTCACCAATGACAAGAAGTCACAGTGCTGGTGATGGTGATGGTCTAGGCCTCTCACTACTCTCCACCCATCCGTACCTCCTGAATTTCTGCATCTAATACATAGGTGTCCCTATTCCTTTGTGGCTAACTTCTCCAGCTGGAAATGCAAAATGTTTCTTTCTAAAGCATTTCTAGAGCATTCACCATGAACCAGACACTGAGCTCATTCTTACTCACTTAGACCCTGCCCCATGGATACATTCCAGGTGGGAAGAAAGGCATCACTGGGGTGGGAATGAATGTGATTAACTCTGCATGTGGGCAAAAGTATTGGTTTTACCAAAATGATGATAGAAAAAAACATGACAGAGATTGTCAACGTAATGGCAAAACCTGCAGATGAACACTGAGGCAGTCACTTAAATATATCAAACACTTCCCCCAAAACTGGAACTCAAGAGATCTTGCCTTCATCAAACTAGACCTTCTAACAAAGCATGGTTCTTTCTCTTTGCATACCCATCTATGGTGATTTATGGATATCACCTTGGTTTTAGATGTAGACTTGTTGTTTGCTTGTTGTTGTTGTCTAAGCTTCCATTTTGGAGTCTGGGTGTGGTGCTGTGGGTTAATGCACTAGACTGCAAAGTCAGTTTGAACAGCAATGTTGGTGGTTCAAACTCATCAGCTGCTCCTCAGAAACCCTATACAAGTCACTACGGGTCGGAACTGACTCAACAGCACTTAATAACAACAACAGTCCTCCATCCACATATTTGGCAGAGTATTTCTGGAAGATTTGACCAAAAAGTAAGAGTAAGAAACAAACAACAACCGAGACAGAGGCAGGTTGGTTGGGAGATAGAGCAATACAGACCCACCTTTGGTAACTCATGAATCACTTGATGTCTTTGAGACTTTTGCTCACATAAAGAAACTCAGGGCTCTGCAACCTTGTCCCAATGGATCTGGGTAGTGATGGAGGCAGCATAAACCCAACAGGAGAGAGCCTTCCCTGCAGCAGCCCAGAAAGCACTTGTGAATGTGGCAGGAAATGAGATCTTAAGTCAGTGCATAAAACAATCAAATCCATCACAGCCTTGGAATGGGCCCTCATAACTCAGAGACTGTCATAGCCCTTTGTGTGCATGGCGACAATCCTGGAAGAACTGACGAACTGAGCTCCCAGTCTGTTAAATCCATTCTGACAGCCAGAGGAATATATTTCCAACGCCAAGTCACATCATTTTCCTTGAGCTCATTTGACTGCAGGCTAAGAAGCTATTGTAGAAAACAAAGGGATAGGGGTGGCAGTGCTGGAATAATGAATATTAATGAATTTAATTCTGTGTGTTGGGATTGAGCTGGTTCTAGTAGGATGAGAAGACAGATAAAGAACAAATTCACTGATATTTCAAAATGGATGGTCTTGGCCATCCATCTCCCCTGACACATGTTTACTATGTGTCTACTTTTTGTCTGAACTGGACTTAGCAAAGATGGAAGCCACTTGCTCCCTGTCCTCAGGGACCACAGACTCTGTTGGAGACAAAGATTTATAAGTAGTCATAGCAGTTGAAGGTTTGACCACTAGCTCAGAGGCTGGTGGTTTGAACCTACCCAGAGATGCTTTTGAAGACAGACTGGCAATCTATTTCGGAAAGACCAGAGTTTTGAAAAACCTTATGAAGTAGTTTTACTCTTCACATGAGAGGTTACCATGAGTCAGAGTCAACTTGATGGAAACGAGCATTAGAAAGACGACCACAAAGTCTGGGGAAGCTCCCCAGAATATGTCTACTCCTCAGGTAAACATATAAACCAATCCTACTGGATGCCTACTGGGGTAAGAGCTTGAGATTCAGATAAAGCTGACATAGCACAGGTACAATGACTACTGACCAGGAAAGTCTCAAGTTATACTAATTTTTCTCATTACCTTCAAGTCTGAATTTTGATGTATAACATAGGGTGTACATATTTTAGGGTCCAAGTGCCATAGGATAACACTGTACTGCTAACCACAAGGTTGGTGGTTCAAACCCACCAGTTGTCCCTCAGAAACCCTACAAGGTGGAACCGACTCATGGTACTTAACAGCAACAACCACAGAATCTAGAATAAGACTGGAGATATCAATTCTAGTGCCCCCCTTTTTCTCTCTCCACTAAATCCTCCCTAGGTTCAGTTTTCAGTTAGGAAAATCACTCTTAACCTCCAGTTGGTGGCAACATCCTATTGGCCATATCTCCAGTGTGGCTATGGAGGGGAACTACAGCGGGGAGGCTTACCTTAAGTGGAAGCAGCTATCAGCAAGCATCTGTTGAGTCGGTTTGACATTAGGTGGGCTCTAGATAAAGTATGGGAGCCCTGGTGTGGCACTATGGGCTAATGTACTGGACTGCAAAGTTGGTTTGAATCACAAGGTCGGTGGTTCAATCTCACCAGCCACTCCTCAGAAACCCTACACACAGTCACTATGAGTCAGAACTGACTCAATGGCACTTAACAACAACATTCAGTACAATCTGACTCATAGAGACTCTATAGGACAAAGCAGAACTCTTCCCTAGTATATCTGAAGCCTTAACTATTTACGGGAAAAGATGGCCTCCTCTTTCTCCTAAGAAGTGGCTGATGGGTAGTAGTCCAGATCTGTTTTTATTGGAACACAGCCATGCCCATTTGTTCATGGTTGTTTTCGAGTTTACAATAGCAGAGTTGTTGTTGTTGTTGTTGTTGTTAAGTGCCATTGAGTCGATTCCAACTCATAGTAACCCTGTATAGGATTTCGGAGAAACAGCTGGTAAGTTTGAACTACCTATCTTGTAGTTCAAACTGACTTTGTGGTCCAGTTCATATCCTACAGCACCACACCAGGACTCCAAGTGGCCCATAAGGTCTATTAATCCTAAAATATTTAATCTCTGATTCCTTATACAATATTTGGCAATCCCTGATTAGAAATATTCTTCTACTTTTGCTACAATAAACTCCCACTGGCCTTCTCTGATCTTTCTGTTTTGGTAGTGGAAATCTAACATTAACTGAATCCAGGAACACAGGTCTTTATGATATTACTTAGTTTGTATTTGGCAATAGGGATACTGTAGATTCCTGAAAAATTAGAAATTTGTTTGATACAGGACCCTAGAGTCCTGACATCCATGCCTCTAGACACCTCCCCCACCCAAATCAAGTAGGTTCTGGGTAAGTAACTCCCACCTCTGATGCTAAATCTACTCCACAACATTAGCTGTGGTCCACAGTATTAGCACTATTGTTATTATCCACCCTAACTGAAAAAATGGAATTCTATTAGCAATATAGCAGGAAGGTTGCTCCTCCAATGTCTGCAGGAGTCTTACCCAAAAGCAATTCAAGTTCATTAAAATCACAATGATCTGATTCTCAATTAAGTGGGATGATAATTTAATTAACAATGCCCACTTAATTGTAGATGGCAGGAAATAGAGACATGCAAACTCCATGAAGGCTTTGATAACTTAACCTGAAATACAGTAGAAGGCTCAATGGGTTCTATACACTATGGCAAAGAAAAGATCAGAGGAAGGGAAACCTGGCTTTGCTTAGAAAATCCAGTTCTGATAAGGAATGATACTGTTAAAGAATGGGTACCAGGCTGTCTAGATGAGGCTTCTGCATCAGCTCCTGTACTTCATGTCATCCAACGCATTCATTTGTTCCTTCACTTTTCCATGCTCTCTCTCCTTTCCTACGTCCTACCTTCCAACATCAATTATGAATGTAGTCCTACTCTATTAAGTACCAGACGCTTTATAGGATAGCCAGCCGGATGGGTACAGAACCATCTTTCTATTGGAAGAGGTCAGGGCATTTAGAATTTCAAGAGAAAGAGTGATAATGATGCTGATAACTATAGTTTACTGATGATCCCTTATTATGCACCAGGCACTATACCTACTACGTGCTTTAATCTCATTATCTTACATTGTGATCACAAAACTCTGGGAGCTAGGTCTGACCATCTGCATTGAACCAATGAGAAGCTTAGGGTGATCAAGAGACATTCCAGGGGTCATAGGGCTAATAAAGGGCAGAACCCAGATGCAGAAGCCATGTGCCTGATGCTCTTGCTCTGAAAAGCTGGCAATTGTTTCCCTCCTCCCAGCTTTTAGGCCTATCCAATGGCACGTGCCTCCCATCTTCCCTATCAACCTTTGATGCTTCTATCCTTATTAAATAAACAAATAAACAAACAGGCAAACTGAACAAAACAACTAGTTGCCCTGGAGTTGACAACCCTATCTGTGTCCCAGTAGAACTGTGCTCCAGAGGGTTTTTAAAGCATATGAACCTTTTGGAAATAGAGTGCCCAGGCTTTCTTCTGAGGTGGACTCTAAGTGCCAACCTTTTAGTTAGCAGAGTCTTACCCAAAAGCAATTCAAGTTCATTAAAATCACAATGATCTGATTTGCAATTAAATGGAATGATAATTTAATTAACAATGCCCACTTAATTGTTGATGGCAGGAAATAGAGACAGGTAAACTCCATGAAGGCTTTGATAACTTACCCTGAAATACAGTAGAAGGCTCAATGGGCATTATCCATTTGCAGACCCCAGGGACTTTATCTTATATTTCTCCCTTTGATAGCCTTAGATCTGTGTGTGCCCTTCAAAAGTCATAATCTCCAGTGCAAGGGATTTACAATGTCTTCCCTTGCTGCTTTGGGTTTCTGCTGTGGGCATCAAGTACCCCACATGGCATGGGTTACAAGAGAACAGGAAAGAGTGGGGAACAAAGCAAGGGGGCTCTGTTCCCCTAGGGCATCATACAATAATTTCAGATATCAGGCACTCTCTTCCCATTTCTTTTGCCCCCATTTTAGATTGAGATGCAGGGATTGAGTTTCAGTAGACTGGTGTGGTGCACCAGAATAATGCACTGGACCACACAGTTGGGTTGAATCGCAAAGTCAGTGGCTCAAACTCACCAGCTGCTCCCTGGAAACCCTACACAGGGTCTCTATGAGTTAGAACGGATTCAATGGCACTTAACAATAACAACACCATCAACCCCCAAACTTGTTCACAATTTGGTGAAACATACATGTGGATGTTTCCATAGGGTACTTCCTTGACAACAGATTGCTAAGGGGCCCATAAAGGGTCAAAATGGATCCAGATTCCAAAACAGTGTTTTTCAGCTCTGTGACCCAATAGGCCACACATGGTGCTCTTGTTAAAAATGCTTATTCCTGGACTGGGGCAAAGGGGTTAATCATTGGGGTGCTGAATGAAAAGTTGTCAGTTCAAAACCACCAGACTCCTCAAAGGACTTGGTTGGGAATTGGACTTGACTCTTAGGTCTGTGCAGACCAGGAATTTGTATTTCTAAACAAACACCTCATGTGACCCTAAAACACACACACAACCAAAAAATCTGTGGTCTTCAAGGTTCTAGGGCAGAGCAGTGGTGACATAGGAAGGCTATGTCCCAGCCTACTACCATGCTTGAGGAACAGCCAGAATCCTGCTGGGGGCAGGGGTGGTGGGAGGGGGTGCTGCTCCTTTGCAGGTGCGAACACAGATGGATTTTTCATGTGATCTGCCCCTTGGAATGTATTCTGTGTAGCAAGCCTGCCCCTGTCTCCATTGTTCTCAAGGATTGTGACTGTTTTGAGTATGCAGGGGATGTGAACTTTGGAGCCGGTAGCCAGCATTGTGACTAGCTTTTATTCTGAGCAGCCCCTGGGGCTCTGTTTGCAAGGCAGACCAGAAGCCTTTGAGTCCTGGGTCACAGCTTCCTCAGTTTTGGAGCAGAAGGCGCACACATTGACCTTTCCCCAGCTCTCTGCAGTCTTGTTAATGTTGGACTTTGTGTGTTTGCCTGTTCTTTACAATCCCCCAGAGCCTCTCGGGCTGACTTCAGTGCATGGAGTGCTCAACTGTTAAGTGGCTCTGAGGGCCTGGGCAGAAAAACCCACTCCAAATTCTTCCTCACAGAGCCAGTTTCAAAGCAGGTCTGGAGGTTTGTCACAGTGCAGAGCATAGTTCAAATCTTCAGCGTGAACTCCTTGTTTCAGAACACAGACAGGGTAGTGGCATACACTAGACCCCACCACCGATGTCCAGCTCAGTCCCAGACTTCTTAGATCCCCCAGGAACCAGGTCACCCCACAAGGCAGTAAACACCTAACTTCCTGTTTTATGGTCTTGTGGGATCCTGGAAGTTTTTTTCTCTCTTCCCCGATCCCACCAGTCCAGAAATGGTAAAAAGAAAAACTAGTTGTCCTAGACTCCATTCTGACTCACGGCAATGCCATTTGTGTCAGAGTAGAACTGAGCTCCACAGGGTTTTCAAGGCTGTGAGCTTTCAGATGAAAATTGCCAGGTCATTCTTCCAAGGTTCTTCTGGCTGGGTTAGAACCAAGAAACTTTCAGTTAATAGTCAAATGCTTAACTGTGCTTCCCTGGGATTTGAGGTCCTAGTTATTAAGAGTTACTTTTTGGAACTTTTACCTCAAGTTTTTCAAGTTCTAGAGCAATCACATAAATCAATTAATTCTCATGCCAGATGTGTTGTAATTGTTAAGTGCCATCAAATCGGTTCCAACCCATAGCGACCCTGTATCGTGTTTCCAAGGAGATGCTGATGAGCTTGAACTGCCAACTTTGCAGTTCAAACAGTTTTGCAGTCTGGTTCATGAACCCACAGTGCCACACCATGCCAAATAGGGCACCATATATAATCCTGACCCTAACTCCCTATGAATTGCTGAGTCTTAACAATTGAAGAAGAATCTGGCATCAAGATTGGAAGAACACTCATAAGCAATCTGAGATATGCAGAAGATACAACCTTGCTTGTTAAAAGCAAATATGACTTAAGATCAAAGTCTACAAGATCAAAGATCACAACCTTCAGCATGAATAGTACTTCAACATAAGGAAAACAAAATTCTCTTAACTGCATCAATAAATTACATCATGATAAATGAAGAAAAGATTGAAGTTGTCAAAGATTTATTTTTGCTTGGATCCATTATCAACACTTATGGAAGCAGCAGTCAAGAAATCAGAAGACATATTGCAGTAGGTAAATCTACTGCATAATACCATTTAAAGTGTTCACGAACAAAGATTTCAGTTTGAGGACTAAGTTGTGCCTTACCATGGTATTTTCAATGCATATAATGCATATGAAAGTTGGACAGTGAATAAGGAAGACTATAGAAGAATTGATGCATTTGAGTTATGGTGTCAGGGACAATTAAAGGTACCATGGACCGCCAGAAGAACAAAGATATCTGTGTTGGAGTAAGTACAGCCAGAATGTTCCTTAGAAGCCAGGATGATGAAACTTTGTCTCTCATTCTTTGGACATGTCAATCAGGAGGGCTAGTCCTTGGAGAAGGAAGGACATCAGGCTTGATAAAGTGGAGGGACAGAGAAAAAAAGCAAGACCCCCAAGGAGATGGATTGGCACAATGGCAGCAGCAATGGGCTAAAGTGTAACAATTGTGAGGTTGGAGCAGCTTACGGTAGTGTTTTGTTCTGTTGTGCATGGGGTCGCTATGAGTGGGAACTGACTCGATGGCACGTGGCAATAACCATTGTACTTTCTACTTACTGGACTCCACCTACTTCTCTGTGTCCACAGCCCCATCCCAGACAGGCCTCCCTCTCCTGAGTCCGAATGACTCAAAGAGCTTTCTATTTTTGTTCATTTTTCCCTCAGATCCTTTCTCTACAATCAGCCAGAGGAATCTTGCAATCTTTGATCTTTTCTAAAATGCAAATTTCTTTAGGGCATTCCCAGCTTAAAGACAAAATAAAACAAAACAATCAATCCAACCGTGTTGCAGTTGAGTCGATTCTGCCTCATGGTGACCCCACATGTGACAGAAGAGCTAGGGATTCTTGGCTGTCATCTCTCTGGAAGCCGACTTCCAGTCCTTTTTGTTTTCATGGCACCTAGAGTTGGGTTATGGAGTCCTGTTGTGGTTCAGTGGGTTAATGAGCTGGACTGCAAAGTCAGTTTGAACCGCAAGACTGGCAGTTTAAGCTTACCAGCCACTCCTCAGAAATACTCTACAGGGTCGGAACCGACTCGATGGCACTAAACAACAGCAGAGCTGGGCTGGGTTCAATAGGCCAATCTTTAGGTTAGTAGGCTGACTCAGTGTGTACTGTTCAGGGGCCATTTCCAATTTAAGGCATTTGACATCCTGGAGCATGGGTTAAAAGGTCTCCTGGTACTGGAGTCCCCACACTTCATCACCTCTCTACGTGTTTTCTGTAGTTCAGACAGATGTCTTCACATTTTTGGAGAACACCTTGCTTCTTCTCTTGTTTCTCTGGTGAACACCTTGCTCATCCTTTAAGTCTCTCCAGGTGACCTTTCCAGAGAAGAATTTCTCCAGCCTCATGACAGTTCTGGAACCCTTGTCAAATGCTCAATGTGCTTTGTAGTACTTGTTATTGTTGATGTTAGCTGTTCTGCAGTTAGCTCCGAACTCATAGAGACTCCATGTATGACACAGTAGAACTGCTCCATAGGTTTTCTTGGCTGTGATCTTTAAGGAAGCAGCACTCCAGGTCTTTCTTCCACAGAGTCTCTGGGCAGGTTTGAACTGCCAACCTTTGGGTTAGCAGTCAAATAGCTTGCTTTACCTGTGCTCCTTCACAACACTCATCTGCATATATAATTGCTATCCATGGAAGTGTGTCCTCCCCTTCACCCCAAAAGCTTCCAATGGACTCTAGTTTGGAAATAGGGTTTCCTTAGTTAAGTTGATGAGGTCATACCATTGTAAGGTTTGTCTTAACCCTAATTACCATTACATTCTAAATAGAGCCATTTAGACAGAAGCAGCTGCACAGATGCAGAAGGCAGAGGTGATGTGAAGATCATCAAGGAATCAAGGAAAGCCTGCGGCTGCCCAGAGAAAAG
This sequence comes from Chrysochloris asiatica, assembly GCF_000296735.1. Taxonomy (NCBI): domain Eukaryota; kingdom Metazoa; phylum Chordata; class Mammalia; order Afrosoricida; family Chrysochloridae; genus Chrysochloris; species Chrysochloris asiatica. The sequence continues at coordinate 27,018,071 of NW_006408541.1, read as the reverse complement.
GCATCCATCCAGCCATCCCAGACCTGACTGTGTGACATCTGTTCTTTCAACCCACCCACACCCACATGTGGTGTTTCAGCCATAGCAACACCAGGAAAACATGACAAGAGCTATACGTCTCCATGTGATTTTTTTCATTAATACCTGTGCCCTCCAGCCCAATGAGCCCTGGTGGTGTAACAGCTTAAGCACTCTGTTGTGAAAGGTTGCCAGTTGGAACCCACCAGCCGATACACAGGAGAAAAGACCGAATGATCTGTTTCTGTCAAGAAGACAGCCTGTGGGACCCTTCTCTGTCCTACAGAGTCACTCTGAGTGGGAACTGGCTCAATGGCATCCAGCAATAACCGTATCCTCCAGCCTAGCTCTGAGCTCTAAGAGGGCAGGTTGCCTGTTTAATTTTTGCCCTCCTGTTTTAACAGCTCCCCCTGCTCCCCCTTCCCACCCCCCATGGCCTTTACTGTGCCAGGCTTTAGATGAGCCCCAGGCTGTATTTACTGGAGGAAGTGAATGAATTAATTCAAGAGTCACTTACTACAATAAGGAGACTAATGCCTAGTTGGAAACACAGGATTCCCCCTCTCTTGCTTCTTACCAAGCAAGTCCTGGGATTTGTGTGACAAAAACCCACACAGCAACCACCCTTGGGAGCAGTGTGGGGCCACCAGGTCACCTAAGTGCACATGGCTTGTGCTCTGAAGCAATTAGCCTGACTGGGGCTGCATTGGATTTTGCTAAAATGTGTGCCGATTGCAACGAAAACCGTTTGCATGTAATCAATCTTCAGCTGCACAAGGGTGTCTGGTATAAGAAGGCATGTCACATTGGTTGTTCTAAGCCCTGGATATGGTGGGAGACTCTCCCCCACCTCCACACCCTCAACCCCACAGTCCATATTTACTGCATGCCTTCTCTCAAAATGTGAGAGGGATCTTTGGACAGACCCATTGTGCAAGGTTTGCTCCTTTTGCTCATTCAAAATCCCAAGGGCCCATGAAAGGACCAGAGTAAGGGAACGATGTGGGTAGAGCAGGGAAAGAGTCGAACTGAGAAAAGTTGCACAAGTAGGAATGAATGTTTCCCAGATACTGCTCAAATTGCAACCATCATTACTGTTAGACTTGTTTGCAGGAACACAACTTACTCTGATTATACAAGGTGTCTGTGCTTCTCTATGTTTGACTTTCTTTGTCTGTAAAATGGGATGGCAATGGTTTCTGCCTCATCAGATTCCTGGTAGGAATAGTCCAAACAAAGTAGCTGGGACAGTACCCAGAACATAGTACCCAGTTTTAGGAATTGAATTGTGTTCTCCCAAAATACCCATCAACTTGGCTAGGACTCTCAATCTTATGTAATGATCCTTTATTTTATTATCTAATGTAATGAGCCTACCTGTTGTAGGTCCTATCCTCTATGAAGCTAATGAGGCAGGATTAGAGAAAGCTTCTTTCAGGCAGCATACAATCTACAGGACTGGGCTGTATCTTGAATTAATCTTTTGTGAGATACAAAAGTGATTAAATGAGTGAGCAGAAAAGGGGCAGGGGGGATGTTCAGTAACAGGAAGAAAAAAGAGTTAAAAAGAGAGCATGTCCTTTGGACCTTGGGAGAATCTCCTAGACCCAAGGGAAGAGCAATGCCAAGACACATGGAGATTTTGAAGGGACACCAGGGTCCACAGATATTGAAAGGAAACAAGGGCCTTCCCCCAGAAGAGAAAGTCTTGCCCTAGAGCTGGCACCCTGAATTTGAACTTCTAGCCTCTTCAACTGTGGGAGAATGCATTTCTGCTTGTTACAGTAACCCACTGTGGTTACAGCAGCCCTGGAGAACCAAGACTCCGCTTAACAAATAGTGCCCTGATTAGAATTCCTACAGGGATGCTCAAGGCCGAGGACCTGGCTCCCACTACTGGTTCTGTCTGTCTGTATTACTGCTTCTCAGTCTTGGCTGATATCAAAACCACTGGGGAGCTGTTTAGAACAGACATTTCCTTGGCCTCACTGAATCAAAATTCCCCAGGGGCTTGCAGTCTGGAAAATGTCCTCAGTTGATTTTGATCCATGGGCCTCATTGAGCATCATTACACAATATCAATAGGAAACTTAGGCAGGTGTTTCCCCGCTTTGGACTTTACTTGCCTCCTCTTTACCAAATGTTATTTCTGGCTCCATCATGTTCCTTTAAATCAGACCAAGGGAGAAACTCTCTGGGACTACCTCAGAGTTAATTTGCAATTCTTAAATAAATATATCAGAGTCTTGGCGTGGCACTGTAGGATAAGCTTGAACTACAATATCGGTGATTCAAATTCTCCAGCTGCTCCTCAGAAACCCTATGCAGGGTCACTATGAGTCAGAACCAACTCAAAAGCACTTAACAACAACAACAACAATAAATCAACATATCAGCCAACCAAATAGGAGAGGAGACAACTTTTGTGTCCGCTGGTTCACTTGGTGTCGCTGTCCTTACATAAACGTATATCTGCAATAGACCATAAGCATTGCTATAGGTCCACTTATTTTGTTTGCTGGTCCATAGGTATATGTCTGTGCTGCCATTTTTGCTAGAAAATTTTAATTGTTGCTTTTGCATAAGATTCCAATGACTATATCTATTTTATGCAAAACCAACAATATATACATGAAATTAACTGTACCTTTATTTTTGGATGTTCAGGTGACTGCTTATGAGTCCCCCCCACCCCCTTTTGCTACTATGACTAATACTAGAATGCATATTTTCAAACATATAGCTTTTTTATATTTAGTACTTTCATTTTGAGTGCATTCCTAGAACTGTTATTACTAAGTTGCAATGTATGAATAGTTTTCACTTGCTGTTGGAGAGCAATTGCCAAGTTATTTTCTGAAAAAGTGGGGCCAAAATGTACACTGCCAACTAACAATTATTGACTTTGATTCTTTCACAGCCTCTTTGCCAGCACTGAGTACTAACATTTTATTTTACATTCTGACTAATTTAAGCATCCACTGTGACACTTCACAGTGATTTATTTACATTTTAGAGTGTACTTTACACACAGTAGTAATTATATGTTTTATGGCTTTGTAAACTTCCCATAGCCATATGTAGAGCACTATACTTTAGTCTTCCAAAACAGATCTGTTTTGGAAGAAGTGCAGCCAGAGTGCTCCTTGGAGGCCAGGATGGCTAAGCTTCGTCTCTCCTACTTTGGACATGTAGTCCGGAGGAAACAATCGTTGGAGAAGGATGTCATGCTGGGTAGGGTGGAGGGTCAGAGAAAAAGAGGAAGACCTCCAACGAGATGGATCGGCCAGGTGGCATCATTGATGGACTCGGGGGTGGCAGCGGTGGTGAGGTTGGCCCAGGATCGAGCATTGTTTCGTTCTGCTGTGCATGGGGTCGCTATGAGTCGGTTCCGACTCGATGGCACCTGACAACAACAACAACAATACTTTAGTCTAACTTTATAAGACTCAAGAAGCTCCGGTAGCATAGTGGTTATGAGTTGGGCTGTGAACCTCAGGGTCAGCAGTTTGAAACTACCAGTCATTCTGCAGGAGAAAGATGAGGCTTTCTGATCCTGTAAAGAATTGCAGCCTCAGAAACCCTATACAGGGTCACTATGAGTCGGACATGACTCCACTGCACACCACCACCACCAAGGGCAATATTGCCCATCTCTGTTCTCTCCTTACTTAGAGGGTTAGAGTTGAAGGCTGCCAGGGACTGGTAAAATGCAGCTAAAACCAGGGAAAGTAAACAGACCTCTCTGCCCCCAACCCAGGACCTGGCTTTGCTATTGTTGTTAGTTGCTTTCCAGGTGATTCCAGCTTATGGCAGCCCCAAGTGTACAGAGTAGAACTGCTTCAAAGAGTTTTCAAAACCTTTTGGAAGCAGATCTCCAGATTTTTCTTTTGAGGTGCCTCTGGGTGGGTTAAAACCTTCAACTTTTGGGTTATTAGTTGAGCACTTAACTGTTTGCATCACCCAGGGTCTTGACTCTGTCTTAGGCTGGGACAGTCAACTTCCAACTCTCTTCCTTCAGGTCCACATCTCAATTCCATTCCTATTCAACATCTACACCGAACCTCACCTTGGTGCAGGGAGCTTTGTATACCACTCATTTCCCTCCTTCATGATCAGTTACTTAAATCAAGAAATACTTGTAGAACACCAGCCATATGCCTAGCAAAGAGCTGGGTACAGGGGTTATAATGTCGGGGAGGAAAAACAAAATGAGAAAACATATGTTGACTCTCATATGTTGGATCTCATAGCCCACCAGGAGAGGAAGACATCACACACTGCATGCCTCTCTCACTGGACTAACCCACCAGAGCTCTCTGCCCACTTCAATGTCCATTCTACCTAGAACATTTACGATGATGACTTTTCCCTCTATCTGGAGCCCTCCACAGCATTTCATACCATTTGGCCTCTCCATAGGAGTTCCTGTGAAGCACAGATGGGTAAGTCACTGAAAGGTTGGCGATTCGAATCCATGAAGACGTATCTTGGAAGAAAGGATGGGCAATTTACTTCGGAATGTCCACAGCTTTGAAAACCCTATGGAGCAACTCTACTCTGCACACACAACAGGCTTTAGTGTTTTGGGTTTGGCTCCCTTACTACTTCCTGTGTTCAGATGTCATCATTTCAGAGATATCTTCTGAGAACTCTGCATAAAATTTTCATGGATATTTGTCAACTTCAGGGAGCAGGGGACCAAGGAACCAGGGAAGAAGGTTTGAAATCTTGTGTTCCTTGAAGACACTTTCTCAGAGTCTTACTCTTCATTTGTCTTTCCAATCCTTGCTGACCCATAACAACAACAACCACATCAGTCTTCTCTATGTTCCTGGATAACATCCTATTCCTTGCCTCAGGACTAATGAAAAAACATCAGAACCAAAGGTCTTAGATCCTCCTGGTGGAGGAGCCCTGGCCTCCTCTGTCAATGTCTGCTCAACCCAGTCCCCTCCCTGAACCAATGGGGACTGCCATTGATTTCTGGAGATGCTGAAAGACACCTTAGTGGGGGTAGAGTCAGAGCCAGCCAGAAAGGCTGTGATTTCCTGTCTGCACAATTAACATGATTATGGAGGTGTAATCTCCCTAATTAGTTTATTTCATCAAGATGTGATTGAAGGCTTTTCTCATCTGCCTAGTGGCCTCCTTCTACCTAAAGCTCATGAATAATAGGAAGCTAGATGTATGTCTGACTGACTCCCTCCTAAAGAGACCAGCCCATAAATAAAATATCTGGGCTGTGCTGGGAGGGGGCAGCAAGAGGGGCTCTGAGTGGGAGTCCACTGATTGATGGAGACAGGAGAGTGCTTTCTTAAGTGAGGCAGGGAGAGATTTCTTCCCTGGTCCTGGGCCATCAAGCATGGCTTCCCTGCACAAGTCATCAGCCAGGACACAAGCAGGTTAGGAGGGGATGTGGGCAGCTAAGGGCTGGGTGTTGTCAGCTCACAGGCTCACCCTCTTCACTTGGCTGTTTTATTTCCTAATCAGACTTCACTGAGAAGCAGTGGTGGGATTTCATACCTCCACCAGCAATTTCCTAACAGATTCTAACAGGTCTCCACATTGTCTGTAAATCAACCAACAGTTTCAATGATTTTTCTAGAACATACAGAGAGAGGGGTCCATGTTACGCCCTTGATTTGACCAGGTTTATTGTTGTTGTTGTTAAGTGCTGTCAAATCATTTCTGACACATAGCAACCCTGTATAGGGTTTCCAAGGAGTGGCTGGTGAGCTTGAACTGCCAACATTGTGGTTCAAATCGACTTTGCAGTCCAGCACATTAACCTACAGTGCCACATCAGGACTCCTTTGGGCAGGTGTAGTCCCTTTGACCAGGTTTAGCCCTTGTTTATATAATGAGTGTTTTATATAATATTATTATAAATATACAATATTATAAATATATAACACAATAGCTGGAATCCCTAGTATTTATAACAAGGGTTACTCAATTGCCAGCTGAAAGGTTGGCAATTTGAACACACCAGCTACTCTGTGAAAACCCTAGGAGGCAGTTCTACTGTGTCTTACAGGGCTGGAGTTGACTCAGTGGTACACAATAATACAATATCAGATGCAACTGCTCTCCTCTTTTCCCACCATTGGTAGGCAGTGCCCAAGAAGCCATTTTCATGGTTTCAGTCCTGGTGTGGCATGGTAGGGTAACACTTAACCTCAATATCAGTGGTTCAGACCCACCAGCTACTCCTGTACAGGCTAGCTATGAGTCAGAAATGCCTCAATAGCACTTAATAACAACAACGGATGAGGATTTTTACTGAAGAACTAACCCTACTCCTTGGAATGAATGATCCTTTTTACTCTTACCTGATAATGGTTGGAAAACAATACATACCAGTGAACTATCTCTTCTTCAAAGAGAAGAGAATTCTTGGAAACAGTAGTCTGATTCCAAAAGAGCCACCCTAGTCCAAAATTGGGGATGTCTTTATCAGAATGACATTGATAATCCCACCCTCCAGTCAATTTCAATCTATAACAACCCAGGACTGCTCCTAGAAATCTTTATGGGAGCAGAAGGCCCCATCTTTCTCCCATAGAATATCTGGCAAGTTTAAATCACTGACCATTGCCTAATACACAGAACCACCAGGGCTATTTCACTTTATAATGGTGGTGGTTGTGTGCCACCCAGTCACTTCTGACTAATAGAGAACCTACATAGGGGTTCTGAGGCTATAAATATTTACAGGGGCACCTTTCTCCTGCAGAGCGGCTGGTAGATTCAATCTACTGACCTTGCAGTTAAAGGCTCAATGCTTAATCCACTACATCACTGCTCCTTCCCTTGACAATAGGCAGAAGGATTTCAGGAAGTGCCTATTGACAGGTCAGGGCAGAACTTTGTGCAACAAACAAACATCAATTCCAACACAGTATTTAGGATTGGAAACACCCATCAATAATAAAATAGATACATTTGACTATGTCATGGTTGTGTTCTGTTCACACAATCAAATGCTATGTAGCAATGGGGGTGAATGATCTACAGCCACATGCACTGATGAGGGAGAAGGTGAAGTTCATAGTGTTAAAAGAAAGAAGGCCAACACAAAAGTGAGCTATGGAAACCATAGCAACAGGTGAAACTAATCTATGCTGTTGGTGCTAAAGATGACAGTTACCTTTGAGCAGGGTACTGATTGGGAGGGAATGAAGGAAGGCTTCTGGAAGGTTGTGTTTTCTTTTTCATTAAGTGTTGGTTTATGGGTGTATTCAAAGACCCTGGGTAGCTGAGTTAAGCCTTCAGCTGCTAACCAAATGATTGGTGGTTCAAGTCCACCCAGGGTTGCCTTGGAAGAAAGTCCTGGTAATTTATGCACTTCCAAAAAATCAGCCACTAGAAACACAATGGAACACACATTCAGTTTTGACACATACAGGGTTACCATGAGTCAGAACTGACTTGATGACAATTGTTTTTCTGTTTTGTTTTGTTTTTAAATTTTATTGTTATTTTATGGGTGTCTTTACTTTGGAAAAGTTCTTCCAGCTGGGCACTTAGGATAAGAGCCTACTGGTATGGGCAACTTAGACATTGGCTACCTAAAGGAGGGGGCAGGGGATGAAGGCACAAAGTGACTGGCTTACAAGTTTTCAAGAGGGAGTTTCGTTTCAGAGTGTGTGTGGGAAGGTAGAATCCCCACTGAATAGTTTTCATCTTGTCTAGATGGTGTCTTGACTGGTGAAAGGAGATGGGGATAAAATTCTTATGATTCAATAGTGAATAATTGTTATCGTGACTAATTGTGATTGTCACAATTGTAAAGGTAGCAGTTTTGTAACATAAAGGGGGGACTAGTTAATCTTAACACTCTAGGAACAGAGGACCCTGAGGGCCATCAAGCGGTGACAACAGAGATGGAAGCAGAGATGATGATATGGAGAGATGGAACAGCTGAGGACTCTAGACTCATGGAAAGAGAAAGGCTGTGTGCTGGCAGCCAGGAAGCAGGCTTGCAGAATGTGCCCTTTGGTTGTTTAAATTTAAGTCCTGAGTGTTTTTGTATACATCAAAACAAAACAAAAAACAGGGAATAGAAGCAAATACTGTTGAAAGGTGAACGGAGTGGATTGTAATCATTGAATGACATGAAATACAATAGGATGAGTGTAAAACCGATGTTCTCCCATGTAAATATCACTCAATTCACAATAAGAACTTATAAAAAATTTTAAAAAGAGCCTATCAGTAAGCAACTCATGCCATCCTGGGTCCTTGCCTCCAATAAACTTGGAGTCCATCTATTGGCTCCCTCTTGCCTTGTCTCATCTCCCCATGGCCTACAACAGGCAAGTCCAAGGAGATAAAGAACTAGAGTCAGAGTACAGATCCTGGGGGTGATTCTAGGTTTTGCTACATGTGGGATATATGGCCTGAAGCTTCTGTTTCCTCACCAGGACTCTCTTCCCTTGAGGTGTGTGTGGTGCTCTCCCTCTCGCTTGCCCTTCTGATCACTGTTTGGCACCACAGAGTAGGGAGGTGGATACTGTGAGAATGTGACATTAAGTAACATCATGTGCTCCATGGAGGGTAGAGCTTTGAGTAGACCCTAGACTCCTCTGGTCAGCAAGGGACAGACTGCACTGTCTTTGAAGCCCTGAGTCTCTGACTCAAGACCCCAAACACATGTGATAACTATCTGGGAGCACCCCCAATTAAGATCTTTCCTTACAAAAAGGATTTGTGATCAACTTGTGTCCCCAGGAGGAGTGTGTGCTGTTATAAACTTCATGGGTGCATTCCACATCTCAAATCTGTTTAAAGCCTGTTTGAAGGAAAAATAATAAAGCAATCAATCAATCAATAAAACACTTTGTCAAGAGTAGAGAAAAAGGAGAAAAAAAACAAAAAACTTGATCTCAGAAACCCACCAGAGGGTTAATCCTCCCCTGTGGCAGAGGAAATGCCAACACGCCTTTGGCAACCTTCTTCTTTATATAAGAACACTTCCAAGAGCTAGAGCTGGGATTGTCCAGTAATGCTTTTAATTTGCGTGCAGTTGGGAGAAGGCCAGGATTTAATCGAAATCGTTAGAATGGCTTTGCTTGAAGTAGCTGAGTGCTTGCAGTGGGGCTGGGTGACGAGGTAGCCTTGGAATAATTAAATGAAATACCTATGGTCATCATCATTGCTTGAATTATTCCAGGTCCCAGGCTTCAGAGCAAAAAGGGGAGGAGGGATTAAATAGCGTTTGCTTAGCTGATATAAAATTTGTGCACAGTTACTTTTCTATTACACCTCAATTTTCTCTCTTCCCATTCACCTCATAAAAGGTGTGGAGGTTCTGTGTCTGTGTAAAGGGGTGGGGATCAAGCCCAGGGATCCAGCTGACTCTCAGCCAGGTGCTCAGGGTTCTGATATTGTCTGTAGGTAGGTGGTCTAAATTGACTTCCACTTCTGAATTATACATCAGAGTACACAGCTGTGCTCGGAACATTCCACCTATCCTACCTTCCCAAGGTAATAGGACAAGGAGACAGCACCAAGTCCTACTTTCCTGAGCCCCATCCTTGAAACAAGCACAGGTACAAGGTGTCTATACCTGTTCACATCCCACTCTATACAAGGGGATCCAGGAACCCCCTGGCTGCAAACAACATATGATCAAACTTAAGAATCACGCCCCCAAAAGACTGAATAATTCAGGTAAGGAAAAACCACATTTGTGAAGGAGAGAGATCATATATGTTATAAACACATGTGTTACAGGGAACCAAGTATCTGCCAGGTCAGCTATTCACTCAATCAACAAGCGTTCATTTACATCTACAAAACTTCCATTCCTTCCTTCCAAAGATGTCAGGGCTGTGTGTTCAGGTCTATAGGCAGGAGAGAAAGAGGTGAAACTCCTACCCTAAAGTCAAGCTGGTGAAATCCTGGCTGAAGTTTCAGGCCCCACACATAGAGGTTCATGACAGATGTTTGAACCATCCAATTTGGCCATAGGGCCTTTCTCTGTCCCTATAGCCTGTGCTTCATTGTCTCTGGCATCAAGTGCCATTATTCAGATACAGAAGGTTTGCCAGAGGCTAGCCCCACCCTGTATTTCAATCTTAGCTACCTCCGAAGGCAGGGTTGTTCAGACATTAAGCAGAAAAGAGGACAACTGTCTTATAATAAATAAATAGGTCTGACAAAATAGGTCAAACCATGGTTCTTTGTTCTCAATAAATAGCCCTGGGGCGGGACTTGATGGCAGATAGGGTAGAGGTGCAGTGAAGTTAGCTGTCAGCAATACCACGGACTACCAGGCAAAGTGGGATCAGAGCAGAGCTCTGGGACTCTGGACCACATATCTAGGAATATTTGAAGGGTTTGAAAGCTTGTAGCTGGTGGAATGTGGAGCGGAGGTAGGAAATCGTTTACTATTGAATCTGCTGGGTTCCATGCCTGGAGTCGACAACTTGGGCAAGACCAAGTGGGGAGTACACTCACCATGGAATAACGCTGCGGGAAACTTGGAGCAAGGGGGGGGGGAATACACTTTGTCCGTTTTGCTTTACTCTGATTTTCTTTTCTTTTCTTTGGTATATGTTCATAGGCCACCCACTGTTTTGCACCTCCATTCTGGTGACTACAGGGGTTGTCTGAGCAAGAGGACACCACCCACCCCCACCCTCGATGTGTACTTTTGCCATGCAGGTGCACAGATATTTTCAGGCCGCATGCTGGCCCTGAACTTTTTTTTTTTTTTAAGGAAAAGGTCAGAACAAGGGGTGTGGAGAGGGAAAGAGTTTAAAAACAAAACAGACTGAAAATTAAATTAAATCCTGAGGTATAGCATAACAACCAACAGTGGCATCTTGAAATCTCTCAGGCAGCATTGAAAGCAAGAAGCTGAAGATAGGACATTAAAATCATACTCATATTAGGTTACAGATTTTTTTTTTTTTCTTTCTTCTTCTCTTCCTCTTCTCCCCTTTCTGAGATTATAGACTACAGTATCCAATCTAGTATTGTTGTTGTTTTGGTTCCCCCAGCCCCCATATTTTTGCTGTTGCTGTTTTGCTGTTTTGTAGTTCTCCTTTAACCTTTCAAGAATTCTTCCTCTCCCTATATTACCCAGGAAGAGACAGCAACTGTAGACATATAGTCAAGCCACAATCGCACTCTATAAAACACCAAAAACCAGACAAGAACCAATTTGAACTGCTATACACCAGAGAGGCAGACAACACCCATGAAAGTTACTCTGAGTTAAGCAATAAGAGTGAAAAGGGAAGCTCACATCCTGATCACATCTACCTGGAAGGAATCAGAAAGCATAAAAAATCCCAAGACACATGCTCAATTAAGTATTAAGGGTACAGATAAAAACACTAAACATGTCCAAGAAGCAAAAGCAGATGACTGTATCAGCACATGTCTAGAAACAAGATAAAATGTATGAGACACATGACATACAGGTAGACCTGCACTACATTCTGGAAGGAGGGCAGGCCTTGGAAATGCTTGAGACGGAATTCATAAAAATGATAAAATATTTCAAAACACTTCACAAATGGAGTTGAGAAAAATAAGGAAGAAGTCAGTAAAATGCTACAGGAATAATCAAATAAGATAGATATAACATTGGAAATAATTCAAAATCTACAGAAATAAGTTCAAATGATCAATAATAGAATATCAGAAATAGACAATATACTGAAAGGCAAAGGAGTAGAATAGAAAGATGGAAGCCAGAACTAGTGAGCTGGAAGAAAAATCTCTCAATACCACTTAGAAGAGCAACCATAAAAAAAAACATAAAAAAATCTGAATAAGGTCTAAGATTCATGTTGGACAACATGAAGAGGAATAACTTAAGAATTACCAGCATTCCAGAACAGGAAGAAACACAAGTCCACAGAAGAAATAGTTGAAGAACTGCTGGGAAAAAAATTTCCCTAACATCCTGAAAAGTGAAAAGATAAACATTTCAAGAAGCTTAACAAACCCCAGGAAGAATAGGCCCCAAAAGAAAATCACTGAGACATATCAAAATTGTTGTTGTTGTTTTTGTGCCGTGGAGTCGGTTCCGACTCATAGCGACCCTACACAGGGTTTCCAAGGCTGTAAACCTTTATGGGAGCAGACCACCTCATCTTTTTCCCATGAAACCGCTGATAGTTTCGAACTGCTGACCTTGTGGCTTGCAGCCCGATTCATAACCACTGTGCTACCAGAGCTCCTATATCATAATTAAACCTTCCAAAATCAAAGATAAGGAGAGAATCATTAAAGCAGCTAGGGAAAAAGAAGTGTGACATACAAAGGCAAGCAAGTCAGATTAAGCTCGGATCTCTCAGCAGAAACCATGCAAGCAAGAAGGCAATGGGGAGACATATATAAAACCCTGAAAGAAAAAAACAAAACAAAACTGTCAACCAAGAATCCTTTATCCAGCAAAGCTATCAACCAAATATGACAGTGTAATCAAACATTCCAGGATAAACAGAGGCTAAGGGATTTTTCCAAAGCCAACCCTGCACTACAAAACTTTCTAAAGGGAGTTCTGTGGACTGAGAACCAACAAGAACAGACAACAACCAGAGATTGACATACGTGGCAGCACCTCCCAGAATTAAGTCAACAGAAGGAAGAGTCAAGAACAGAACAAAACTATAAGAACAAACTTAGAGAATCTGGAAGGTCAGTCTATGACCAAAACAATTACAATGTGAAAGAAGGTAAACACATAGGAACATAGATCCTGATGGTGAGAAGGTCAGGTAGATTACAGGACAAAATAGACTATACTAAACAGAGGGAAAAGTTAATGAAATATAAGGTAATCTCAAAGAAAATTAACACTTCACAACATACCAAGAAAATGAAAATCCAAGAAGAACATGGAAACATTAAACTATGAGGAAACTCACAAGAAAGAACACAAAAAGCATGAACTCAGCAAAGTAAGACACACAGAACAAGGAAAGCAGCAACACCACACACACAAAAACAAACATAATGGCAGCAATCATTCCATACCTATTGATAATTACACTGGATGTAAATGGATTAAATGCACCAGTTAAGAGACTGAGGGTGGCAGAATAGATA
>NW_006408541.1:26997683-26998899 GCF_000296735.1 Chrysochloris asiatica | reverse complement strand
CCTCTATTTGGTATTTACCCACAAGAAATACGAGTCATAACATGAGTAGATATATGCATACCAGTGTTCATAGCAACACTATTTACAATAACAAAAAAATGGAGACAACTAAAATGCCCTTCAATTGAAGAATGGATAAACAAACTGTGGTGAACCTTAGGACATTATGCTGAGTGAAATTAGTAAACCACAAAATGGGGAAATACTGCATAAGGCAATTATTGTAAAAGACTAAGAAAAAGAACCTACCCAAAAGGGAGGGGGAAAAAATCTAAAAATATAAGTGCTGATCACACGTACACATGGGATGAGAGGTGGGGAGGGAAAGGAAAAAAGAGCATAGAGTAGGGAATAGACAGGAAAACCTGGGAGTGGGGGTGGGGTAGGGAGAAAGGCTGGCAATACACAAGAAGGGGGAGGGAAAACAGAAGAGCAAGGTGGAGGAGAGAAAGGTTGAGCAGGTTCGCATTGGCCGTCTTTTGAATCTTGTTCTCCCTTGCCTACCATTGTGAAATAGATACTGGGGGGGTGGGGAGGAGGGTACAGCCAGAAGCATCACAACAGGAAACATGTGGGCCATTATCCAACCTATAACTAACTGGAATACCTCGGGGGGGTGGGGGGCGCTGGCAGGAAACTGCCAAGACCCAAAATGGTGGGGGAACTAGGATGGTATGGACAGATGGAGCAGTTGGGGAAACAGCACTCAGGGAACAAGAGGAGCTGTTTGCTGACAGCAGGGGGTGGGGGATGGGGCACTGTGGGGTGTATCCTTTGGTTATTTGATGAGGCACGGAGGGGATTTTATTTAATGCAATGAAATGAAATATGATAGGATGAATGTGAAATTGAAGTGGACAGAGGCAAATAATGAGGTATGCAAAACCTTGGGACAATAGAGCTCTGGAATACAGAGATTAAGACATGGTTGAATGGCGAAAAGGGCAGAAATAATGTTAAGATGCTCGGCTGGCTTGAATCTTGGTTTCCCTGGCATACCACTATGAAATAGACACTGGAAGCGTAGAGAAAGGAATCGTCAGAAATACCATCATAGAAAGCTTGTAAATCCATATTCTGACAATAACTGATTGGAATACCTAAAAGGGAGATACAACGTGCCCAGCGAAGAAGGCTTCCTGCGGAGCCCCTGCATTACACAAGACCATAGATGGAATCCTGAACAGCATCCAGAATCTTCTGAGGGGAAAGATCC
>NW_006408541.1:26994677-26996736 GCF_000296735.1 Chrysochloris asiatica | reverse complement strand
CTACCCAGAATAAGGGGGGCTACAGAGGCAAGAAGTGACTGGCTTACAAGCTTTCAAGAGTGAACCTAGATCCAGAGGGTGTGGAGCAAGGTAGAATCTCCACTGAGTAGTATCCATTCTGCCTAGTCAGGACTGATGAAAGGAGATGTGGATAGGTCTCTTGTGATACAATAGAGAATAATTGTTATCAGTACTGATTGTAAGGGCTGGAAATGTAAAGGTGGACATTTTGGGAAATAGGGAGGGGAGTGATTAACCTTACAGTGTAGGAGTGGAGGTCCCTGGGACCATCAAAGGAGAAGAGCAGAGAATGGAACCCTACCCAGAGAAGCAGTGATGCCAGGGATGCAAGCAGTGATGCCAGGGATGCAAGCAGAGACATGGGGAGATGGAGTGACTGGTGACTTTGGACCTGTATATAGAGAGGGGTGGTGTGTGGATCACAGGGGAGCAGGCTTGTGTGGTATACCCTTTGGTTGATCAATGATGAATGGAAGGGGTAGTAACCATGGCAAGGAAATGATATACAATGGGATCAATGTGAAGCTGATGTCCTCCCATGTAAACTATCACATAATTCACAATAAAGCATTAAAAAACAAAAACAAAAAACAAACATATGAAGAAATGTACATGATCACTAGCCATTGTTGTTGTTGTTAGGTGCCATCGAGTCAGTACTGACCCATAACGACCTTATGCATAGCAGAACGAAACACTGCCCGATCCTGGGTCAACCTCACTACTGTTGCCACTCCATCGAAGCTGCCACTTGGCCAATCTATCTCGTTGGGATCTTCCTCTTTTTCTCTGACCCTCAACCTTACCAAACATGATATCCTTCTCCAGTTACTGGTCCTTCCTGACAATATGTCTGACATATGAGAGATGAAATTTGGCCATCTTGGCCTCCAAGGAACACTCAGGCTGCACTTCTTCCAAAACGGATCTATTGGATATTTTGGCAGCACTTTCAATATTTCAATAGTCAATATTCTCCTCCAACACAGTAATTCAAAAGCATCAATTCTTCTACAGTCTTTCTTATTCACTGTCCAGCTTTCACATGCATATGAGGTTATTGAAAATACCATGGCATGGGGCAGGTGCACCTTAGTCCTCAAACTGCCATCTTTGCTCTTCAATACTTTAAAAAGTTCTTGTGCAGCAGATTTGCCTAATGCAATAAGTCGTTTGATTTCTTGACTGCTAATTCCGTGAGTATTGATAGTTGATCCAAGAAGATTGAAGCCTTGACAACTTAAATCTTTTCAGCATTGATAAGAATATTGTTTACTGCTCCGGTGGTGAGGATTTTGTTTTCTTTACATTGAGATGCAATCCATAACGAAGGCTGTGCTCTATGATTTTCATCAGTAAATGTTTTAAGTTCTCTTCACTTTCAGCAACCAAGGTTGTATCATCTGCATATCATAGGTTGTTAATGAGTGTTCCTCTAATCCAGATGCCATGTTTTTCTTCATATAATCCCGCTTCTCGGATTATTTGCTCAGCATACAGGTTGAATAAGTATGGTGAAAGAACACAACTTTGTCGTACACCTTTTTATATTTTAAAACATTCATTGTTCCCATGTTCTGTTTGAACATCTGCTTTTTGGTCCAGGTACAGATTCCTCATGAGCACGATTAAGTGTTCCTGAATACTCATACTTTGCAATGTTGTCCATCGCTTGTCATGACCCACACAATTGAAAGCTTTTGCATAGTCAATAAAGCAGGTAAACATCTTTCTGATATTAGCTGCTTTCAGCCAAGATCCATTGGACATCAGCAATGACATCCCTCATTCCACGGCCTCTTCTGAATCCAGCTTGAACCTCTGGAAGGTCTCTGTCAATGTATGATTATAGCCATTTCTGTATTACCTTTAGTAAAACTTTACTCACATGGTATATCAACGAGATTGTCTGATGATTTCTGCATTCCGTTGTGTCACCTCTGTTTGGAATGGGCACAAATAGGGATCTCTTCCAATCAGTCGGCCAGATAGTTGTCTTCCAAATTTCTTGGCAGAGATAAGTGAGTGCCTCCTGTGC
>NW_006408541.1:26992363-26993937 GCF_000296735.1 Chrysochloris asiatica | reverse complement strand
AGCAAAGATCAAAAAAGTAGAGAACAATAAATGCTGGTGAGGATGTGGAGAGATTGGGACGCTCCTGCATTGCTGGTAGGATTGCAAAATGATCCAACCTCTCTGGAAAACAATATGGCACATCCTCAGAAAGTTGGAAATAGAAATACCTTATGATCTAGCAATTCCTCTGCTTGGTATTTACCCATAAGAAATATGAGCCATTACCTGAGTAGATATATGCACACAAATGCTCATAGCAGCACTATTTACAATAGCAAAAAGATGGAGATAGCCTAAGTGTCCATCAACTGCAGAATGGATAAACAAACTGTGGTACATACACACAACGGAATATTATGCTACCTTGAAGAACAACAAGGACGTTGTAAGGTACCACATCACATGAATGAACCTTGAGGACATTATATTGAGTAAAATCAGTCAGTCACAAAAGGAGAACTACTGCATAGGATTATTATTGTAAAAGACTAAGAAAAAGAACCCATACTAAACCCGGGGGTGGACGGGTGGGACGGGAATTCTTTGCTAGTTACCAGGCTATGGTGGGTGAGTTGAGGGGAAGGAGGGGAAGGTGGCTACTGGACAGGGAATAGACATAGGATAGTTTGGGTGCTGGGGAGGAGGCAATACACAAGAAGGGGAGGGGAATGGAAGAACAAGGCTGATGGGAAAACAATTAGGCAGGTGTGCATGGGATAAGTGGGACAAAGGTAAATAACGATGTATACACAACCTTGGAGCAACAGGGCTCTGGGATACAGGGATTGTGACATGGTTAGAATTGGGAAAAGGGGAGAAATAATGTTAAGATGCTTGGCTGTCTTTTGAAAAAAAAAAAAAAAAGCAAATTGATAATCCAACTAGTACTCTCCTTAGGATCAGTTGTTTAAACCGAGACCTATTCCCGGCAGGGCTTTCATCTGTGCTTTAGGGAGTAGAAATGGCAGCCTCTACAGGCTACTGACTGGAAGAAGAGTGAATTGGGATGCAAAAATTAGCAGAAGAGAAGTGGAAGTATCTTCACCTGTGAGACTAGCTAGATTTTCAGAGTTTCTTCTTTGCCCTTTCCCACAATGCTTTTCATAGACTTTTTTGTTTTAAGAAAAATCACAGCATAGCCCTATAGAAACTGAACTGTGTGCATCATTTCATGTCGTTTTCTCCTTTACACCTGATATCCCTAAAATAGCTTGATTATGGAATGGCTAGCTTAACTATAAAACATTTTCTTTATTATTATTTATCTTGATTAAAACAAAAATTAGAGATAATAGAATAAATGTAACCTTTTGTGGAGATAAGTGACCCTAAAATAAAGGTTATTTAACTTCCAAAAAAAAAAAGTAAGGATGGCCAAGGGAGAAGAGCAAAAGCAGGGTGCAGAACCCTATCCAGAGAAGCAATGACACCAAAGATGGAGGCAGAGATGAGGACGTGGAGACAGGGAGCAACTGAGGACTGAGGACTCTAGACTCATGGAAAGAAAGGGACTGGGTATTGGTGGCCAGGAGGCAAGCTTACAGAATGTGCTCTTTGGTTGTTTAAATTATTATATATTCCTGAGTGTTTCT
>NW_006408541.1:26963978-26991717 GCF_000296735.1 Chrysochloris asiatica | reverse complement strand
TGGGAGTAGAAAGCCTGATCTTTCTCCCGCGGAGCAGCTGGTAGTTTCGAACCGCTGACCTTAAGGTTCGCAGCCCGATTCATAACCACTATGTAGTAGCTCAAAAAAGGGAACAAATCTTTACAGTAAGGATTACTACCACCCCCTTGGTACACAGAGTTGACGGGGATGGGCAATTTAGACATTGACTATCCAAAATTGCGGGGGGGGGGGCTATAAAGGCAAGAAGTGACTGGCTTACAAGCTTTCAAGAGGGAACCTAGTTCCAGATGGGGCAGAGGAAGGTAGAATCAATACTGAATGATTTCCAATCTGTTGGGACTTTGTTCACAAGTCACTTCCTGAGCCACTGACCTAGACTCTTACACTCACCTTGTATTGCAGCGGCAGACCTGTTCCTCATTTCACTGCCTTCCCACTGTAGCAGCAGATGCCTTCAATGTCCTGCTCGTACTTCCTGGAACTTAGCTGTGGGAGCCTAAGACCTCCACCTGCCAGTACACACACACCTGTCTGAGAGCATCTCGGCACACCTGCTCTACACTCCTGCATTGCAGGCTGGAAGAGCTGGAGACCACATATTCTGACCCACAACTCTTCTCAACCAATAACTGAATGTTCCAACTCGCTCACTTGGCTGGGGCAACTCTCAGATTCAGGTTCTACACTATCTTCCAGAGCACCCCAATGGATTAGACTTCAGTAACCCATGTTGGAGAATCAGTATGATTAGCTGCCATCCCTCCCCTAAGGAGCTCTGGTAGCGTAGTGGTTATGAATCGGGCTGCTAATCTCAGGGTCAGCAGTTCAAAACTACCAGCTGTTCCATGGGAAGAAGATGAGGTTTTCTGCTCCTGTAAAGATTTATAGCCTCAGAAACCCTGTATAGACTCACTATGAGTCGTAACCAACTCCACGGCACATAACCACCACCAGCACTGCCATCCCTCCCCTGTCTCACTGCCCCATCTCATACTGGTTCTTTTGGGGATCTCCACTCAAATAAACCACTTGTTTCAAGATTTACTTATACAACATCTTCAAAACAAAATGAGTTTCTATCTGAGCTCTGGCTTCCCTCTCAACAGCAACTGATACTCATTTCTTAGACTGTGTTCCATGCAGGAGATCGGAGGGGATCCTCTACTTGGTCTAACCTAGTCCCTGGGACTCTACTAGAAGTGATTCATGTGGTCAGCATCCCCTCCAGTACTGACCAGTTCTGTGAATGGATATTGGATCTACAGGAGACAAACATTCTAGGGGATGGGCAGTTGAGGATGAGCAGATCCTCAACTAGGAGAAACTGCAGTGAGAGAGAAGAGGGCTTCCTGGTCCCCAACATGGAGAGCGGAGGGTCTGAGAGCAGTGTGCACCTCTGTGTAGAGCCCACTTGTCTGGCTCAAAGAATGGGATCTGATGTCACCACCATTCTTTCCTCCTCCTTCACTCCCTGCCCCTCAGCCCACCATATCTTTCTCCTTCATTAGGAAAACTAGAAACCAGCATCTTCTGTGTCTGGGAAAAGACTAATTAACATGATGCTGTGAGTGGGACTTTCAGTTATTGTAGGATGCCATTGGATTGATTCTGACTGAGTCAAACTGCCCTGTAAGCTTTCCTAGGCTGTAATTTTTCCAGGCACAGATCTCCAAGTCTTTCTATCATGGAGCCTCAGTGAATTCAAAATGCTAAACTTTCAGTTAGCGGAGGAGTGCTTAACTATTGTGCCACCAGGACTTTGCTTGGATTCCTCTCAAGCACCTCTGGCTGATGATTTCCTGGACACCATTGTCTTAAAAAGCACTGGTAGCTCCATGGTGAAGTGTTTGACTGACAACCCAAAGGTCAGTGGTTTGAACCCAGCAGCCACTCTACTGGAGAAACATGAAACACTTTGCTGCTGTTAATATCTGCAGCCTTGGAAATCCAATGGGTCAGTTCTACTCTGTTCTACAGTGTTGCTATGAGTTGACTTAGACTTGACAGTAATAGGTTTTTGGTTTGCCATAGTCACAGATGTCCTGGTGTGGCACGGTAGGATAAGCATTCAACCACAAGTTGGTTTTTACTGCAAGGTTGGTGATTCAAACTCACCAGTGGCTCCTTAGAAACCCTAAGGGTCCTTATGAGTCAGGACCAACTTGATGGCACTTAACAACAACAACATAGTCTTATAGTCAGTCCCTTTATACAATCTCCCATGGCTCCACAATACTTAAAAAATAAGGGTTGACTCCTTATGCCTAGTATTTGAGAACCTCTTCCTTTTGGCTCTACCCAGACAGCCTCACTAAATTCCAGTGAGACATGTTTAGTATTGATCTGGTGGGCTCTTTGAGGTCCCTGAACACCATGTATTCATTCCCTCTTCTAAAGTTTTGCTTATGTTGTTTCCTTACTCTGAATTCTGCTTTGTTTTTCCTTTCCATTCATTCTCCATAGATCTTTCAAGTTTCTTTTCTTTAAAATGAGTGAGTGGAAGAAGAAAATATCATTCATAAATTGTTCTAGGTCAAATGGTTAATTAAGACAGAGAGTTGGTATATAAAACAAAATAATAATAATAAAATATTAAAATTGAGTGAAAGCATTTATTTACATAAATAAATTCTAGGTAAATTAAAATGTATATAAGCAAATAAATGAACCCACAAAGATCCCAGAATAAAATATAAATAAATGTCTACTAAATGAAACAGAATATCTAAAACAAAGAAAAAAGGAAAGACAGAATGAATGCGTAGTGTTGTCAAGTGTCTTCAAGTAAGTTCAAACTCATAACGACCCTATATAGGGTTTCTGAGGAGCAGCTAGTGAGTTTGAACTGTTGATCTTGTGGTTCAAACTGACCTTTGAGGTTGAGTCAAATGAAAAACTGGAAACTGAGAATACACTTATGCTAAACACAGCAATGCTACATTCTTTATTCATATTCTTTATATGTTGTTGTTGTTGTGTGCCGTGGAGTCGGTTCTGACTCATAGCGACCCTATACAGGGTTTCCTAGGCTGTAAATCTTTACAGGAGCAGATTGCCTTATCTTTCTCCCGCAGAATCGCTGGTAGTTTCGAACTGCTGACCTTGCGGCTCACAGCCCAATAGAGTGTGTTGTTAAGTGCCATTGAGTTGATCCCAGCTCACAGTGACACTGTATAGTGTTTTTGAGGCTATAAATCTTTTCAAGAACAGAAAGTCTCATCTTTCTCCTGAAGAGCAGCTGGTGGGCTTGAACAATCAACCTTGTAGTTAACAGTCCAATGTTTATCTTATAGAGCCACAACGCTCTCCATATATAGCCATAAGAAAACATTAAAGTATAATAAAAAACTGAATAGAGAACATTAGCAAACATTTTACAGTGGGAAAAAATATAATTAGACAAAGGATAATAAAAATATTTTAAAATAATATCAATAAAGAAGTCAAATTCCTTTTTATGCCTAGCAAATTGGCAAAGTAATAATCATCATCATAATAAATTCTGGAACAAGTGCATTGGTGTGGTTATGCCATGCATTACCAATGAGTATAAAATCCAAGAAATCAACTTGACAACATTTGGCAAGAACCCTAAAAATAATGGTCCAATTTTACCCAGTAAGTCCATCTGTGGAAAGGTATCCTAAGCTGTGTTTATACTAATGAACATCTAAAAGCACACTAAGTGGGAGAAAGATGATGCTTCCTGCTCTCACAAAGATTTAAAGCCTCAGAAACCCTATACAGAGTTACTATGAGTTGGAACCAACTCCACCACACATAACAGCAGCAACAACAAAATCAAACTAAAGTTAAGTAACACAATCAATACAAAAGTGCTACTCACATGGCCTGGCACACAACAAGCACCTGGTTAAAGAGTTGGTAATCTGTTGTGAATAGTACTGCAATGAACACTGGTATAAGAATATCTGTTTGAGTGTCTTTCAAGAATCGCAGGGTCATATGATGATTCTATGGAGTCCTGGTGGTGCTGTAGGATAAGCACTGAACTGCAAACCACAAGGTCAGCAGTTCAAAACCACTAGCTGCTCTGTAGGAGAAAGATGAGGCTTTCTGCTACAGTAAATATTTACAGACTCAGAAACACTACAAAGCATTGCTATGAGTTGAAATAGACTTGATGTCAAGGAGATGGATTTGGTTTTGGGTATGAGGACTCTATATTTAACTTTTTAAGAATCCTTCAAACTGATTTCCACCATTTTACCTGTTATTTTTGTTTTCCTGTCTGCGTTTCACTTGGTAGCTAAGACGCTCCAACATCCAGACTCGGTAGTACTGACCGAGCTGACTCTTAAGGGAACAATAAGAAGGCAATAACCTAAGTGATAAATTCACTTATGGTATGGGCAGAAACTGTTCCAGCAAAGGATGCTGTGAAATGATGGTTCAAAGCAGGATAGATAGAAGATCCTGAGGTGCTGGTCTCTTTCTTCTTGCAGGTAATTTAAATTAACCTTCCTAGGACTGCTAATTTATCTTCAACATCTGCTACTGTCTGCAACATTGAGACTTCTAGGAATTGCCGAACCAAGGTTCCCAGCATCTGTTGGGACAAGTTTAAAGTGCCAATAATCATTATGGGGCACTGACACACCCGAACACTCTCAGTAGTAATGACCAGAACGATGACTCATCCAGAAACCACAGCATCGCAGGGACAATTAGAAGATTTGAGGACATGTTATGTTGAGAGAGGGAAGTTCAAAGGAGATTTGAGAGCTGTCTTCAAGTCTCTGAAGGTTTGAGTCTTTCTCTGAGTTGCTGAATTGGGCAGAAATGGGGCTTTACTCATAAGAAGGCAGATAATTGTACTATTAATGAATAAACTGTTAACAGAACTGTTTAGAAAGATGAGGACTGTGTTTAGGAAGGCTGGATTAGAGGAAAGTGACATATTGAAAACCCTGGAGTCATAACCGACTCGATGGCACTTAACAACAACTGCAAGGCCCCTATTATTCCCCCCAAACAAATTCCTACCACTTACTCACTATATCCTCTATCACTCTAAAAAAGAGGAAGCTTTCTGCTCCTACAACCTCGGAAACCCTATAGAGCACGGCTATGAGTCAGAACCAACTCAAAGACACATTACTACCACCATCACCACCTCTATTTTATGAATTGGAAGAAGATGAAGATCTGAAGAGTTTGTGTTTAAGGCTATATAATGAATTGGATGTTAGCACTTAGATTCAAACTCAGATCTAGCAAGAAATGTAATTTTCTTCAGTTCTGTATAATAATGTCTCCCTGAATAAGTCAAGATGACTTCATAAGCTTCCCTCTTGAGTGGGTTAGTGCATAAGACATCTATTGCTATATAACAAATTGTCCCCAAATATAGTATCTTAAAACAGGGAAATGTATTACCTTACAATTTTGTAAGACAGATACCTAGATGCACCTTAGCTGGGTGTCTGTGGTTTCGAGTTTCTCATGGGGCTGCTTTCATTGCTCAGCTCAAGAATTATCTCAATGCTTGACTGGGAGAGGAACCACATTCAAGTTACCTCATATGATTATTGATAAGCCTCAGTTCTTCACAGGCTGTTGGCCACTCATGAGCTAGCTTCCCTCAGAGTGAGCAAAGGAGCAAGAAAGAGAGAGAGAGAGAGAGAGCATGGAAGAACAAATAAGAAGGGGAGAGAGACACAATATTTTTGCAATTAAGTCATGGAAATGACATCCTGTCACTTGGTTGAGTTAGAAACAAGTTAGAAACAAGATTGAGGCCCATCCATACTTAAGGGGTATTGAACTTCACAGGTTTAGGAGTATGGGGAGGTGGGGGTTGTGGGAAGCCATTATAGATGTTGTCTCCCACCATTTGTATTACTTGCTGTGCCCTGAAACACAGTGGAATATTCAGAGGTGGACATTTGGAAATGAGTCTGTTGACCACTAAGGTGCTGATGATCCTAGGTTTTCCACAGTCTGAAAAGGACATTTCTCCCAGAAGGTCTCTACCTCCTGAGAACTCTCTGAGGCAGGTCAAGCAGGATGCTCAACTCCACTTTCAAGTGTGCATGTTTGGGCTCAGGGAGGCCAAGTTACAGGATTCTCCCATTGAAGGAACAAGGGCCTTTCAGATGAAATGCTGACTAGAAGCATGAAGACAATCAAAGGTAGAGGAAGAAAGACAACAAGTTCTCTTGCCACACTCAGGAGAAGGTCAGGGGTCACTATTCAGAACCAGCTTCCACTTTTTGGTGCCATATTAATATTCATCTGGAGTTACCTTTCTCATGGCCTGTGTTAATCAGGATCAGGTGCTTTTGTTGAGCAATATTTATAATACTTGTTGTTGTTAAATCCCATTGAGTCAGTTCCAACTCATAATGACCCTGTGTAGGGTTTCCTAGGAGTGGCTGGGTGAGCTTGAACCACTAACCTTGTGGTTCAAACCAAACTTTCAGTACAGCGCATTAACCCACAACACCACACCTTACTGGTTGTTGTTGTTAAGTGCCATCAAGTCCATTCTAGCCCATAGTATCAGGTTTCCAAGGAGCAGCTGGTGAGCTTGAACCAACTTTGCAGTCCACTACATTAACCCACAGCACCACACAAAGACTCCATACATAGGCCTTCTTAATTCTAGGCACCAGGAGCAAGGCCCTAGCTAAATTCCAGCTTGGCTAGACAATCAGTTGTCTATAAATGCCTATGATTAGAAGTAGGTGTAAAAAGCACCTAAGTTCATTTTCTGCAAATGACTGACTTGGTGTCTAAATGAAAATGTTGTTCTTAAGCTAGCTCCAGTCTGCTCTCACACTGAGATCCCCAAGAAAAAAGAGCCAAGGTCCTTTGGACCTTGGGATCCCCAAACATTTTGAATACCATCGCCAACATAACTATTGTTCTGGGTCTGGTCATTTCCAAAGTCTATTCACTTTTTAACCAATTAATCTGTAAGATTTGGTTTGAAATAAGAAAGGGAATGGATCATTGGGATAAATCAGATATGGGTGAACTTATCAAAGTTCAATAAACATAAAAGTGATGAATTTTGAAGTCACATAATTAACCCAGGATTACATGAGCAATAATGCATTGAACTTGTCAGGAATACTTACTCATTCTGTTCAAATTTTTTAACAAGATAGCCTATAGCAAGTGACTGTAATTGGATATTGCCTCTGAAAACATCGACAGCTCCTAATTGATACCTTTTATTATAAAGCTAAATGCCAAACATTGCTGTTGAGTGAATTAAGGAATAATATTAGATGCGTTAGGATCCTAATACCTACGTGCATGAATCTCAAGCAAGTTGGGGGGGGGGTGGAATCCCACAATACCCATCAATCACTTGCATGATGTTGGTTGGTCCAAGTCTGCATTGGTTTGCTTTAAATTACAGTCTGACAGCCATCACTACTGCCAAGACTGTCAAGAAAAGGAACTGAGGGCTGCAGAGAGGGGGCATGGAGATAGGACCCCCACTCTTTTCTTCTCTTTTATAAAGAAGGTCAGTAAGGATGGGTTTTGGAAAAGGGATGCTATAGAACTAGATACAAGGCTATATAATGGTCTCCATATGGGGAGGGAAAGCAAAGACTATACCTTTTTTACTTTTGATGATAAATGTTTTTCCCCTTCTAGGTGGATCATCAGGGTTTGATATTGTCTCTCTATCTAGTTGAGATAGGACTATAAACTTTACAAAGGTAAGAGAGAAAGGTTGTAGTTTGGGAGGACCAGGTAGGTTCCTCACCACCTACCCAAAATCCCAGAATATCTTCTTTGTAGACTTCACCCTGGACTCCAAATCTCAGAATTCCTATTAGGTGGGAAACCTGGACAGACTGCTTATGGAGACTTCTTTTGTTTTGTGTTCTTTATTTTGGTGAAAATATATGCCATTTCTATCATTTCTACATGTAACATTCAGTGGCGCTGGTTACATTCCTCAAGTTGTATTAACATCTCACTATCCATTTTCCCATGTTTTTACCACCATTATCTTAAACTCACTGTACCCTAAGCTTTCCATCCAACCTTTTGAATTGCTATTGTCAACTTGATTTCACCTAGATAATTCTTTAAAAGAGTACAATGCTGAAAGGATACTTTACTAATTAAAATTAAGTAATATTATAATTGAAGTCCTGGTGTTGCACTGTGGGTTAATGGGCTGAACTTCAAGGTGAATTTGAACCACAAGGTCGGCAGTTCAAGCTCACCAGTCTCTCCTCGGAAACCCTCGGAAACAGGGTTGTTATGAGTTGGAACCAACTCAATGGCACTTAGCGACAACATTATTGTTATTGTGATGATGATGATTCAAAGAAGATTTCAGGGGATAGTTAGGGTTTAAGTTTAATGGTTTAAAGATTATAACAAGGCAACAGTTTCAGGGGGTTCATCCAGCCTCTCTCAATGGTTCCAGAAAATCTCGATCTCATTGGGAAATTGAAGTTCTGTTTCACATTTTATCCCCCTTTGGTCAGGATTTTTCTATAAAATCTTTGATCAAAGCATTTGGCAATGATAGAGGAGGCAGACATTTGTCAAAGTGGCAGCATCGATGGACTCAAGTGTGGCAACAGTAGTGAGGTTGGCCCAGGATCGGGCAGTGTTTTGTTCTGCTGTGCATAAGGTCGCTATGGGTTGGCACCTACTCGATGGCACCATACAACAACAGCATCAGGAAAGAAGTGAACTGCCTCAAATAAGGAAGCTTTCCCAAAGGTCCATATGAGGCAGTTCATTAGTGGCTAAGATTCTGGCCTTTGTCTTGTTGGGGTTGAGCTCTGCCAAGGTTATCAGCTGTGGGACCTTAAGAGAGTAATACAGCTATTCTGTACCTCCTAGTTCTTGTCTGAAAAATGATCATTACAGTCAGACCTCTGATATTTGTAGTGTTGGACTGTCTTCAAATGAAGATGCTCATATTAATGACTAAGGATTTAAAAGCCATATAAGTACTCATAGAAACAGCAGTCAAGAAATCAAAGGAGTCACTGCATTAAGCAAATCTGTTGCACTCGGCCTCCTTAAAGTGGCAAAGAGCAAAGAAGTCAGTTTGAGGACTAGGGTGCACCTGACGGAATCCATGGTATTTTCGTTGGCCACATAAACATGTGAAAGTTGGCCAATGAATATAAGTGAAGCATTTGAATTATGGTGTTAGAGGAGAATATTAAAAGTACCACAGGCTGCCAGAAGAACACACAAATCTGTGTGGGGAGAAGTACAGCCTGAATGCTCCTTAGAAGCCAGGATGACTAGACTTCGTCGCTCATGCTTTGGATGTGTTATTAGGAAGGAGTGGTCCCTGAAGATGGATTTCATGCTTGGAGGGTCAATGAAAAAGAGGAAGATACTCAGGGAGAAGGATTGACACAGTGCAAAAAACAATGGGCTCCAAAGTCACAACTATTAAAGCTATAGTGTTCAAATGACTAAATGATATTAACATATAAAAGATATTTGCATTTCATTATGATTTCCTGGATGTGGGTCTTTTGTTGGTGGAAAAAGTTTGTTGGCTGAATAATAAAATAAAGGTATGTTTATTTTATATTTATTATACATTTTCTATTTATTAAATAAAATGTGTTTATTCTTTTGACTTCTCAGCAAAATCACTAATTATATAGTTTCATGCATAGTTTCACTAATTTTATATTTTTTGTTCTCTTGACAATAATGATCCAAGGATTATAAAATATATTAAAAATATATTTTTTCAAAGTATATATATTCCCATTAAAAATTCAAATTAAAGTTAGTATTGGGAACATATAACATTAAAAAGTAAACATAAAGGATAAGAAATCATTTAACATGTTTAAAGAAAAGTGAATAGTCTATGATATTGGAAAGTATCCACTAAAGCCAAAAAAAAAAAAAGTAAAGTGCTTAAAAGAGCAAAAATCAAACACAAGTGAAACAAAAAAACAGCAACATAAATAAAATGATTTAAATGAAGCTGAAATGTGTTTTAATTTATTAAAACCTTAATAATAACTTTGTAGGAAAATAAAAGTTTCAAACTCTAGATTCCAATATTCATCTAGTTGTCAGTATAGAATGGTGGTATTACACTCTATGCATTCTATGTCTAGACTTACGTGTATTCAAATTTACGAGCAAATAAATTGTTTAACGTTACAAAATATCCCTTAGCTGTTATATGTGACTTGTGAATACTGTGCTGATTTGTGAATAAGTTGAGAGCTATAAATTGGAACATGAAAAGAAGTAAGGGAATGGATGCTTGTCACCACCAGGAAACGATGCTTGTTACACAGAATCTATTGCATTCCGCTCTGAGAGGAAAGCCGTGACAAGCTAATTAATTTTTCTTTTCTGTCCTCTCAAGTCGTCCACAGTGCCCATCTCTGAAGACAGCAGCAGGTATACCTTATAGGCCTCAGTGACATTCAGGTACGATCTCCACTGGGGTCAAAGTTACCCAATGGGCAACATTCTTTCCCTGGAATCTTAACATCATGATATGTAAGTGGATATGTAAGGCACCGGGGTCCCATGGGACAGGGCACCATGAATTCTTTCAAAAATTATTTTCAATAGCTTATTTTAGAACAGGTTTAGATGTATAGAGCCATCATAGTACATTTAATTCCCACACAGTTCACATTCAATTTCCATATTGCTGGGTGTTATTGAGTTGCTTCTGACTCAGTGACCCTAGAAGATAGAAGTGCAACTGTACTGTAGGGTTTTCTAGGTTAAGATCTTGATGAAGTCGATCACTAGGTCTTTTCTCATGCAGAGCAACTGGTGCACTGAAACTGCCAAAGCTGCTGACCTTTTGGTTAGCAGCCCAATGCTTCACCAATGCACCAGCAGAGTTCCCATGGGGGGGGGGTGGTGGTGGTGCTGGTGCTGATGATATGTCATCAAGTCAGTTCCACTTCATAACCATGCTGTCTATGGTTTCCAAAGCTGTAAGTCCTTATGGGAGCAGAAAACCTCCTCTTTCTTTCATGGAGTCACTGGTGGATTTGAACTGTTGACCTTACTGTTAGCAGTCCAACGTGTAACCCACCAGACCTCCTTATCTTAGTATGGTACATTTTTTTTATAATTAATGAGCCAATATTGACACATTAGCATGGAAATCCATATTTTATCCAGATTCCCTAATTTCCCTCTCATCCCCCAATATCCTTTTTCTGTTTGAGGATCCCATCCAGAACACCACATGCCATTTAGTTGTCCAGTGTCCTTAAACCTGGTGTGGCAATGTGGGCTAATGCACTGGACTGCAATGTTGGTTTGAACTGCAAGCTTGGTGGTTTAAGTTCACCAGCCACTCCTTGGAAACCCTACAGGTCAGCGCCAACTCATCAGCATTTAACAACAAAACCACATCAACAATCTCCTGAGGGTCCTCTTGGAT
This sequence comes from Chrysochloris asiatica, assembly GCF_000296735.1. Taxonomy (NCBI): domain Eukaryota; kingdom Metazoa; phylum Chordata; class Mammalia; order Afrosoricida; family Chrysochloridae; genus Chrysochloris; species Chrysochloris asiatica. The sequence goes on along the minus strand of NW_006408541.1, from coordinate 26,980,331 downwards.
GTGACAATTTCTCAGCACTCTCTGGTTTCTGATTGCCTTGACAGTCTGGAGGAGTACAGCATGTCCATCCTTTGAGATTTGTCTGAAACTTTTCTCATGCTTAGACTGGGGTTATGGTTTTGGGGCAGGAAGCATTCTCATCACATCCTATCAAGGGCACATGCTATCAACATGACTTATCACTGCTGACGTTGACACTGATCACATGACTGGGGTGTGTGTGCCAGGTTTCTCCACTGTAAGCTGTACTCATTGGGTGGAATGTGCAGCCCACAACAAAGAAGTGAGTGACATGCTCTACTCTCTGGAGGGTGGAGGTTTTACATAAATTATTTGGAACTCTTTTGTCTCTTCTCTTCCACTTACTTATTTATGCAATTATGTATCTATATCAGAATGCACAGTATATGCATGGATATTTATTTTATACTCTGAGCTATAATTCAATACTGCTTTATTTTGTTGTTTAAATTGTGCCAGCTTTGGCCCTGGGAGCTCTCTGTTCCTTAGACGTACCATCATCACTCTGTGTATTTTAGCACTTCCTTAATTTCTGGTACAACAAGATGTTGCAGGTGCATTTTGTATAGTTCCTGGGCCAGTCCTAGAATTAGCAGTTTCTCCAAGAAGTCCTATCATGAGATTTTAATAAAATTGTTCATGTGTGTGTGTGAAATTCAGTGTCTAAAGCACAGGTTCCAGGGGGTGAAAGTATCTTGTTCATGTCTAAGAGCAATATTGGTCACATCACAGAGTTGTAAGGCAATTAAATGAGTTAATATGTAAAGAGTACTTGGAACAGTTCCTGTTGTTAAGTGCCCTCAAGTCAGTTCATAGCGACTGTCTATGGGGTTTCTGAGGCTATAATCTTTATGGGAATAGAAAACTTCAGCTTTATCCCAAAGAGCGGCTGGTGGACTTAAACCACCGACCTTATGGTTAGCAGTCCAGTGATTATCCTACAGTACTCTCTGGCACGTAATAATGACTCACTAAATATTAACTACACATCTTGGTGTGGCACTGTAAGATAAGCATTGGACTGTTAACCATAAGGTTGGCAGTTCAAATCTACCAGTCACTCCTTGGAAACCCTATACAATGTCACTATGAGTCAGAACCAGCTCGATGGTTAACAACAACAAAATATTGTGATAGCCCTGTTGTGTCACTGTAGGAAAAACACTGGACCACTAGCCACTTTGACCCACTAGTCATTCTCAAAAACCCTATACAGGGTTGCTATGAATTAGAACTGATTGGTTGGCACACAACAACAACATGGTAGATAACATCTGGTGGCACAGTGGTTAAATGCTTGGCTGATAACCAGAAGGTCCATGGTTTGACCCCACCAGCCCTGTTGTGGGAGGAAGATGCAGAAGTTTGTTTCCATGAAGATTTACAGCCTTGAAAACCCTATAGGGCTGTTCTCCGTCCTATAGAGGCTCTATGAGTTGGAATCAACTCCGCAGTAATGGGTTAATATTTGGTATTATTACAGTAGCAGGCAGTACCAACTTCCCCAAGTCTCACCTGCAAGTCCTATTAACAGTGGCAACAACAGAAGTGGGAGTTGATATTTGAGTTACACTCTACAGAGTAGAAGTTGCTGGAGATTGCTCTAATTTCTGTGATTCTTTCTCTAGAGCAAGTCTTTTAAGCCTTGACTCATGTGGGCTTCCCTGTAAATAAGGACAAATTTTCCATCACCTAGCCTAGTCCTGGTGTGTCATTATAGGATAAGCACTAGGCAACAAAGTCAGTTTGAACTGCAAGGCTGGTGGTTCAAACCCATCAGCTGCTCCTCAGAAACCCTATAGGGGCAACATTAACAACAACAATCCCATCTGGGATGAACTAGTCCAGTGCCTTTTATTTTCTTTTGCTGTTGCTGCTGTTAGCTGTTGTAGTAGAATCAATCCCAACTTATGGTGATCCTGTGCACAACAGAACGAAACGTGCCCTGTCCTGAGGCCTCATCATGCTCGGGGAATGTTGTGATCCATAGTTTTCATTAACTGATTTTTGGAAGTAGATCTCCAGGTCTTTCTGCCTAGTCTGTCTTAGTTTGTAACGTCTACTGAAACTATTCAGCATCAAAGCTTCCACTGCTAGATGGCTGTACATGTAGTGTATTGTCTGGGAATGGGACCTCGACATCCTATATGACAGGCCAGGATGGTACCAAGGCCCTCATTCCTCATATCTGAGTGTCTTACTAGAGTGGCCTCCTCTTTTCTCCTTGCTAGCTCTCTGTACCTTTATACTTTTGGTGGTTTGGTGCTGAAGGTACTTTCTCTGCTCTATCCTAGCATTCACCTTGGACAGTCAAGACTTGCTTGCTGGCTTTCACTCATGGCTGTCATTCCTTCTGTCTAGGAACTCTAATTTATTGGTTCTGAAGCACCAGCCTCCCTTAAGAAATCCCATCAGGAGAAAAATCCCTGCTGGAAGACAAGGAATCACTTTCCCAGATAGCAGCTCCTGTGACTGTAGTCACGTGGTTGTGAGTTGAAGTCTTGCTAAGCCCATTAGAGATCCCAGTTTAATACTATACATGTTTACCATCTTACCACCCACATCAGGCATGATTCACAAAGAATTACTATACTGTTTTCAAAATATAAATATTTTGAAAGGAGGTTACAGTCAGTTGGGTAATTAAGACAAACACACGAAACTGTAAGACATTTGTTGTTGTTATGTGCTGTGGAGTCGATTCTGACTCATAGCGACCCTGCACAGGGTTTCTGAGGCTGTAAATCTTTACAGGAGCAGAAAGCCTCATCTTTCTCCCATGGAACAGCTGGTAGTTTCAAACTGCTAACCCTGAGGTTAACAGCCTGATTCATAATCACTACACTACCAGAGCTCCTTACACTTGTATAAAACCAAAGAACCAAACCAGTTGCTGTTGAATCAATTTTGTGGTGCTCCCATCTGTGCCTGAGTAGAATTGTGCTCCAAAGTATTTTTAATAGCTGTGATTGGTGAAAAGTAGATCAAGTCACCTCTGAGTGAATTCAAACTACTAAGCTTTCAGTTAGTAGCCATGTATGTTAATTAATAGTGTACACCACCCAGGGCCTAAGTCTTCATATATTGTTTCTGTTAGGCACTTTCAAGTCGGTTCCTACTCATATCAACCTACACCCACATAGGGTAAGCTAGGCTGCAAATCTTTGTGGGAGTATAAAGCCTCATCTCTCTCCTCATCTCTCTCACCAGTGGAGCAACTGGTAGCCTCGAACCACTGACCTTGTAGTTCACAGTCCAGTGCTTGACCTACAGAGCCATTGTCTGCTGTTGTTGTTAAGTGCTGTTGAATCAGTTCAGACATATATCAACCCTGTAAAGGGGTCCCAAGGTGGGTTTAAGCCATCAATTTTGCAGTTAGCAGTCCAGTGCTTATCCCACAGGGCCACACTGGGACTCCCAGTCATCGTATTATTGTTGTGAAGTGCTATTGAGTCAGTTCCTACGCATAGTAATCCTGTATAGGGTTTCCAAGGAGTTGCTGGTGAGTTTGAACAGCCAACCCTGTACTTCAAACTGACCTTGCAGTATAGCACCATACTAGGACTCAGTCATTATAAAGTAGCTGTCAAATTAGTAAGGCACCCTGGTGGCACTGTGGTTAAGTGCTGGATTTGAACCCACCAGTCTCCCTGTGGGAGAAGGTTGTGGCAGACTGTTTTCATGAAAATGGACAACTTTGGGTACTCTGTCTCCAGCAGTTCTACTTTGTCCTATAAAACTCACTATGAGTTGGAAGAGACGTCACAGTAATCACTGTGTGATCACATTAATTGCTGTGGTTAAGAAAATCTCTTGGAAGCTGGGTGAGGAGAAGGAACAGGGAGACAGCCAACCAGCACTCATTGAGTAGTTAGAGAAATGTCAAGGGTGCGAACACTGGGGCCAGAAGGTGTAGGTTCAAATCCAAGTTCTACCACTTGTAAGCAAGGTGACCTTGGGCAAGTCAGTTAACTTCAGTTTCTTCATCTGTAAAATGGAGATCACTGTATCTACTTCTTAAATATGCTATATTTTTAAACTTAAATATATAAAAAGAAGGCATCCCTGGGTGCCGTAAAAGATTAATGTTCTGGCTGTAGACCCAGAGGTACCTTGGAAGAAAGGCCTGGCAATCTATTTCCAAAAGTACAGCCATTGAAAACCCTGTGGAGCACATTTCTACTGTAACTCACATGGGGTTGCCATGAGTCAACTGGATAGCAGGTGAAGCTGGTTGCCATAGAACATACCTCCCTAACTTTCTAGTTTATACCATTTTTCTTCAATTCAAAGGTGCTGTTACTTGTAGCACATACCAGCTATTTAATAGCAGATCTTTGGAGGCTGAAGAAATACTGCTACTTTCATGTCATTCATTGTTAACTAGATATAGAACACGCTCCTCACAGAAATGATCAAATTGGCAGTGAACGTCCTATGTAACCCAAAGAAAAGGAGCAACAGAACCTCAGTAAGTGTTGCCCCCTTCTCCTGAATCCCTTCTGCTCAGCTCTCTCACTAGATAAGAGACCCACTTCTTGGGACCTAGCCCACAGCCTAGGGCTTGCCCAAACTCTGCTTGGGGTGGTCTCAAAGGCAAGGCCTGCAGAAGAAAGTGTGTTCTTGGAATACTGCTCTAATGGACTTGCAGTTCAAGGAAGGTAGAAACTGCCTTCGGGGGTATAAACATGTCTCAGCTTGGAAGAGCTTCAGAGTTAAACATCATTAAACAGGACACGGAAGAAGGTGAGTTAATACACAGAGAAGCAAAGCTAATTTAAGTTCTCTCGTGAATAAGTCAGAATTGTACACTTAAACTCTGACCCTTTAATTCACAGAAATAGTGAGTCCAGAGAAGCTTTTGTTCCTCTCACTTTTAATTCTTTTCCCTCCTTCAAGTTTGGCTCTCTCTGATGGCAGGGGAGAGGGTTGAGTGAATCTCAGCATTCAGAAACTCTCTAGGATGAATATGCAGAACAAGGGCTCCTTTGATGAGAAATTATCCTTTGAATAGAAATCATCAGCTATTCTGCAGAGCATCTCACTAGCCTCTGATTTGCTTTGTTTTTGTTTTGTTGGGGGTCACTGAGTTCATTACAAATCATAGGGGCCCTGTGACCCAGTGTACAAACACTGCCCTGTCCCCTGACATTCTCACAGCAGTTACTATGTTCAAGGCCACGTAGGAGCCACGCTATGACAATTCATCTCAATTTCAAATGTGGTGCTTACCTACCTTAAGATTGAAGCATGCTCTCAACACGAGGCAATTTTGCTCCCATTTAGGAGCCCTGGTGGCACTAGAGGATAAGCACTGGACTGCTAACCACAAGGTCGGCAGTCCAAACCCTCCAATGCCTCCTCCAGAGAAAGATGAGGCTGGCTGGTCCCATTAAGATTTATAGCCTCGGAAACACTCCACAGGACCATTATGAGTCAGAAATGACTCAATGACAGTGAATCTGGACTTTTGAGTTTAGGAGACATTTGGCAAATTCTGCAGACATGTTTAGTTGTCTCAAGTTGGGGGCTGTGCTACTGGCCAGGGATGTACAAGACAATCCTCACAACAAAGCTTTATCCAGCCCAAATATCAGTGATGTGAAGGCTGAGCAATCAGATGGCAACTTCTCATCAGACTACTAATAGTGTCAGACACTAACATTCCCCAGGAGACCTGGTATGGCACTGTGGGTTAATGCGCTGGACTGAAAACTAAACAGGGTCACTCTGGGTCAGAACCAACTCCATGGCACTTAACAAAAACAGCAACAATACCCCTCCCGCCCCTAAGGAGTCCTAGTAGCGTGCTGGGTCACAAGCTGGGCTGCTAACTGCAAGGTCAGCAATTCAAATCTAGCAGTTACTCCACAGGAGAAAGATGAGACTTGCTGCTCCTGTAAAGATTTACAGCCTTGGAAAGCCTATACACGGTGGCTATGAGTTAGAACATAATCAAGGGCACACAATCTCCACCACCAATATTCCCCCAACCACTTTGCCTCTGTATTCTGGCCCTGACATAGTACAAAGGAGGAACACCTGGGTTTTGGAGTCAGACTTCCTTGTTTTGACGCTATCTCTCAGTAGCTATATGGCTTTGGGATTGCTGCTTAATATCTCTTAACTTCAGCTTTCAAATGTGTAAAAATGGGAGATAACAACAGTCACCACTGGGTGGAATTGAAGCTTGCTGCTGCAGGATTGAAGTACACTTGTTTAGGAAACGTTTGTGTTAGCTTATGGCCATTGACTTGAATTTATTTCCCAAGTGACATAAATTGTTTTCCAAGGTTGTGAACTTGCTTCTTCCTCTTTACCCTGCTGGACTTTCTCCGGCCTCCTTTTCTTTTACTGTGAAGGATAGAACAGACTGGCTCTCCAACCTCCCTATTTTAACCAGCATCTTGGCCAAAGTGACAATCTGATTAGAACACTCTCATGCAAAGAGAAGCTACAGGCTTCCAACATCGACAGAAGAAATGTTATATTCCTTACCATACTCTCAAAGCTCCTGTACCATAAACTCTTTTGAACTGTGATAAACATACAGGTGACAAACCATTTGCCATTCTACCATGATGTTTCACAATTTCCCTATCTCCACCTTCAGTTTAGAGCAGAGTTTAAATGGTAGAATTTTCACCTTCTGTGTGGGAGACATGATGTCCGACAGGCTCCACCAGAGCTTCCAGACTAAGACAGACTAGGAAGAAAGGCCTGGTAATCTACTTCTAAAAATCAGCCAATGAAAGCCCTTATCACAAGAATCCAATCCTGTTGAGTGTTCCGTCTTCATGAGTTGTAGTTGATTTGAATCAATGGCAACTGACAAGAATCTTTAGCTGCATCTCACTTTATAATTTTCCATGTTTTATTGAACATTTATTTCCTTTATGCCTTTGTTTAGGGGTCCTTGTGTGGTACCATAGGACAAACACTCGACCTCAAGGTCAGTGGTTCAAATTCACCAACCGCTCCTCAGAAACTATGTACAGGGTCACTATGAGTCAGATCTGGCTCAATGGCACTTAACAACAACACTAAGCCCTTATTTATGTCCCTCTCTTTGGAATGCCCTGCCTCTTTTTAAGTTGTCCTCTCAAACATTGCTTTTCTGAGATTCAGAGCAGAGGCATCCAGCTGGGGAACCATCTCTAAATTCCCACGGTGCAAAGTTTCCTTTGCTGGCTGGTCAGGATGTAGTGTACTGCTATTCCACCAAGTTCCTCATATTGTTGTTGTCAAGTGCCATTGAGTTGGTTCCAACTCATAGCGACCTGGTATAGGATTTCAGAACAGTGGCTGGTGAGCTTGAACCATCAACCTTGTGATTCAGACTGACCTTGCAGTCCAGTATATTAATCCACAGCAAGAATCTGTTCAATTCATGACTCTTTTCAGAAAAACATTCTTCTGGAAAGAAACCATTGAAAGCAGAGGTCTCTATTCCTCTTATTTTATCAAGGACCTGCTATGTTGTTGTTGTTGTGCCCTGTTGAGTTGATTTCAACTCATAGTGACACTATGTAGGGTTTTTGAGACTGCAAATCTTTACTGGAATGGTAAGCCTCAACTTCCTCCCATGGAGCAGCTGGTGGGTTTGAACTTCTGACCTTGTGGTTAGCAGTCCAGAGCTGATCCTACAAGACCAGCTTCCTAAATCTTTAGTCTTATTGTCCTGAGGGTAAGAAACCAAACCAAATTCTGCTCCTTTATAGTTTAGCTCTGAGACCTTGATTGAGTTACTTAAACCATTCTGAGCCTTGATTTCTTTATCTTAAAAGCTAGAGTTTTCATGGATTTGTGTGTGTGTGTGTACAGAATGAATAAGATAATTTTCAGAGGGGACATGGCACAGTGTCTGCACAGTATGCTCAGTGACAACTGTTGCTCATGTCACTTGTCTTCTCATCTTTGACGAGAGGAAACCAAACATCTTGAAGCTGTGAGGAGTAGACCAGGCATGTTACAGGGCAAGCATTCACCTGGGTGGAAAGAAGAACCAGGACACTTGCATTTGAGATCTGCTAGGGTTGGGTCTGGAGTCCTGGTACAGTGCTGCAGGATAATGCACTGAACTGAAAGATTGGTTTGAAACACAAAGTCAGCAGTTCAAACCCACCAGCTACTTCTCTGAAACCCTATACAGGGTTGCTATGAGTTGGAACTGACTTAGGCACCATGCACTGCCAAAAGAACAAACAGATCTATGTTGGAAGAAGTGCAGCCAGAGAGCTCCTTGGAGGTCAGGATGGCCAAACTTATATCTCATACTTTGGACATAGTGTCAGGAGGGATCAGTTCTTGGAGAAGGAATGTCATGTTTGGTAAGGTGGAAGGTCAGAGAAAAAGAGGAAAATCCCCAGCAAGATGGATAAGCAAAATGGCAGCATCAATGGGCTCAAGTGTGGGAACAATTGTGAGGTTGGCCCAGGACCGGGCAGTGTTTCGTTCTGTTGTGCGTAGGGTTGCTAGAGTCCGTACCAATTCGTTGGCACCTAGCAACAACAACAACAAGGATTGGCTCTACAGGACTGTCTAGCTCAGCTATGGAGTGTGTGTGAGATGAAGTAGTCAGCATTGGTTATCACAGCCTGGACTGAGAAGCAGGCGGAAGCCATTGACTTTTACTCTGACAATTGGAGAAACTCTGATCCCATTAAAGTCAGTACAGGGGCCTCCAAAGTAATTAGACAACAATGAGGGGTGAGCTCCCCTCTGGGAAGAGTCACACACAGTGGCAGCACATTCACATGCTGGGAGACATGCAAGCAGCTAAGAGACACTGAAGCTCATTCCTGACAAGCTTTGAGAAGCAAAGGGAAAATAAACCTAGCTCTAGCTTCATTGCCCTGAGCCATGGAAATCTGCCTCAGAGGAGGGCAGGAACCCAAGGAAGCTTTTTTACTGTCAGGCTCTCTTCCAAAGTTTAAGTTCATGAACGAACCAACCCAGCCCCCAGTCCTCTGGAGTGAAGGCAAAGGTTTAGCCACTCAGCTTGTATACTGATCTCAGTAGCTTCAGCTGTGTGGCCTTGAGGGGAGACCCCCACCCTGTCTGGTTTCAATGCCTTCTTCTCTATAATGAGGCCATGACTCTGGTTCTAAATGTTTTCATATTTGCAGACCCACAAAGTCTGAGTCAGGACCCATATTGCTTTAACCTTGTCTTCTCCAGGCTTGTGGCTCTGGTCCAGGTCCTACCCTTCTTATGTTTTAGGTGAACCACATGAAGCTTCTCCCTGCCTCGGTCTGCCTGGCTTGCCTCAGTAATGCATCTGTTTAGTGGATTCAAAGTACAGATACCGGAACTGGGTGGTCAGGGTTCCTAGTGGAGAATTCTCAGACAAAGGTAGAGTCAGCATCTTTAACTATCACATGCCACAATAACAACCCTTTCCTCGTTCAGATGATGTGACAGGGAAAAGTGAGCACGCAGGTGGAGCACTTGACTCAGTACCTGGTTCATCTTCATGGCTCAGGAATGAGCTATTGAATAAATACCCGTGCCTGTGTCTAAAACACCCTTTTTGGAACTGCTGTCCCCATCTGCTCTAAGTTCTTACTTCGTTAATTTTTTCTCCATTAGACTATAATGTCCTTGAGGAAGGCCTGCCAGTCTACTTTGATAATCTCACTGAAAATCCTATGGAGCATGGTTCTACTCTCACATAAATGGAGTCGCCATGAGTCCGATTCAACTCCATGACTACTGGCAATGTTGGTGGTGATATTGTGGATTATTCATTGAATTAGGCCCTAGTCTTAAGGTCTGCCACAAACAAGATATACACTCTTGAAAAGAACGATCCCTTTTTTGGAGCTTAATTTTTTCAACTATAAACTAGTGGTATAATTAAAGTCTCTATAGATGCTAACACTTCATGAGTTTATGGACTGTTCTTATAGTTAAAAGCAGTGGGAGAGACACTATCTGAGAAAGTCTCAGCAATGAAGAGCAATGAATATCCACATTGACTAAGCACACATTCATTGAGCATCTGCCATGTACTAGAGACTGTGCAGTGCTTCTGGAAGTTTGAAGAATCAGCGGTATGGTTCCTGTCCCTCTAGCGGGAAGGATGGGAAGAGAAGTAATGAAAGAAATCACAATAGGCATCTGTAGGGGGGATGAACAAGCTTCACTAATAGCAGGGACTGTGAAGAGAAACAACACCATTTATATGTCTGATGTGAAGGGCACTTCATTCTTTCCACACATATTTATTGTTCAGTTACTGTGCACCAGGCATGGTGCTGCTTGTTAGTTTAACAGCTTTTAGTCAAGTACTTGGACAAAAGCCTTCACTTCTGGGCATTTTCCCAGATCTGTTCAGCTCTGTCTTAAAACAGTGCTTGTCACAAACTGGTTGGTGCATCTTTTGTTAAGGAAAGAGTTCTTTGTTTTATTTTCCTCTGAGGAAAACCAATATGAAGTGGTTGAATCAAAAGTCCTGGGTGGAACATCAGGAGATTTTGGCTTTTTTCCCTGGTGCTAGTTCTATAACTTTGGGCAAACTGCACCATCTCCCTTGCTCTCAGTTTACCTGTCTGTAAGATGGCAGTGGCGTGCCTGTGGAGTCCTCTTCCAGTGCACTGGTCATGGCATAAAAATGTTGGCTTTTCTGTGGAATTCAAACAAGTCTTTCTGTTTTATTAATTAGTATTAATAAAATTAGTTACTTTCTTTAAAGCCAAAACAACAACCATAAAAACTGTACTGATCTGCAACCCAGTCTTGCCCATGAAATCATTTTTAAGTAAAACTAAAAAGCAAAGCATCACCATTTCTACCACTTTTTAGTTCTGTGGCTTTGGCCACTTGACCTTCTTCTTCTTCTTCTATTGAGCCTCATTAAGAAATCAGTTTCCAGGCCAATCCATCCCTCTGGGCTTTATGGCTTTGGAGGTGCTTTGTTTCATTTTGGAAATGTGAGGAGAGACTCTGCTAAGGTCCAGCAGGCCCAACCATTTCAGGATTCGGATAAGAACAGGGTTGCCTCTTTGCGCATCCCTCTCTTGCTTTGGCACTTTATGATCCTGGGGTCTCAGGAGACTAGGGTGACATTTGTTAAACCACTGAAACTTGCAGTTGTGTTGGAGGTCACGGTGCTTCGTCAGAAGCAGCTGGTAATGGACTTATTTATCACTGCCTGTGGCCCATGCTTCTCCCCTTCCCTTTAGTTTGTTCTGCCCAAGGCCGTTGGGGTCCGACAGAGATCAACAGTGTTTCTGCAGAGATGAAGCAGCTCGTCCAAACCTGAATTAGATGTTAAATCTTTTTGAAGTGGGGAGGAGAAGAGGGGAGGGCAGGGATCATATTGTGTTAAGAATTTATCCTGTGTTATTTCCTGTGAGCTAATGTCCCCAGAAAGATTTGTTACCGGGCAAGTTGCAAACTGCTGTTTCAGGCTGAGCAGTGTTGCCAATTCATTATGATGAATTCTGTCAGTCGGAAAAGTATTGTTTTCTTCCTTTCATTGGTTGGGGTTGATTGGAGATGGACAATGGTTTTAAGAGCTAGGGTGGTGTGTACTGTTACGCTGTTAGGCCATGGGTTTGTGGGGTTATAGAGTCTTTGAGATGCTCTCAGTACTATAAAGAAAAATCAGACACAAACTATCAAACTAAAACTTGTCTTCTACCAACCTTCAGTTCCCAGCCAATGTACTCAGCAGCCCCTCTACCTTGTCTTCTACTCTCCTTGGGTCACGGCCCCCACCCTCACCCCCAGCAGTGAGATCCCATCTCATACCCTGCCCAGCTTGCAAATCACCCAAATGTCCCATCCCTTCCTGCATGGGAGGATTCATAAGAAACTAGAGTCTGGAGGCAACTGGTTGTTGGTGTTGGTGTTAAGTGAGGGCTCCTCATGACCTGGTATAGGGTTTATGAGGAGCAGCTGGTGGATTTGAACTGCTGAACTTTTATCCTACAGTACCACCCCAGGACCAGTACACAAATGCTGTCTGGGACAAATTACATGATTTCTATGTCCAGTAGTTTCTTATCTGTGAACTGGGGATTAAAACAGTATAGGTCCACTGAGACGATGTGGGGAGTCCGCCAATCTAATGGTGGAAAATAATCTTTAATCCTTGGACTGAAGCTATTCCAGAAAGTCATCATTAAACTAAACAACACTTTATCCCAGTTAGTAAAGAACACTTGTCTTGATTGAGCTCTGCTCAACATTTTACCTAAAGCACATAGGAGAGCCTGAAGGGCCAGCGATCCTCAATTAATGGCTCAGAAACAATCTGGATAGAGACCATGTGAATGGTGATGGCTTGGTCATGTAGAAACTGTAAATGGATTTATGTCTGGTTGTATATATTGTCATCAAAATTAAATAGAATACATATTTAAAAACAACAACAGTGCAGGCATACCCTGCTATTTGAATTCTCATTTTTCAAACTCTTATTATCCAAATTCAAACTGACTAAATCAAAACAACAAAGACAAAAAACAATGAGCTACTCAAAGTGTGATCTTCTGAGCACTTACATTAGAATCACCAGTCATGGTTCTGATTCAGTTTGCCTGGGGAGAGTAGCAGGTGTAGGCATTATAATAAGTGGCAAAGTGATTCTTAATACACAGGAAAGTTAAAAAAAAAAAACAAAAAAACCCCCAAAAAACAGAGGTGTAGACACCCTACACAGGGTCACTCTGAGTTGGAATCAACTCAATGGCACTTAACAACAACAACATACATGAGCAGTTCTTGCAAAGGAGAAACATGTGACATTATGGTTAAGTTCATGATTCTGGAGCAGATGGTCTGGATTTGAGTCCCAGCTCTGGCTAATGCTGTGTGACCTTGGGCAAGTCATTTATACCCTCCTTTCTGTCCTCCATGTGTACCATGGGGGTGGTAAAAAGAGTACTGGGTTTCTGGGATTCTCCAGAGGATTAAACATTAGCATGTTTGAAACATTTTCTGCAGAGACTGATAGCAGACTCGTGGTGTGGGTTTGCGAATCACAGGTTAATGGTTCAAACCCACCAGCTGCTCCTCGGAAACCCTATACAGGGTTACTATGAGTTGGAACTGACTCAACAGCACTTAACAACAGCAACAACAATGAGTAGATCCATGTAGTAGACTTGCTGGTAGACTTGTTTGGGAGCTGGGTAGAAGGGTCTCTGGTGTGCAGTAGGGTGGTCTGCCTGGGCTGAGGAATGAATAGGAGTTATGGTCAGTCTCAGGAGGCACTGCAATAACAGGGAGAAAGAGAGTGTGGCCATGCCAGCAGAAAGAACCACTCGCTCCACCATCCTCTCAGGCTCGCCTTCCACTGGACTCTCAGCTACTTTTCCCTCCTGGACCGTACAGAAACTGCTAGATTTCCATTACAAATAGGAGAGCAAATGTGGTCTTGAGCAGCAGCAGTGGGGTTCTGCCTTTGCTCATCCACACTTTTCTGTCATGTTAATTGTGAATTGACCACACTCCTGTTGGTATGGGGGCAGTTGTGAGGGTCTTTCCTCCCCCTCTTTTGGAACTACAATGGAAGACAGAATGGAGACAGAGAGAAAGGGAGAGGGTGACAACAGGGAGAGGCAAAGAGAGAGATAAATAGAGAGAAGACAGATTCTAGTCCATACTCTATGTGCAGTCAAACCTGTTAAAACAGAAACCTGCCAGAGAAGGAGAGCTCAATTCTTTTCCAATAAATTAAGAGCTGTAGAAAAAAAATGGTGACTGTACCCTGTCAAATGTTTCCACTTGTGAGACCCAGAAAAGCAGGGCAGTCGTGTGGCATTTTCACTGAATGAGGTCAAGAGCCCTGGTGGCATAATGGTTAAGTGCTCAGCTGCTAACCAAAAGTTGGTGTTTTGAACCCACCAACTGCTCCGTGGGAGAAAAGAACTGATAATCTGCTCCCTTAAATAGCACAGCCTAGAAAACCCTATGAGGTAGTTCTGCTCCGTCCTTTAAGGTCTCAATGAGTCACAATCGATTCAATGGCACATAGCAACAACGTACGTACGGTAACACACCCGGCATGTCATAGACATTGTACAGACATAGCAGGTGTCCAGTAAATACCTGTTGCGTCGCACAGTGTGCCTGCTGGAGCACTGGCTGCAAATCCATGCTGGTCTGTTTCAGATCTAGGCTTTGTCACTTACTAGCTCTGTGAAGTCAAGGCTAGCACCGTTGTCATGGACAGAAATAAGAATTGTTCATGCCCCATTCCTGGAGTGATTAGAGTAGAATTATTCACTGTGCTTTGTACAGGCATGAACGTAATATTTTATTTTACAAGCTGATGATTATATTGGCTGTCAACAGAGCTTAAATCCTGGTATCTAGGAACTCAGTTAAATACCTGCTGAAAAAATAGCCAGTCAGAAATATTCCTCTTGAAATGTTAAAATGCAATAGGAAACTGACCTGTTGAAAGACAAACTCTATTTTATAAAGATATTTTCATTGGGCCCCGGGTAAAAAAATATTTCATATACCAGGATAAGCCACTAAATCAAGAAGAGAAAGAAACAGACTTGCTAAAGCAGTACCATTTTGATGCAGAAATGTGATATATTCAACATTTTTTACTATATTTGGCTGCAAACTCAAGACAGTTGTTGGCTTGATCTATGGCTGTGATTCTGTGGCAGGGAACTGTTTGAATGAACCATCCTCAGGGTTTCCAGCTGCAACAAGGAGACCATAAATGATGTAAAGGACAAAAGGGGGCAGTTTCAACTGGAAAGTTCTGGTGGAGTCGTGGAGCTACTGAATATGCTGATTGGAGAACAGAGAAGGCTGCAGGTGGACCTTGGATTGTCCCTGCAAGAAGGCAAAGATATGACTTTGTAAGAGAGGTGTCTCCATTGGAAGTTGGGTTCCCTGGGGAACAGAGATAGGTCTTAGCCAGCAGGATGTTTACTAGAGCATGCCCTTGGACTAGCACCTGTGGATGGGAGGGAAAGGAAGCAGGAGAGGGCAGACAGAGAAATCCAATTGTGATGAAGTTTCAAGGGTGACCTTGGTTGACCCAGCAAAGAAATCTAGAGCTAGAATCTAGGCCTTCCAAGTGGGCTAAGGTGTCTGAGCCTTTAAATTGTGGCATCAGTCAGACATGATGCAATTCACCTCATGAAGGGATGTCATATTGGGTGAGGAGAGTCTGTGTAGCTGAAGGGTTGACAGGTGGGGAGTTTCAGCTAACAGCACCTACTGTAACTGGAGCAGCAAAGCCTTCACGGGAATGCAATTTGGGTGGTACATCCCAATGCCCATTGTGCTCTTGCTGGAGGACTGAGAATGCCAGGACTCTGTGTACTATTGGGGGTTATGACTGGGCTTTAACTTATAGTGTCTTTCAATAAGATCCTATTTCTAATCCAATTCAACAAACCCTTGCTATATCAATGGCCCCTTGATCTGATGAGAACAAGCAATAGTCTCTCTTGACCATCTAGATTGTTGTGGTATGTTTCCCTTATTCCTGAAAGCACAAGAATCTGTATGGAACGGGGTGCCTTGGTGCTCAAGTGTACCAGGCTCTAGAATGGGCTAGCAGCTTTCCCTATCTGGCTAAGCCACCTCCCAGCTGCCCTACCTTTGAAAAACTACTTGAGCTCTGTGAACCTCAATTTCTTCACCTGCAAAGTGGGAATAAATATTGTACAAAAGTCAAATGTTGTTGTAAGTCTGTTTCCTGGCACAGTCTGGCACACTTAGCAATCAGCAAAAGTTAAGAGTTATTGTTACTATTTGTATTATTAGTAGTATAGCAGAGAGAGAGAGGATCATCTATTTTCTTTTTCCAATCTATGCAGTAGTAATCACAGGAGTTTGGAAACTTGTTAAAATAGAGTTAGAGACAAAGAAGACTCTCAATAAGATGGGTTGATATAGTGGCTGCAACGAGTTCAAACATCAGTAATTGTGAGGATGGTGCAGGACTGAGCAGTGCTTCCTTCTGTTGTTCACAGGGGAACTATGGGGCATAACTGACCCAACAGCACCTACTAACGTCACAATCAATTAGGAAAGTATATAAAAAGCAGCAAAATTCTAGGAGGCTGTGATGAGATAATGCTCACATTCCCAATTCATGGAGTAAGAAGTCAGAATAAAATTGGGAAAAGAAGCCTGGCAAAATGTATCAAAAACTTAAAAAAATATTCATGCCTTCTGATCTAATATTTGTACATTTGTGAATTGATTCTGAGCCATAACCCAAAGTTTAGGGGAGGGGGGGAAACACAATTTTTTTTTTTCAGCATGAAGATAGTCATCATGATTTTATTTACTTATCACCACTAGTTAATGAGCTGGATTGCAAAGTCAGTTTTTTTTTTTTTT
>NW_006408541.1:26944812-26958384 GCF_000296735.1 Chrysochloris asiatica | reverse complement strand
GGCTCTGTCAGGTGTCTGTGGCTGCTCTGATCCTTTCCCTGCTTGACCCCACACAAAATGGCGGCTCCTGGAGCAGCTGAGCATCCCGAACCAGGAAGCAATTGATTTATTGTTTCTGCAACAAACTCCCCAACTGTAAGTCTTCCAACCTTCTAAATATTCCTTTATATTTGGTTCAGAGTACTGGGACCATTCCCTGAGCCTTCTTGGTCCTGTATTCTGTGTTGTTCTCTGCAGAGCTCGTCACTATACGTCCACCGGATCTGCCATCTTTTTCCGGAAGTCCTGCAAAGTCAGTTTTAACTGCAAGGTTTGAGGTTCAAGTTCACCAGCTGCTCTTCAGAAACCCTACACAGGGTCTCTGTGGGTTGGAACAAACTTGATGGCACTTAGTAACAACATGAAATAATGGAAATAACAAATATCTAACAATGTGAAAATAAAAGAATTATACTACGTTAATCTCATGAAATTGTATGTAGCCATTAAAATGATGTCATAAAAAGTTTTACCAATAGTATGGGTAATATGTTCTTGTTGAATGCCGTCGAGTTGGTTCCGACCCATAGCGACCCTGTATAGGGTTTCTGAGGCTGTAAATCTTTATGGGAGCAGAAAGCCTCATTTTTCTCTCATGGAGCGGCTAGTAGTTTCAAACTGCTCACCTTGTGGTTCGCAGCACGATTCATACCCACTACGCTACCAGAGCTGAAGAGTTTATGCCATAATTAAAGCGAAGAGGACTTAAAACATTTATTGATGAGGATCATAGAGCACAGCCTTTGGTGTGGATTACATCTTAATGTAAAGAAAACAAAAATCCTCACCACTGGACCAATAAACAACATTCTTATCAATGGAGAAAAAATTAGAGTTGTCAAGGACTTCATTCTTCTTGGATGAACTATCAATGCTCACAGAAGCAGCAGTCAAGAAATCAAATGATTTATTGTATTAGGCAAATCTGCTGCATAAGACCTTTTAAAAGTGTTGAAGAGCAAGGATGTCAGCTTGAGGACTAAGGTGCACCTGACCCAAGTTATGGTATTTTCAATAACCTCATATGCATGTGAAAGCTGGACAGTGAATAAGGAAGACCATAGAAGAATTGATGTTTTTGAGTTATGGTGTTGAAAGAGAATATTGAAAGTGCCATGGGCTGCCAAAAGAACCAATAGATCCGTTTTGGAAGAAGTGCAGCCAGAGTGCTCCTTGGAAGCCAAGATCGCCAAACTTCGTCTCTCATACTTCAGACATATTTTCAGGATGGACCAGTCACTAGAGAAGAATATCATGTTTGGTAAGGTGGAGGGTCAGAGAAAAAGAGGAAGACCCCCAATGAGATGGATTGGCCAAGTGGCAGCGTCGATGGACTCAAGTGTGGCAACAGTAGTGAGGTTGGCCAAGGATTAGGCAGTGTTTCATTCTGTTGTTCATAAGGTCACTATGGGTTGGTACTGACTTTATGGTACCTAACAACAACATAGAAAGAGTTTATGCCATAATTAATGTAAGAAAATGTAGGAAGTTATATAAATATTGTGAATTTCAACAATACAAAACACATAAGAAAAGAATTGCATGGACAAAGGAAATTTTTCTTTATATCTTCCTGAGTTTCCACATTGAATCTATATTTCTTCAGCAGAAAAAAAAAAAAAAATTAAGAAAATGCCCATGGCAGCAATGAAGATAGGAGCTGAGTTCAACCATGTTCCATAAACTCCCATTGACCCAGAGATGAGAGAAGGAAGAGGAAGGGCTGATTAATCCAAAGTGTGGTGAGACCTGGCAACTCCTCAGCCCATGGACAAGGATGTAGCCATGGAGTGCTAGAACTAAGAGTGAAACGTCCAGCTGATATGAAGTGAGGGGAGATGCACAAGAATGCCCAAACTTGTTGATAGTACCCATTTGACCTAGCCACGATGGATTGATAACCAGAACTCGACTAGAGGAAAATAAAAACAAACAAAACAATTTTTGATAAAGGAAACAAGGGTAAATTGCTTCAATTTGATGACCTTGACCTATACTTATGGATGTAGTAGCTCAAAATGCCAACTGAGAGGGCAGGAGTCTTCACAACAAGTATCAATCCTATCCCCTCAGTACACAGGTTTGATAGGGATGGGCAACTTAGACTTTGGTTACCTAAAATGGTGGGGGGGAAGGGTGGCTATAAAGGCAGGAAGTGACTGGCTTACAAGTTTTCAAGAGTGAGTTTAGTTTCAAAGTGTGCAGAGGAAGGTAGACTTGCCACTGAATGGTTTTCATCTTGTTGAGATGGGTCTGGTGAAAGGAGATTGGGATAAGATTCTTATGATTCAATAGCAAATAATTGTTACCATGACTAATTGTGACTGTCACAACTGTAAAGGTAGATGTTTTGTAACAAAAACAGGGGAGTAGTTAATCTTACATTTCAGGAACAGAGGACCCCAAGACAATCAAGGGAGTAGAGCACTAGCAGAATGTGGTACCCTATCCAGAGAAGCAGCTACACCAGAGATGGAGGCAGAGATGAGGACATAGAGAGAAAGAGCAGCTGAAGACTCTAGACTCATCGAAAAAGAAAGGCTGTATGATGGCAGCCAGGAGACAGGATTGCAGAATGTGCCCTGTGGTTATTTATTTGATTATGTATTCCTGAGTACTTTGTGTACACCTCCCACCCCAAGAATAAAACAGGGAATAGAAGCAAATACTGTTGAATGATGATACACGGAGGAGATTGTAATCATTGCAATTAATTGATGAGTGTAAACCTGATGTTCTCCCATGTAAACTATCACTCAATTCACAATAAAAACATTAAAAAAGTCTTTTTAAAAAATGCCCATGGTGTTTATACAAGTAACAAGACTGGATTTTTCTCTACCCGTTAAAGTTCATTATTGCTATACTGCTATGGAGTCATGGTGTGGCTCTGTAGGATAAACACTGCACTACTAGCCACAAGGTTGGTGGTTCAAACACACCAGACACTCCTTGGAAAACCCATACAAAGAAGGTTGCTATGTGTAGGAGCTAACTAGATGATACTTAACAACAACAAACAACATACTGCTATAATTTTCAACATAATAGGCATTTTTTCAAGATGAATTAAAATGGTTATAACTTTAAGATCTTCTATGTCATAGAGAAAAGTTTTGTACTAAGAATCAGAAGACCTGGGTTTCATAAGCAGGCAAGCATAGGATTTTCTGAAGCAACTGTTTCGATTCTACTTGGTGGGCATAGGTAAACCATTCCTCCTCTATAGACTTCATTTTGTCTATAATTGAAATAAGAGAATAGTGTTGGCTCTGGAGAACGTTCTGTGAATCGCAAGCTGTGTCTATACCTTCTCTAAGTAAGCTTTTCTATGGGTACCTCAAGATCCATGTAGGTTCTAACCACAGGCACAATTAAACTGATTTCTTCTACTTATTCTTTTACCCTACCACACGTCTGGCAGTTTGTTTGACTGTGCTGGCTTGTGTGTTGCTGTGAAGCTGGAAGCAATGCCACTGGTGTTTTGAATACCAGCTGGATCACTCATGGTGGACAGATTTCAACGGAGCTGGAAGGTGAAAACATGGTGATAGCAATGGAACATTGTCTAATATTGTACTAGAAGATGAACCCTTCACATTGGAAGGCACTCAAAATACAATGGATTGGCATGGTGTCAGCAGCAATGGACTCAAACATAACAAGTGTGAGGATGGTACAGGACTTGACAGTGTTTTGTTCTGTTGTTCATTATGAGTTGGAACTGACTTGAGGGCACCCAACAACAACAACGTTCTTCTACTAACACCTCTTCTTGGAATAGTGAAGGCGATTCTTATTTCCTCCTAATGCTTTCTTCTCTGTGGGACTTGGATTACTTAATTTCAAGTTTCCCATTTGTTTCAGTTGTTTCACACACAAGATATTGTCTGTTTCCCCTTGAAAAGTCTGTGAGTTCCTTATTGTTGAATTATGGAATTAGTTGATTTAGCTCTCAAATTATTTTCAAAAGAGTAATTTATCCAAATAAGATTATTAGGCTTGTTTTTTTCCAGGCTTGTTTTTCATAGTAGAATTATTTGGAAGCACACACCTACAAATACACACACATACACAACCATATCAGAATTTTGTACCTGGTGTTAACAATCCCTTTCACAACATCTTGCAGTACCTATAAGATTCTTAAGTGTCTTAAGAGAGGGGTCTACGTGAATTTCCCATTACATTTTAATTTGTATCAAGAAATAAACAAAGAAATTATGATTTGGCATCACGACTACCTTCTGAGTAGTGTAGCTTCTGTCGAATGAAAGCCTTCTTCATAAGGTGGGAGTCTGGTGGTTCTGTACAAAAAATATTGGACTGTAAACAACACGGTCAGTGATTCAAGCCCATCAGCCACTCTAGGAGAGAAAGATGAGCTTTTCTGCTCTTACAAAGATGTACAGTCTTGAAAACACTATACAGGGTTGCTATGAATTGGAACCTACTCAACAGCACATAGAAACAACAACAGCAACTTCATAAGCTAATCATCTGATTCATTTGGGAATTGCAGTAGGAGTTAGAGGTTATACAATTGATCTTTATAGGACTGGATGAGCAATTTGAATAAGAGGTAGGGTATGAGGAGTGGAGAAACAGCAAGAGCAGGATGGCAGGGAGAAAGGAGAGTAGGCAGTGAGAAGGGGAGGGTCTGGCCATTGGAATGAAGGATCAGGCAGAAGCCCAGATATCAGGCTTTGATGGACAGGAAACACCAACTTTTATCTAAGTTCCTGTCATGTGGATCTCTATGTGGAGTCCAACTCAATACTAAGTTAGTTTAACTACATTTTAAAATGCCCTGTGTGAGTTATTTTTCTTCCATTTCTGTTTTGTAATGTGTATACATGCTTTAACTGATGAAAAGTGAAAAATTCATCACATATTAAGGCCATCAGGAACCTCAGAAATAGACGAGGCTATGAGACTTTGAAGAGTACAAATACGTGGAATTTAGAATTCAAGAATATTGTTCCTGAGTCTCAAGGGTAACAGAGACCCCAGCTGAGCTGTGGATTACACAAGAGCATAACCAGCTTCTCCCTTTGGAATGCCTCTTCTCCCTTCTTCATGAGCTGCAGCTGCTGTACTACTCTCTGGAAATTCTTTCAAAACAAGACACAAAATCTGGAACCTACACATTTTGGAGGACTTTTTTTCCCTTTTAAATGAGGCACAATGCAATGGGCCTCATTTCCAACCTTTTCTAGAAAGGGACTGCTTTTTGACTGATGCAGAAAGGAAATTTCTGATTTTCGTGAGTCCAGTACTCCAACATAGAGACTACTAGCATGAGTCCACTTTCAGAAGAGGAAAGTCAAACGTTGGTCCAATCATTGATCCAAGGCTTTCTTTTCAAGCCCTGGTGGTATTTATCCTCTTACTGGATTAACAAAACAGTCTTGAGGTGATCCATAGAGACATGAACTATCTGAGCATTTCAGTCACTGGACTTACCTTTGGATGACAAGAGAGGGAGCACATTGATTGAGCTCTTAGTTTGTGTTAGGTAGTTCACAAATATGTTCTCATTGAATACCAACAAGGACCCTGTGAAGTTTTTACATGATCAGGACACTATGTACATGGCCAGAGAATGGCCTGTAATATGGTAATGTACTGCCAAAACATTAACCATTGAAATTCCTTATGGAGCACAATTCTACTGGGGTGTACATGAGATGGCCATGGGTCAAAATCAGCTTGCCAGCAACTGATACGATCTATACGTATAGCAGATTTAAGACTCAATAAAGTGCTCTGGTAGTGTAATGGTTACAAATTGGGCTGTAAACCTCAAGGTCAGCAGTTCGAAACTACCAGCTGTTCTGCAGGAGAAAGATGAGGTTTTCTGCTCCTATAAAGATTTACAGCCTTGGAAACCCTGTACAGGGCCACTATGAGTTGGAACCAACTCCATGGCACATAACAACAACAACAACAAAGTGTCTATGGAGTCCTGGTGTGGTGCTGTGGGTTAATGCACTAGACTGCAAAGTAGGTTTGAACCACAAGAATGGCAATTCAAGCTCAACAGCTGCTCCTCGGAAACCCTGTACAGGGCCACTATGGATCGGAACTGATTCCATGGCACTCAACAATAACAACAATGACAGAGTATCTATATAAGGAGCCCTGGTGGTGCAAATGGTTAATCATTCATCTGTTAACCAAAAGCTTGTCAGTTCAAACCTGCCTCCGCAGCTTTATAGGAGAAAGATCTAGAGATCTGTTTCTGTAAAGATTGTTGTTAAGTGTCATTGATTGAGTCAGTACCAAGGTTTCCAAGGAGTGGCTAGTGGTTTGAACCTTAGACCTTGTGGTTATCCTACAGTGCCACACCAGGTTACCCCACCCCTAAAACCCACTGCTGTCAAGTTGATTTTGTCTCAAAGCAACTTGATAGGATAAAGTACAACTTCTCCATGGCGTTTCCCAGATGGTAACTCTTTATTTAAGCAGTCCCCTGTGAAGTGGCAGATAGGTTTGAACTATTAGCCTTGCAGTTAGCAGACCCAGGCTTAGTGCCTATGGAATTTTTCTACTCTGTCACATGGAGACACAATAACAATGTGTCTATAAAATGCCATCTAGCCAGTGCATAAGACAATGCCTAAGTGACTCATGTTGATCTGTTTGGGAAGATCATTAGACTGGTGGCTATCATATTGGACAGTGAAGAACTTTCTCCATCATGCAAAAATCTCTACTGGGCATCACTATTCCAGAAAGTCTAGTACAGATGGAAACAGAATCCCAGGCAACAGAAGAGGGTATCTGTAAATGCAAATGACTTTACAGGAATGAAGCAGTGGCATGGGTCTCTAAGAATTGAGGAGTGCTCCCTAACATACAGTTGTAAGGATGGCACAGGACTGGCCCAGAACAACAGTATTTCCTTCTGTGGTTCATTTGGCTACTATGAGTTGGAACTGATTCAAGGGTACCTAACAACAACAATAAGAGCAAAGAGAAGATATGGAAAGATCAAATCAGACAATAGAGCAGAGGAGCACTCTTTAAAACTTAAACTCAGGCATGCTGATGGGCACAAAGCAGGCACTGCAGCTCAGCGAAAAAGGGTCCAAACAGACACCATGTCTGTATTTTGACTCGTCTATCAGGGCTGCTAAGAGTCTAAACCAACTTGATGGCACTTAGTCACAACACCATGGGGGATATGATATATATAGTCAGCTCTGTCCTCAGATGGGTCAGGGTATGGTGCAGTCAGTGTTGATTTAACTGGCAGGTAAGTCTGACAGAAAAGCTTTATGCCTATTTTATGCTCACATGATGTATACATTTGTGCAAGTGTGTGTGTAGGGGCAGAAGCATTTATTTATGCTTTATGCCTTAAATGATCTTTCTATTTTCTTGCATACTCTGGATTCCAATTTGCTATGAGTTGAACCCTTCTGTGAGTACATCCAGTTGTAAACGGAATCTTAGAGATGCTTTACCATGCACACAATTCTGTCCCTTCTCTTCATCAGGTTGCACTTCGGTTCTTCTCTTGAAAAAAAAAAAAAGTGAATTGAGTGAAGTTTTACAGAGAAGACCATCACTCTTACATACAACGAATCCTGCACTTTGTTTCATCTCAAAGATTGTAATCCCCTCCCCGCAACAAGAGTTGTCCCACTTCCTCCAAGTGCTTCCTATTTCCATTTCATCTTCCCTCCCACTTTTCAACTGTCTCCTTAGAAGTATTTTGCCCTTTGGATTTTGAATGATTGGCTAGTCCATGGTGAACATACTTTATGAGTGTTGTTATCCCCCTGTATACCTATCTACTGCTTGGCTGAAAACTGGGCCATGTGGGTGAGTTCCTTTCCAGACCTGAAGGGTGATTAAGGACCACCGTCTCAGGTTCTACCAATCTCTTTTGACCAGTAAGCCTGGTCTTGTTTGTTTGTTTGTTTGTTTGTTTAGTATTTGAGTTTTGATCTACATTTTCTTCCACTCTATCTGGGATCCTCTAATGTTATCCTTTTCAGAGAAATTGGTAGTGGTAGCTGGGCACTATCTAGTTTTTCTGATCTTGTTGTCCTGGTGACTGATGTTCACATGTTCTATTAATCAATTGGAGTAATTGATTCTGAGCCTTTTTGATTCTCATCACTCTTCTTTCTTCCGTACATGGAGAGACCAACAGCTGCACCGTAGACGGATGCTCGTGAACTTTTATGTCCTTTGATTCTTGTGAACTTGTTTTAATTATCTTCAACTTGAACTTGAACTTGCAGATGAGCGATTGATGGTGTTTTCCATCATCAGCCTTG
Source organism: Chrysochloris asiatica (assembly GCF_000296735.1). Taxonomy (NCBI): domain Eukaryota; kingdom Metazoa; phylum Chordata; class Mammalia; order Afrosoricida; family Chrysochloridae; genus Chrysochloris; species Chrysochloris asiatica. The sequence continues at coordinate 26,950,051 of NW_006408541.1, read as the reverse complement.
TTCTGACAGATGACATTGAGCTTCTTCCTTGTCTCTTTCCACAGATGTAGTTGATTTGATTCCTGTGTAAGATCAATGCGTATAGTTGCTGTATATGTTGTTGAAAAATGGCATTTCAAGTGATTAGGGCATTAGTTTTAAAACATTCTATCATGTAATTGTTGATGTCATTTCTATGATCAAAGCCATATTTTCTAATTACTAATCCTTCTTCTTTGTTTCTAACTTTTGCATTATAATCACCAGTTATTATCAGTGCAACTTGATATGTTTGATCAATTTCAGACTGTAGAGGTTGGTGAAAATCTTTAATTTCTTCGTTGTTGGCATTAGTAGTTGGTGCATAAATTTGAATAATAATGGTATTAACTGGTCTGGTCTGTCTTGTAGGCATATGGATATTATACTATCACTAAAAATATTGTACTTCAGGATAGATCTTGAAATGATCTTTTAAATAGTAAATGTGATGATGTCCTTTGATTTGTAGTGCCTGCCATAGTAGACCCCATGATTGTCTGATTCAGAATTGCCAATACTAGTGAATTTCCACTCACTAATGCCTACGATATCAATCTTCAACATGACATTTCATTTTGACAACTTTCAGTTTTCCCTGATTCACACTTTGTACAATCCATGTTCCAGTCACTAATGGATGTTTCAGGAGCTTCTCTTCAATTTTAGTCATTCCACATCAGCAAATGAATATCCCAATTCATTATATCACCCATGTCACAAAGGTCAACCCTACTTTGAGGAGACAATGCTTCCCCACTCATATTTTGAGTGGCCTACAACATGAGAGGCTCATCTTCTATCGCTATATCAGAGACTACACCACTGCTATTCAGTAGGTTTTCACTGACCAATTATTTTATAAGTAGATTGCAATGTCCTTCTTCCATAGTCTAGAAGCTTCACTGAAACCAGTTCCACTATGAGTGATCCTACTGGTATTTGAAAGACTAGTGTCATAGTTTTCAGCAACATGAAAGCCACCACAATCACTGACTGATGAGTGGTTGTTTTATAATATTTTATATTTGTGTTATGAGATCAGTATAAAGATCCCATGAGAGAAACCATGCTTGCTAAGAATTTCCACACTAACTCCTCCCACTATGCTAGCAGAGCTCCTTCTGGGTCTTAACAGAGGTCATTTTATTCTGGCAATGTCAGGCATGCTCAACAAGGGGATCGTTTTAGGTGACGGTAGAGTTGCTCAAGCAGGTATATGATCCTATGGATGGAGATCCTGGGCTGAGGTGCCATGATTCTTTTCTAGGATCTAGTATTAAGAAGGGGTCCTGGTGTGGCACTGTAGGATAAGCACTTGATTGTTAACACAAAGTGGATGGTTCAAACCCACCAGTCACCCCTCAGAAACCCTGTAGCGGGTAGCTCTGAGTTGAAGCTGACTTGGCAGCACTTAACAGCAACAACACTAGTATTAAGAGTTTCAAGAGTGAAAACAAGGAACCATTACAAGAGACCAGTTGGGCACTTAGAACATAGTATAGGATGAAAGAGCCCGTATACACACCTGGATAGGTGTGCTCTCATCCCCAGGAATATGGGCTGCCATTGAGCAAATCTGCTGTCAAAAGACCTCTCAAAGTGTTAAAAAGCAAAGATGACACTTTGAGAACTAAGGTACACCTGACCAAGCAATGGTATTTAAAATCACCTCATATGCATGCCAAAGCTGGGCAATGAATTAAGAAGACTGAAGAAGAATTGGTACATTTGAATTATGGTGTTGATGAAGAATATTGAGTATAACTGTCAGAATAATGAACAAATCTGTCTTAGAAGAAGTACAACTAGAATGCTCCTTAGACACAGGACGGTGAGATTTCATCTCCTATACTTTGGACATGTTGTCAGGTTACTAGAGAAGGACCTCATTTGGCAAATGGAGGATCAGCAAGAAAGAGAAAGACCTTCCGTAAGGTGAATTGACACAGTGACTGCAGCAATGGGCTCTAACATAGCAATGATTGTGAGGCTAGCGTAGGAAAAGGCAGTGTTTTGTTCTGTTGTTTGTAGTGCTGCTATGAGCCAGAACTGACACAATGGTACCTAACAACAACTATTATTTTTTGAAGTTAATTTTCCTGATAGGCAGGAATTTGTTGGCATTCTATTCAACTAAGGTATTGATAGCATCGTGATTACAAGTTGGACTGCTAACCTCAAGATCAGCAGTTCGAAACTACCAGCTAGCTGTTCCATGGGAGAAAGATGAGGCTTTCTGCTCCTGTAAAGATATAGCCTCGGAAACCATTTACAGGGTTGCTATGAGGCAGAACCAACTCCACAGCACACCACTACCACTACCACCAAGGTCTCCGTTGTCTTTGGATTAGATGGGGTGAAGATGTTGGCCATCACTCCTCTAGGGATGAACAGGACTTAGGATATTGCTGTCTTGTGCCTACAACTGTGTTGGTTAAGGCTGGGCAGAACAGTAAGGGATTTTTCCTGTTGTTTCTTCTCTGGCCAATGAGCAAATGTAAGACGGCATAGTCTAGAAGATGAGGTATTTGTTCAGTTCAGGGCTGAGCCTGAAACTAATGGCTTGGGCCAACAGCCAGTGACCTTTATGGCCAACGCTTCCCTGAGCCAGGAATCCTCAAATCTGCAATCTACACTCTTGGCTGTCTACTTATCTGATGGAGCTGTTCCCTTGAAAAGCTGTGTAATTCCCGTAATGCAAAGTGACAGAGAAAATAAAAACACCCAGCTGAGAAAAAGCCACATGTTAATGTGAAACACAAACTTTCTGTTCATCTGAATCTTGGTTTATTTTAAAACAGAACTATAATGTCTCAGATCCTGGAGACTGGGGGGTGGGCTGGGGGGGTGGGTGGGGAGGGGCTGTTGCTACAGCTGCCCAGCTCTCAGATCCTTTCCTGACTTGCCTTCTGGTCTGAATCCCGTGCACTTTTCCCAGGAGTGAAGGTGGTATGATGTGGGTTTGCCCTCCCTGAATATTACTTTAAGACCAAGGAAAGAGCAAATTCTTGAATTTATAGCAGATGAATCTGAAGTTGATATTGCTATGGTCTCCTCATAAACTCTGAAGTCCCTCTGACGGAATCAAAACTTGGCCAAAGTTTCTTGTGAGCTATGTTCTGGATGAATCTGGATTTGCATCCTGTCTGTACCAAGGTTGGGGGCTGATCCCAAACTCTCACAGCTGGTATTGACTGACATTTGGTTGGCATCTTCTCTACCTTGGTTCCTGGTATTTGAGGTGCCTGCATTTTTTGGAATTAGTTCTGTTTTTCTTACTCTTTTTCTGAAATTAAGTATTATCCATATAAGACTTTTAATCTTATAAAGCCTTAGGGAGATTCCTGCTATTTAGGCTGCTTCCTGTCCTCTCCCCACCCCAAACCAAGAAAAACAGGAGTCCATGATGGAAAATAAAGAGTATTAGAGGAAACTTAAGATATTATTCCAGAAAGGAGATTCAAGAAGCAAGGAAGGCAAACTGTCAAATTAAACCCTCTAAGAAGACATTTCAGAAAAGTGCTCACTAGGCCTGGTATGGTGCTGTGGATAAGCACTGAACTGCTAACCACAGGGTTGGTGGTGGTTCAAACCCACCAGCCACTCCTTGAAAACCCTATAGAGGGTCACTATGAGTCAGAGCCTACTTGTTGAATGTCTACTGGATTTTTTAGTCTTATTTCTCAAATGTTTTCTTACTCTAAGAGTGCAATAAATGATATTGGAAAACTCTTACTCTGAACTTAATTGTGATCACCTCCTTGGTGAAGGAGGTGAAAAAGATAGAAACCAGGGGTAAGGAAGAACAGAAAATAACAACTTACTAATCGTAAATGATGACTTGGGGAGGAAGAGTAGACCTAGTTAGACCCGTACCTGAATATTCATGTAAACAGCTCTAAATCCTCAGTGTCCATTTACTCCTATACCTGGCTTTCTCTGACATCTTTAATCAGAGCAGGGTCAATGTCATACTCTTGATATTAGTCTTCACATATGTTTAAAAATAGTTTTGGGATTGGTAGATCAAGAAGAAGGGCTAGAAATAGGAGGAAGAAGATAAGCTCATATTAAAACACAAACCAGTTCAGTCGGCAAACTGAGACGCAGACATTCTGTGATGCCCCAGGTGGAAGGTCAAAAAGTAACAAGGGCTAAGAGGGAGGACAAGACTAGCAATGAGGAGGTGGAGCCAGACAAAAAAAGACAATGGTCCTAGACACCTTTTATAGGAACGGGGTCTTTCCTGTTGTTCTGTCTCTTCTGTGACAGCCATTCAGTGCCAGATGTGGGTTTTGTAGAGGTAAGAATATTTATCACAAGCTTTTATAATTTCTGGTGCACATCTTACATTCACTAGCATAAGTGTTACTTTTTAATGCAGTTAAATTGCTTTGGTACAAAGATCAGGTGTCCAAAGGAAATAAGATATAAAAGACTGGAAAATAAAAAGGAAGAGCTTTTCTCTACTTTGTATACTACAGGTAACCACCAGCTGTATTTTGTGGATGGGTGTTTTATGCATATATATCCAGTGACCAGTGAATACTTTATACATGTATATTTTAAGGGAAAATGAAATAAATGCATATTACTATACCAAATACATAAGAAGGAGGTGCAGTGAATGTTGGCACTAGCTTTATAAGGAGCTCTCTGACAATACAGTTTGTTGAAGGATGTATAGAAATAGTGGGGAAAAATAGGCTACATGCCTATGAGAAAGTTTTGAGGAATTGTGAATAACAAGAAAGGACTGTAGGCAAAAATAGTCACATTTTATAAAGGTGAATAAAAAGAGATGATCAAATTTCACAGCAGTGGTTTTCCTTGCTCTAGGGCACCATTTGAGAATGGATTGCTAAAGAGATAATTGGTAAGCATTTAGACAAGAATGTTGTACTCACCAGGAGCCAGCAAGACACTTGCTAAAATAAATCAGGATTTACATTAGGCCACCATTCTTCCTTTTAAAATAGGATCCTTAGATTGGTAACTCAAGGAGAAGGAATAGAAATAGTCTGCCGGCAGTTAATCAGGAACCTGAAATGCGATATGATTTTCTTGTGCATATGCTGGAAGTATATGTTCTGGATAGTGGGAAAGTTGGAAAGGTTTGAGCTAACAGTCACCAAAGGATGCTGATATGAATGAATCAATCTGCAGGGGAAGATGAAGGGCTTTGTCCTCAGTCCTGTCTTTTATTTTATTTTATTTT
>NW_006408541.1:26936561-26944712 GCF_000296735.1 Chrysochloris asiatica | reverse complement strand
TATTTTATTTTATTTTATTTTATTTCCACCATTTTCAGTGTCAGGATTCTCTAGCTCCTTGGCATCTGGGTACATTCCTGGGAAGTCATTAGATCCTTACTTTTCCTTCCCCTCAATTTATTATCAATTCATTCAAAATGTCCTGGGCATCCCACCAAAACCGTCATTTCAGTGGCTGAGAAAGAATAACTCCCTTCCCTAAAAGTTTCATATACATCTTCTCAAAGATTTCTCCAAGTCAATCCTTTGATCACCATGAGGCAGCCCTTGTTGTTGTTATGTGCTGTCAGTCGGTTCCAACTCATAGCGACCTTGCATAGGGTTTCTGAGGCTGTAATTCTTTACAGGAGCAGAAAGCCTAATTTTTCTCCTGTGGAACAGCTGGTAGTTTCAAACTGCTGACCCTGAGGTTCACAGCCCAACTCATAACCACTATACGCTCTTTATGAGGCAGCCCTAAGGGACACTAAAGGGACTTCCTGACAGGGAGGCAAAGTGCAGATGGACTAGAGATTGTCATGTTGATGACTCAAGAGAGTCTTGACCTACTTCATCCTTCGTCCTTCATCCTCTATATCCTTGTTACTTAAAGAGCCCCTGAAGCATGCTGAAAAAGCAGTTCTCAGGCTCAGTCCTAGACTTACTGAATCAGACTCGGAATTTTAACAAGATCCATAAGTGATTCAGGTGCACATTAATGTTTGAGAAGCACTCATCTGTATTATCCAAGCCAGGATCATGAAGGAAGAAGGGTCAGCTAACATTTGTTGAGTGAGAAGATAGGAAGACAGAAAGAGACAGGAAAACAAAACAATGGATAATAGGAAAAGAAGCCCAGTTTATATTATATGAAATAATAGGAAATCTATCTGAATTTGTAGCAAGTCAGACATAAGTCTGTACCTAAGTCCATCTGCCAACACCAATTTTTAGATGTTTTCCACACTTCAATGAAAAAATAAATCTTATGTACTTTAGTAAGAATCACTTCCATATTCACAGTTTATTTGTTACCTTGAAAAGGTATATTTAAATAGGTTTAATATGCTCCATGCTTCTTGGAGTAAATAGCTAAGTAAATGCTCCATTTTGTTGTTGTTGTTTAGTGCCATTGAAGCAGTTCTAACTCATAGTGACCTTGTACAGGGTTCCCAAAGAGCAACTGGTGGATTTGAACTTCCAACTTTGTGGTTAACAGTCCAGTGCTTATCCTACACTCCAAACCCTCATTAGTCCTTGAGTGCTGTGCAATAGATTAGGGCAAAAGAGAATTTCTTCTGAGTTCAGGACAATTTATCAAAAACTCTTAGCTGGGAAGAAGACAAATAGATCCATTCATACAATAAGCATTGTTGTTTTGTTTTGTTTTTAATAATGGCATAGTGCTCAAAGATTAGTGAGGGGAAACAAGCTTATGAACACCAGCATGTGAACAACAAATCATGCATATTCCATCATATGCAAGATGAGTACTCGGAGCACCATCGGAGCTCACAGAAAGAAAGCTTGACTTTGTTGAGGAATGAAGAAGCTCAGAGTGGTAAAATAGCTGAACTGAGCCTTGAGAGCTAGACTGACACTTGTCAGAGGTTGTAGAGCAAGACTACAATGTGTGCAGGGGGAAGAAAGAAGAAGACATGCTAGCAAAAAAGAGGGGAGTGGTTGGTCTTGCTGTCCAGGAGCGGAGGACCCTGGGACCATAAAGGGAATAGAGTGGGAGTGGAGTGTAGGACCATATTCAGAGAAGCAGCAACACCAGAGATGGAGGCAGAGATGATGACATGGAGAGACGGAGCAGCTGAGGACTCTAGACTCATGGAGGGAGAGGAATGGGGGCAGCTGGGATGGGGGATGCAGGCTTGCAGGGGTATATTCCTAAGTGTTTTGGTGTATATCCCCCAAAAAAACCAACAGAGGGAATAGAAGTAAATGCTGTTGAATGATGATGCACAGAAGTGATTGTAATCATTGCAATGAAATGAAATACAATAGTACAATAGGCTGAGTGTAAAGCTGATGTTCTCCCATGTAAACTATCTATCACTCAATTCACAATAAAAACTTGAAAAAAAAATTGTCAAAAAATAAGAAGGAATGGAGGTAGTTTGATTGACTGGAATTCAGTCTTTGGGGATGGACATGAGGCTGGTAAGATGTTCAAAGTAAGATCAGAGGGCCTGGAATGCCAATCTAAGCAGACTGACGATTTGGTAAGCAATGTGGGTGATGGATGTATGGAGGGAGGCATGGGGGGAAAGAAAGAAAAGGAAATAGAAAAGCTAATGGCAATGTTGGCATGGGAGACCAGTGAAGGGAGCTGTGGTATTCTTAAGGCAAGACTGTACATGAGATATGTCCAGGGCTCTGGTAGCACAGTGGTTACAAATCGGGCTGAGAAACTTAAGGTCAGCAGTTCAAAACTACCAGCTGTTCCACGGGAGAAAGATGAGGCTTTTTGCTCCCATAAAGATTTACAGCCTTGGAAACCCTGTACAGGGTTGCTATGAGTCGGAACTGACTCCACAGCACATAACCAAGACCACCACCAGTGATCATAGACTTGGAAAGGAATAGGAATGTTTCAAAGATATTTAGGAAAGACTCAGGCTTTACTGTATTAGTGACTGCTTTTTATATTGACAATGTTCACCAACATTCACAACCCCCATTGCTGAGATTTTAAACACTGACTGTCAGCAGAACATGAACACTTGTAAGCCCAGAAGTTGTTTTTATCTCATCATGCTTTGTTTTGTCTTCCAAGTAACTCTTGCCATTCTGTGATGCTCTATAGAAAACCCCAAGTGTCTTTCACCACCCAGACAGACTGTTCCCACAGACCAATGTAGTAACTCCCAGTTGTTAAGACATCCAAAGAGTGAATTCTGAGTCAGCATTTTTATTGTGAATTCATGTGGTTCTTTAAAGGCACATCCAGTATGGTGCAGCAAATGGAGGAAGAAATATGGGAATCTGTCAAGTATTTTAAAAGGTTGACAGGAGCCAGAAAGTCTGCTCTGAAAAACCTGAACATTTAAACACAAAAACAAATGGCACTTGGCTTCCTGGGAGGCATGTGGCCTGGAGAGTGGATTGGGTTGCTATTGTAAATGCTTCCATTTGGATTTTCTCCTAGAGCTCCACTCCTTAAGGTCTTTGCATACACGATTCCAGCCGAGCCAGTCTCCTACCACCTCATACTCCAGGTTTTCTTAGCTGTTGTAGTCTTAAAGCTCTATGATCCCCTACAGAGTTTTGGAATATTTGGAAATTGGATGCAGACTTTCTGTGTATGTGCAAACAGTTTTTTGACTGTTTTCTTGATGAGATCCCATAGCAATATATTAGATTTTCAAAAAGATCCATGTGCCAGAAAAGGTAAAGAACTTTTGCTCTACACATCATCCTCCTTCCTCACTCAGACCCGAGTAAGCACAAAATCTCCATCTCCATCACGATGAATCCCCAAACAGTCTCTCCAATGATGACCACTTTTCTGAAGTCCAAACCATTATCTCCATCCCTGCCTGGCTGCTGCAGAAACCCACAGCAGTAGGTAGATTCCAAACCAGAGCTTATTGTCTTCTTTCTCCAACTTGTGCTCTTTTCTTTGAGCCTGATGAATTGCTTCTTACTCCAACTGTCACCAACTCTGAATAATTCTAGCTCTGTTACAGACAGATGGAGTTCCTGAGCAGTGGAAACAGTTAAGAGCTTGGCTAGTCACTGAGAGGTTGGTGGTTAAAACCCACCCAGGAGTGCCTTGGAAGAAAGCCTTAGTGTTCTGCTTCGGAAAGGTCATGAGTTGCAATCAATACCATGGTAACTGTTTTGCTTATTATGTTTATTTGTTATTAAAATGTAGGCTCCCATCTTGATTTTCTGTTTCTTTAGAGGATATAATTCAAACTTGTAAGCAAGGTGGTGTTTTTGTTAAGTGTTGTTATGAGTTAGTTCTGACTCATAGCCACCCTGTATAGGGTTTCCAAGGACCGACTGGTGAGTTTGAACTGCCAACCTTGAGATTGAGTGTTTATCCTACAGCACCATATCAGGACTCTAAGCGAGGTTTAGGGAGCCCTTTAATAAATGCTCCCAGTCTCATCTTCCACCACCACTTTAACTCCTGCTCCACCTACCCAGTGTACACTGGCACCATGCTCTGCCTTGGTACAGGCTGGGCTCTTACCTGGGATGCCCTTTACTGTATTGGATGGCTAACAATCTCATCTGTGAGGCTTAATGGTGTTTTCTCTTTGGTGTCTTCCTGACTATCTGAGTTACTTCCTTCCTTCATATGTACAAGGTGGGTTCTAGGTTTCCTGAAGGCAGAAACTGATTGAATCCACAGTGCCCAGACAAAGCAAAAGGGTTTGGCACTCCTTGGGCTTAAATGAGCAATGGGCCTTAAATTGCATACGTTTCAAATTTACTCAGCATAAGCATACTACTATGTATTCATCTGACAGACAAAAAATAAGAGTTTTGTACCAAAGACCTGACAGAGTCTTACATTGGAAAGAGATATTAACCCCAGAAAACTATTTGCTACATGATTTTTTCCTAGGTCCACCTTAATATCCAGGGGGCCATCTTCGATTTATTTGCTGATTATTTCTCATCAGAAGCCAGTGCATCCTTTGACACATCCACTAAATATTTACTAAGTTCTTACTGGATGCCTGCCTCTGGGCTGTATGTTGTAGGTACAGTGATAAGCAGAGCAATTATGCACTCTTCCTTCATGAGAATTTTTTTGTTTGCTTCCAGGTTTGAATCATGTGACCATGACCATTCCTCCCTGAACAAAAATATTTAGTCTGTATCAATTTTGGAGGGAAGTCTGCTCTCAGGTGTCCCCTTGCTATTGTTGTTAGTTGCCTTTGAGTAGATTTTGACTCGTGGTGACCCTCGGTGTACACAGTAGACCTGTGCTCATAGGGTTCTTAAGGCTGTGACCTATCTTCTAAGGTCCCTCTGAGGGGGTTGGAACTGGGAAGTTTTATCTAGTAAGCAAGGCATGTGACTATTTGTACTGGGTGATCTTATTACAGTTAAAATCAGATTGAACTTGAATCAAGATTGTGGTAAAATTATAATTATTGTTAATGCATATAATACTTCCTACATATAACTTCATACGTATAAAAGTACATCTAATTTAGTATATGAACTAAGTGTATATAACTTTGTACACTTTTTATACCATTGCATTAATTTTCTCTATAATCTTAACAAGTTTATGAAACATGTACTCTCATCATTCTTCTGAATATTTAGACAAGGAAACTAAGTTACTAAGATGTGATGTTCCCAGTGCATTGCCAAACCAGGGCTCTTCATCTTTCTTCCTTAGTTGGGAATCTAGAAATGGAGAAATTCTTTAGAATAACCAAATCATACCAACCTTAAATAGTGTTCAGTTAAAATACACAAGAAGCATTCCAAAGAGCCACCTGGCCTTCAATCTATTTTTCTCCCAGAGAAGTTTCAGAGGATAAGAACCATGTTTTCAAAGTCTGCAGTATTCTGTCACAGTACCTAAACAATTCTCAGTGAGTATTGTGAAAATGAATTCATTTGCCTACATGAGTTTTCCCTAGTATAGCAGTTGGCATGGAGGAAGGAATGAGTGATTTGGTAGTTAGCTTCACACCCTTCACTTCTGGAAAAGTGGAGCTGAAGTCATGGAGGGCAACATGGTATCCTCCAAGATGCAGATCTACCTCAAAGTCTGTGATTGCACTTCATTCATACCATGGATTCTTGGCACAGTTGAATGTATCCTTTCTTAAAGAATCAAGAATATACATTATAATCATTATTATTGTTATTGTTGTTATGTTGTTGTTAGGTGCCATCAAGTCGGTACCAACTCATAGTGATCCTATGCACAACACAATGAGGCGCTGCCCAATCCTGGGTGAACCTCACAACCACAATTGTTGCTATGTTTGAGGCCATTGCTGCTGCCACTGTGCCAATCCTTCTCTTTAGGGGTTTTACTCTTTTTTCTGACCCTCCACTTCATCAAACATGGTATCTTTCTCCCGTGACTGGTCCCTCCTGACTCTGTCCAAAGTATGAAATTCGAAGTCTGACCATCCTGGCTTCCAAGGAGCACTCTGGCAGTTCTTCTTCCAACAGAGATCTGTTTGTTCTTTGGCAGCCCATGGTACTTTCAATAGTCTTCTTCAACACCGTAACTCAAATACATCAATTCTTCTACAGTCTTCCTTATTCACTGTTCAACTTTCACATGCATATGAGGTTATTGAGAATACCATGGCTTGTATAGGGTGCACCTTAGTCCTCAAATGGACATCTTTGCTCTTCAACACTTTAAAGAGGTCTTGTACAATAGATTTGTCCAATGCAATTTGTTGTTTGATTTCTTAACTGCTGCTTCCATGACTGTTGATGGTTGATTCAAGCAAAATGAAGTCATTGATAATTTCAATCTTTTCTCCATTTACACAGATGTTATTTATTGATCCAATGGTGAGGATTTGTGTTTTATTTATATTGAGGTTCAACCCATACTAAAAGTTCTGGTCTTTGATCTTCATCAATAAGTATTTTAATCATTATTATGCTGTTTTGTTGTTGATTGCCGTCGAGTTGGTTCCAACCCATAGCGACCCTGTATAGGATTTCCGAGGAGCAGCTGGTGAGCTTGAACCACTGACCTTGCAGTTCAAATGGCTTTGCAGTCTGGCGCATTCACCCACAGCGCCACGCCAGGACTCCATTCTTATAGCAACAGCTAACTATCCATTAAGCATTTGCAATTACAGTGTGCTGAGTGTTTTACATGCCTTCTCATTAAAGCATCCTAACTATTTAATGAAATAAATACAAGTAACCCATTTTATATATAAGGAACAACCACACATTTGTTAGTTTGTCATACTGTGGTGGTTTGTGTGTCACCATGATGCTAGACACTATGCCACCGGTATTTTAAGTACTAACAGGATCACCCATGGTGGACAGATTTCAGCAGAAGTTTCAGACTAAGACAGACTAGGAAGAAGAAGAGGTGGACTTCTTCTGAATGTTAATTTATTTAAAAACTTATGAATTTTGTCATTGTCAGATATAGTGCTGCAAAATGAAAATATTATTAGTAGCAGCAGAACATTGTCAGAGATTGTGCCATAAGATGAGCCCCTCAGATTGGAAAGCACTGAAACTATATTTAGGGAAGAACTGCCTCTTCAAAGTGGAGTTGACCATAATTATGTGACTGGAACAAAGCTTTTGGGACCTTCATTTGAAGATGGGGCAGAACTCAAAGGAAGATGAACAGCTGCAAACATCCATTACCAATTAGAACATGGAATGTACAAATATGAATCAAGAAAAATTGGAAACTGTAAGAAATGAAATGGAATGCATAAAGACCAATATCTTAGGCATTAGTGAGCTGAAATGGACTGGCATTGACCTTTTTGAATCAGGCAATCATATGGTTTATTATGCAAGGAATGACAAATTCAAGAGGAATGGTGTCCCATTCAATATCAGAAAGAACATGTCAAGCTCTGTGTTGAAGTACAATGCTGTCTGGGATATGCTAATATCCATAAAGAAGACCCTTTAATATCACTATTATTAAAATTTAGGCATCAACCAGTGATGATGAAACTAAAGAATTCTACCAATTTCTTTAGTCTGAAATTGATCAAATATGCAATTAAGATGCATTGATAATTACTGGTGACTGTAATGCAAAGGCTGGAAAGAAAGACAAAGGATCAATAGTTTGAAAATATAGTCTTGGTGTTAGAAATGATGCTGGTAATCACACAATAGAAATATGCAAAAACAACAGCATATTCATTGCAAATACCTTGTTTTTTAAAGAACATTAAAGGTGACATGAACCTTACCAAATAGAAAACACAGGAATAAAACTGACTACATATGTGAAAAGTTGTTGTTAGGTGTCATCAAGTAGGTACCGACTCATAGCAAGCCTATGCACATCAGAATGAAACACTGCCCAATCCTGGGCCAACCTCGCTATTGTAGCCATGCTTGAGTTCATCAATGCTGCCACTTGGCCAATTAAACTCGTTGGGGGTCTTCCTCTTTTTCTCTGACCAAACATGATATTGTTCTCCAGTGACTGGTCCCTACTGACAA
>NW_006408541.1:26930540-26933376 GCF_000296735.1 Chrysochloris asiatica | reverse complement strand
TCATCCATATTATGTAGTGGCTTGCAGCTTTCCTACTGTTCTTCAAAGTGTCATAGTATTCCATTGTGTGTATGTACCTAAGTTTGTTTATCCATTCTCTAATTGATGAGCACTTAGGCTGTCTCCATCTTTTTGCTATTGTAAATTGTGCTGCTTTGAACATTGGTGTGCATATATCTACTCATGTTATGGCTTGTATTCCTTGTGGGTAAATACTAAGTAGAGGGATTACTGGATCATAAAGTATTTCTATTTCCAACCTTCTGAGGAAGCAACATATTGCTTTCCAGAGATGTTGGACTATTTTGCAATTCCACCAGGAATGCAGGTGCATCCTCGTCTCTCCACATCCTCACCAGCACTTATTGTCCTCCACTTTTTTGATCTTTACTGTTATTGCTAGTGTGAGATGATATGTCATTGTTGTTTTGATTTGCATCTCTCTAATGGCTAGTGACAGATCGGGTAGACGTGCAGTGAGGAGCTCCATCAATAACAACATGGAATACTGGGCCAAGCAGGCTCAGGGGATGGTGCTAGAGCTCTGAAACACATATAAAGGAATATTTGGAGGGTTGGAGGGCTTACACCCAGGGGAATTTGTAGGAGAATCAAGAAATCCATTGTTGTCAAATTCAAGACGCTCAGCTATTCCCGGAGCCGCCATCTTGGGAAAGAACATCTTGATTATATCAGGATTGATATCGAAATTTAAAGTGACAGTTTTGACATAAAACCAAGCAGCCACCACTCGTCTGTCTGTCGTGCTGTGGTGGCTTGAATTGATTTGATTCTGTGATTCTGAGGGTTATGCTACTGGTATTTTAAATAATCAGCAGGGTCACCCATGGTGGACAGGTTTCAGATGAGCTTCCAGACAAAGACAGACTAGGAAGAAAGAGTGACGAACTACTTCCGAATAGTTAGTCACAGAAAACCTTATAAATAGCAGATAAACACTGTCAGATATAGTGCCAGAAAATGAGCCCCTCAGGTTGGAAGGCACTCAAAATGCGACTGGGAAAGTGATGCCTCCTCAAAGTAGAGTTGACCATGATGACATGAATTGAGTTAAGCTCGTGGGGAAAAGCCCACAGAACCTTCATTTGTTGGTGGGGCACGACTCAAAATGAAGAGAAACAGTTGTAAACATCCATTGAAAATCGGAACGTGGAATGTACGAAGTATGAATCTGGGGAAATTGGAAGTTGTCAAAAGTGAAATGGAATTGGTATTGGCCATTTTGAATCTGACAACCATATGGTTTACTATGCAGGAGAAGACAAATTGAAGAGGAATAGTGTTGCATTCATCGTCAAAAAGAACATATCCAGATCAATCATGAGGTACTTATTATTATTGATCATCCGGACCTCTTTTTGCAGGTTTTGAATTGTTTCCATTGCTGTGTCAATCTTGTTTGATTACTCTTGTAGTACTTTCCTGACTTCTGCCTTGTTTTCCTCCACCCCTTTGCGGAGCATTTGAATTTGTTTTCGTATCATTCTTCTGAATTCTTTCTCAAGCAAATCCAAAACATGCTCTGCCTCTTCAGAGGAGCCTTTGTCTATCTCCAATGCATTTGTCTGTTACTCTTTTCTCTTTGGGGACATATTTTGAGATCATTTATGGTGTTTGGGATCTTTTGTTTGTCATTTCCAGTAGTTATGTGTTTTTTGTTTTTTTTTTAATACTTAAATGGATGTTTGTTGTTGAGTTATTAAGCTTACTGGGTGTCTCCTAATGGATATGATCAGGAGATAGGCTTCCCTTTTTGGATGTAATGCTTAGTAGGTGTTGTTGGCTCTTGTCTCAATGGTGGAATATTATGGAGTATGCTTGTAGCTTGGCTATATGGCTGTGATTGCTGTCTCTTCTTGGGTAACATAGGGAGAAAAAGCTGCCACCTCCAGGAAAGACTTGTGATCAAAAGGACCAAAAGTAGAAGCAATATAAATGCAGAGACAAAAACCACCACTTTGAAACACAAATAAAATGTGTCCAACTGTCCTGGGCTACATAGGCAGTGTGGGTGCAGGGTAGAAGCCTCCAGCAGTGGGTGGGTTGTATGCTCGCTCAGGCCCCTCCTCTAGTCACCACAATAGAGGTGAGCAGATAGATATTGAGAAGTTAATGGGAGAAAGATTGTTCACTATTTTTGTCTCTGAAGGTCAGTTAGATATCTGCATGTGCACAGTGTAATTCTAGAGATAGTTGAGTCCTTTTATATTGGAGTTTTACAGATTGTTCTATGGTTTGTCTGTCAGTCCTGAAGTGCCTGCTTTTTTCTTGTTATATAGGCCAGTGTAAGGGTCCTGCACAAGGAACTCAGTTAGTGCAACAGCCAGGAATTGAGCCGCAATCTGCAAGGTCAGCAACTCAAAACCACCAGCCGCACTGCAGGAGAAAGATGAGGCGTTCTGCACAGGGTCTCCATGAGTTGGAACCAACTCCATGGCACACAGCCACCAAGGGTCCCACACATGTCAATTCTAGAGCTGTGTCCCCGAGGCTGACATCATAAGTAGCCTCCAAGCTCCTTCTCTTTGTACCGTGGAAAAATCTGTGGGATCAGTGCTGGACTCTTTTTTTTTTTTTTTTTTTTGGGGGGGGTGTGTGCACCCACCCACCTGAAGTCATCAGGGCTAGGCAAGAAGGCACAACAGAGAAGAGGAGGGAAAAATGTGTAGAGTTTCCCAGGCCTCCTTTTGCAGATGTTCCTGCAACACTTTAAGTGCTGGTTCCCTGTGCCGGTCTGGCTGTAGCCCCACCCTCTAAACTCTGCCCAGGCAGGGTGGCCGCAGAGGGAGTCCCATCTACAGATTCCTAACTCACA
>NW_006408541.1:26911124-26930075 GCF_000296735.1 Chrysochloris asiatica | reverse complement strand
GATGTTTTTGATGTCATCCCACAACTCTTCTGGTCTTCGGTCTTTAGTGTTTAATGTATCAAATCTGTTCTTCAGATGATCTCTAAATTCAGGTGAGACAGTAGTAAAGCTCAATATCATCATTTGGATCAAGGCCAATGGCAAATTGTACAACAGGCCATCAAATGTTCATATGCAAGTTCAGGCTGAAGAAAATTAAAACAAGTCCATGAGAGCCAAATATGACCTTGAATATTCTTTATCTGAATTTAGAGACCATCTCAAAAACACATTTGATGCATTAGACGCTAATGAAGGGAGACCAAAAGAGCTATGGGATGAAATCAAGAACATCAGACATAAAGAAAGCAAAAACAAAAATCATTAAAAAGACAGAAAAGAAAGAATGGATGTCAGAAGAGATTGTGAAACTTGTTCTTGAGCATAGAGAAGCTAAAGTGAATGGAGGATATTAGGAAGTCAAAGAGCTGAACAGACAATTTCAATGATCAGCTTGAGAAGACACTGCCAAATATAATTCAGGAAATATGCAAACACCTGGAGTTATAAAATCAACAGGAAAAGTACACTCAGCATTCCTGAAGCTGAAAGAACTAAACAAAACATTCAAATATTAATTTGTAATATTAAGAACAGTCCCAGCAACAATGGGCTCAAATGTAGCAACGATTGTGAAGATGGCTCAAGAGCAGGAAATATTTTGTTTTGTTGTACTTAGGGTTGTGACTCAAAAGTACCTCACAACAACAACAGGGGAAAATATTGAATGATACAGAAAACAACAAAAGATGTAAGGAATACACAAAGTCACTGTACAAAAAAAAAAAAAAAAGCAATGTTTAATCACTTGGAGAAGTGATCGAGAACTGATGGCACTGAAGGAAGAAGTACAAGCAGCACTGAAGGCATTGATAAAAGCAAGGCTCCAGGAATTGACAGAATACAAATTAAAATCCTTCAAAAACCAGTGAAGCACTGGAGGTGCTTACTTATTTATGCCAAGAAATTTGTAAGACTGTTACCTGGCCAACCAAATGGAAGAGATCCATATTTGTGCCCACTCCAAAGAGAAGTGACCCAGTGGAGTGTGAAAATAATTGAATAATATCAGTAATATAACATACCAGTAAAACTTTGTTGAAGATAATGAAAAAATGGCTGCAGCAGTACATCGACAAGGAATTTCCAGTAATTCAAGCCAGATTCAGAAGAGAATGTAGAACTAGCGATGTCTTTGCTAACATCTATGGGTCTTAGATGAAAGTCTAGAATAGCAGAAAGATGTTTAGGTATACTTTATTGACTATGCAAAGGTTTACAACTACATGGATCATGACAAGCTATGGGTAACACTGCAAAGAACAGGTATTCCAGAACATTTAATTGTGCTTATGAGGAACCTGTACCGAGACCAATAGGCAGTTGTACAAACAAAACAAGGGACACTGTATTCTTGAAAATTTGGAAAGGTGTGTACTAGTACTGCATTCTTTCGCCATAGTTATTTAATCTTTATGCTGAGCAAAAATTACTAGAAGATGGACTATATGAAGAAGACCATGACATCAGGATTAGAGGAAGACTCATTAACAACCTGTCATATGCATTATAGATGATGTAACCTTGTTTGTTGAAAGTAAAGAGGACTTAAAATACTTACTAATAAGACCAAAGACCACAGCCTTCAGTATGGATTGCACTAGTGTAAAGAAAACAAAAATCTTCAGAACTGGAGAAAAGATTGAAATTGTCCAAGACTTTATTTTCCTTCATTTCACAATCAACTCTCAAGGAAGCAGCAGTCAACAAATAAAACAATGTGTTGTATTATGCAGATCTGTTGCAAAACACCTCCTGAAAGTGTTCAATAGCAAAGATATTAGTTTGAGGACTAAGGTGTACATTACCCAATACCATAGCCATGGAATTTTCTATTGCCACATATACATGTGAAAGTTGAACAATGAATAAGGAAGACCAGAGAAGAATTGATGCATTTAAATTATGGTGTTGGGGAAGAATATCGAGAGTACCGTGCATTGCCAGAAAAACAAACAAATCTTTGTTGAAAGATATACAGCCAGAATGCTCCTTAGAAGGTAGAATGGCTAGACTTCATGTCTCATACTTTGGACATGATATCAAGAGAGACCAATCCCTGGATAAGGACAGAATGCTTGGTAAAGTAGAGGGTCAGCAAAAAAGAGGAAGACCTTCAACCAGATGGATTGACGCAGTAGCAGAGGCAATGGGCTAAAGCATAACAGCAATTGTGAGGATGGCGCAGAACCAGGCCATTCTGTCATGCATAGGGTCACTATGAATTGCAGCAACAACATATATAAGGAAAGTAATACTCTGTGGCACTGTGGGTTAATGTGCTGGACTGCAAAGTCATTTGAATTGCAAGGTCAGTGGTTCAAGCTCACCAGTCACTTTTTGGAAACCCTATACCAGGTCGTTATGGGTTGGAATCAACTCGAAGGCACTTAACACCAGCACAACACTCCGGATAAGTTGTTCATTCAAAGTAACACAGAACTGTGACTTGAAATCAGAAAGTCCATATCTATGCTCTTAACCATGGTGCTGAACCATCACTGTGATCTATGGAAAGCGTTAGTTGGTTACTGGGCTAGAAGTAACTTGTGGGAGTCAGAAGGGGGTCAGAGTGCCGAAGAAAGCAGGTTCTGGATGCTGTTAAGTCGTAAATTGCTTTCCATCTCTAAAGTTCAGTCATTTCCATAGGGTTGAAAGGATATAAAGAGATAAAGCATGTAGAACCCCCCGTGACATATGGTACACACTTAATGTGTGAACTATTATTATTAGGTATTTTAATATACTTCCTATTACTTCCAACCAGCTAACACTCAAAAATAATAGTAAAATTACGCACACATACACACACAAAAATGTCCAGAGTTGTTCAGAATCATGGGTTATAATGCCCTGACCAAAAATAAGCTTATTAAAATGGCTGAAACTTCCAGAGTCTTCTCTTTGCCTTTTGTTCCTCTGCTATGTTAATGAGTAGCAATAACCCTTTAAAAGAAAACCTTTTAACATATTTTCTGTTTATCTTTAATATTTCCTTCCTTTGTCCTCAAGGTTAGGCAGTAATTGGGGGGGAAAATTGTATTTTCCTTTCTTTCTTGATCCCACTCGAGTTGAGCAGGAGCTGGCTCCCTGCCCACCCACCTTTATTCCAGATGTTGCCCTGGAGAACCTCTTGGCTGTAACCAGGCAACCATTGGGAAGAGGGCCTTCCTGGCTCTGGGCCTAGAAACAAAAGAAAAACAAATAGGAGGATGTCTTGAGTCTTCCACATACTTTGGTTTTCCAATCTCATTTCCCCCAAAGTTTTATTATTTTTGTAATGGAAACTGGGGGTTGGTATCTAGGTTATCTGTTCACACACCAAACATCCGGTCTGTTCTGGACTATGTCTAGGTCTGCTCTCTGGCTGGATTTGACGCTACTGATCCTTACTTGAAACCATAATGGTCAAGGAAAATATTTCTATACCCCCTCTCTCCAAGCTGGAAAGCAAATTGATGGCCATGTAGTTGTGTAATGATAAGGTTCTAGGCCCAGCTAAGACAGAGCTCTCAAGCAGCTGAATAGCTCTTAAAGATAAGATTGTTGTTGTTGTTAAGTGCCATCGAGTCGGTTCCAACCCATAGCGACCCAGTACAGGGTTTCCAAGGGGTGTAAATCTTTACAGGAGTAGAAAGCCTCATCTTTCTCCCGCGGAGCAGCTGGTAGTTTCTAACCGCTGACCTTAAGGTTCGCAGCCTGATTCGTAACCACTACGCTACCAGAGCTCCTTAAAGATAAGATTAGGCATCCAAAATGAAATTCCTCTGGACAGTTCCATATCCCTAAACCCTTCTTCAGTGCTATCCCTAGTTTCCATCATTGTGTCTTCTTGAGTCACCTCTGTAGTCTCCATGTATATCCTTGGCTTACAATTCCAATCCTCCCTTCATGACTCATTGGGAAGGTCATTTTAGACACAAAGGGACATCATGGTCCTATTCAAATTTCTTCAGTGGTCTTTCTTACCTTACAGTATCATTTCCCGAAGTCTGGACCCCTATTGTTGAGAACAGACACATCCAGGTCTTGCCACTCTTCTATACTGTAGCTTTATCTTGTTAATAAAACAGAGAAAATCCTTTCCCTCAAGAACTTTTCTTCTGGCAGTGGAGTCATCGCTGTGGGTGTCACCAAGTAGGTTTCAACTCATAGTAACCCTATTTGACTGCTCTAGAGAGTTTTTTTGTTTTTGTTTTACCTATAATCTTTAAAAGTCTTATCAACAGATCTTTCTCCCATGAAGCCAATGGGTGGGCTTCAACTACCAAACCTTTTGTTAGAAATCAAGAGTTTACTGGTTAAAATACCAAGAATCTTCTGGTGATGGAAGGAGACAATAAATGACAAAGTAAACTAATATCAGCTGGTAATTAATGCTATGAAAATAATGATGTAGCAACACAGAATAGGGAGTCATGTTTGGGGAAAGCGTATATATGCCTGATAAAGAGAAGAACAAATGCAAAGGCCCTGAGGCATTTCAGTAATCATAAAGTGGTCAGTGTGGCTGGAGTAGAATGAAACAGGGAGAGAGTAATAAGAACTGAGTTCAGAGAGGTAGCTGAGACATCATGTAGTGATTCATTTATTGTACAGACTTTAGTTTGTACATGGCATGAGATGAGAAATCACAGAATGGTTTTGAGCAAAGTAGTGGCATGATCTATTTTACCCTTTAGGAGGATTGGTCAGACTCCTGCATAAAATTTCATGTAGGGGGACAAGGGCTAAAACATTGAGACTTGTTAGAAGACTATTGTCAATAATCTGATCAGAAACAATGGGAGATTAGACCAGAATTGTAGTGGTTTTTGCCAATGCCTCCTTCTGAATGATTATCTGCAAATAAATGATACTTACCTTCTGGTTAGGAGCTCTGGTGGTGTAGTGGGTTACAAGTTGAGCTGCTAATTGCAAGCTCTTCTGGAGAAATATGAGGTTTTCTGCTCCTGTAAAGATTTACAGCCTCAGAAATAGGGTTGGTATGAGTCAGAGTCAACCTGATGTTATATAACAACGCCACCTTCTGGTTGAATTACTCAAGCAATAGATGGCTTCCTACTGAGACCATCAGGACTATCTAGGATACTCAGACCTTTAGTTCTTTCTTTTGATGAGTGGTAGTCTGTCTTCTGTAAATTTCTTGACTGCATTTGTTTTTGACAAACGTTGTTCCTCTCATTGTCATGGTATTGCAAAGTACTTGATGAAAACAACCATGCTATTGTAGGCCTCCTCTTGTTTAAAATCAATATTCCCATGTCCTGCCTTCTTCTTCACAGCCTTTTCCATCTTAAACACATTTCTGTGAAGACCATCTAGCTTAGAGAACTGTATCTTCATTGTACCACCTTGTCAGCCAGGAGCTACATACACAGGGCCCAAGGCTCTGTAATGTGAGTATCAACCTCATTGCAATACTTGGTCACAGACCTCTATGGTTCCGTTCATTTTCTTTGAGAATAGAGATGAAAACATCCTACCACCCACCTTTTGGGGGCCTGGTAAGGGTTAACTTCTGAACAAACCCACACTTCTCTGCAGACAACAGCAAAAACAAAACAAAAAACCAAACACCCAATGTAATATTGTGCTTATAAAACATGTCTTTCTATAATGTGGCCCAAAGCACAGAAGATATTTTTACTCTAGCATTTCCTGCCATTAACGTTTTCCTTTTGCAATTTTCAGATAGTGTTATGAGTGGGTTTTGTGTTATAAAAAGCTACATAAACACTCTCACCTTGTAATCTGCAGTAATGGTATTAGTTAGACAGCCGTGGGCCTTTCTGCCTTTTCTGTCTTTCCTCCTAAGTGTAACAACACTAAAGTGTTATGCCTCTCAGGGCTGGCTGAGATAATGTCTCTTAAGAATGAGCTGTGAGAGGTAGAAAGCATTATATGGAGGTGGTACTGACACTCTGAGGACAAAATGGGTGTGCAGGAGTTTGGCAAACTTCCCACTTCCCATTCGAATTGGTAGCCACCAAGCCATCCAAACGTTTCAGTTGGAATCATTTTGTTACAAAATACAAAGAACAGACATGAAAAATAGAAGTGCATCTCAAATGATGGGAGAAGAGATGTGTTCATTCTTTCATCACAAACAGAATGGCAAAGATGGAATCCATTGCTTCATTCTCAGTTGGCACTCAAGAAAGGGTACAAGTGCATTTTAGATCTATAGATCAGATATCTACCGTGGACTAGGCTCTGTACTATGTTGCAAGGATAAACATATAAATCAAATTGCCCCTTGCTTTTGACAGACTTTAAGTTGAGAAAATAGAAATATGCCTGGATATTTACTACAAAACTACAATGTAGTACTGAAGGAGCAGTGGATGTTATTGTTGTTAAGTGCCGTTGAGTTGATTCTAACCCTTAGCGACCCTGCATAGGGTTTACATGGAGCAGCTGGTGAGCTTAAACTGCTGACCTTGTGGTTCAAACTGACTTTGCAGTCTAGCATGTTAACCCACAGAGCCACACCAGGGCTCCTCTTATAGTGCCTTAAAAATTATTGAGCAATTTTCCAAGAATGTAAGTAGAAGATATACCAGTGATCTCTAACGATAAAGAAATAGCATGGATTTGATGTTAACAAAACAAATTCTGAAATCTTCCTATCAGAAGGGATCTGTTATGTCCCACTCAGTAATCATTTTCCTCTTCTTCTTTATAGGGAAAACAATTCTTTAGAATGGCAGTGCCGCAGGACATGTTGACATTTCTCAACACATCACATCTTGGTATGGTCATGCAGCTAATTGTGGCTTGATGAGATATAAACCTTGATGTTGATGCTTCTGGACAATCTACTTCAAGAAAGCAGACACAGCTAAGAGATACCTTTTTGTTTCTCCTTTCCTGCTATGAGGAACGAAGATGATAATAGCAAAAGCCACAGCAGCTATTTTTGAGACTAGAGGTTGCATGCTAAAGATGATGAAGCCGAAAGACAGAAGGGGCCAGGGGCTGCTGATGGATTTGTTATACCAGTTCTGAATTGCCTGCCAATGGACTTCTTGTACCTGAGGGAGAGATAAACTTCTATATTGTGCACATTACTTTTATGTCTAGTCCTTGCCATTAGCAGTAAATAACACTTCTGATATATTCTTCTTACTGTGAAATCTCTAGTATGAAGACCATCATTTAGAAAGTATTTGGTAAGGATTACTTTCTCTTTTTCCCACCCACCACCTCCCTTTATGTTGTTGTTGTTGTTATGTGCTGTGGAGTTGGTTCCAACTCATAGCGACCCTGTACAGGGTTTCCGAGGCTGTAAATCTTTATGGGAGCAGAAAGCCTCATCTTTCTCCCATGGAACAGCTGGTAGTTTTGAGCTGCTGACCTTGCAGTTCACAGCCCGATTTGTAACCACTACACTACCTAGCTCCTTTATAGAAGATTCTAAATTTGAGATCAAAGAAAAATGAGGAAGAATGGTTCAATACACAAATACATTTTAAGGCAAGAGACAAGGCATTTCAATGGACACTCTCAGTTACTGTGAAACATTTGTTTCAGGTGAAAACTGATGGAATGAGGCCTCATGAAGTTAGACAAAATTTGAAACCATCTGTACTGGTCCTTCATGGTCAAATCATTTATGGTACCCCTGATTCACATGGAAAGGTTTTGTAATGGCCCAAATCAGCCCACTTTTAAGACTGTGGACAGTCTTGGGCAATGGTGAATGGAGGTGACCTGCTTTGGTGGCTAGGCATGGTAAATTGTAGAGATATTCGTGGATAATAGAATTGTTCAGATGTCATCCATTGGGTTTAGGCTGCATATAAATATCAGTTGTACCAGATGTGTCTAACTTCCTGGGAAAGTAATATGGCATTGTGACATCACAGAGTGACTAGAAAATGGACTCTGAGTTCGAGTGATGAGAAGTAATACAGGTCTATTTCCAGAAGGTAGGCAAGCATTCAGGCAGCGGAAACTGTAAGAAAAGAGAGCCTAAATTTGAACTGGCTGTGGAGAGCTAACATTTACATAAAGTATGTATAAAAATAACTTGAGAGCTGACTCCTTGTTCAGCCAGCAACAGTCAAATGTAGTAGGGACTATGGATGAGCTGTTGCTAGTTGTCCCATGAACTTACTTAAACAGTTTAAAACCATATCCATTGCTAAAGCCACAATATAGAGGTGTTGACGCTGAGAACTGGAAAGAAAGCTGTGCTGTGGATAGAACTCAGGAAGATGCTGAAGCAGACAGTACAGTCTGAAATACAAACTTCAAGCTAACGTCAAAAGGCCAGGCACTGTAGGTACACAAAAAGATTTGTGTAAGAAAATTCCTAATTACTGTGTTCATAATAATCCCCAATTGGAAACAGCCCAGGTGTTCATTAGTAGAAGACTTGGTAAGTTGTATTATATCCATATAATAGTAGTCCTAATGTGGAGCTGTAGCATAGGCACTGGACTGCTAACCACAAGGTCCATGGTTCAAACCCACCAGCCACTCCTTGGAAACTCTATACAGGATTGCTATGAGTTGGATTCAACTCAATGGCACTGAAAAACAACAAAAATCCATACAAAGTGTTTTAGGCTGGGTTTTCTAGAGAAGCAAAACCAGTGAAACATACATATGTATATATCAAGAGAAGTTTATTATCAAGGAAATGACTTACTATTCTGGAGTCCCAGGTCTCCAGTGGAAGAGAATGTTTCCAGAGTGTCCATTATATTGGGAACAGGCCACACCCCCAAGAAAATATCCTTTCAATTGATTGGCTGCTCCTAGTCAATCATCATAGCATTAACTATGCCTGTATTAGTTTTCATCATGACGGGAACAAACATGTCTCCATGCTAAACCACTGGAAATCCTGGCCTAGTCAAGTTGACACAGAACCCTAACTATTACACAAAGGAAATACTGTTCAGCAATAAAACTAATAGAATGAATGTTACATGTACCAACAAAGATACATCTCAAAAATGAGTCATATATATATAGTTACAGAAGCCTTGCCCATGCTCCTTCCCAGTCCCCACCTCCAAAGGAGTCCTTGGGTAGCTCAAACAGCTAAGTTCATGGCTACTAAATGAGAGGCTGGTGGCTGAAACCTACCAGGAACTGCCTTGAAAGACCTGATGGTCTACTTCCAACATATCACAGCCCTGAAAGCGTCTCATGGAGTTCAGTTCAACTCTGAAACCCATGGAGCTGCCATGAGTCCAATACACATCAAGGCAACTGGTTTGGGTTGACTGTTCTGCCATACCTCTAAACCACCAGAGGGAACCATTATTCCTATGATTTTTTCGTTATAGATTCATTTTGCCTGTTCTGGAACTTCAAATTCATGGAAAATACAATATGTACTCTTTGAGGAAAGACCTCTCACTCAGCATAATTTATTTTGGATTCATCCACACGGATCCTACATCTATTAGTAGTTTATTATTTTTATTCCTGAGTGTTCCATTGTATGAATTATTCACAGATTGCTTATCCATTGTTCTACTGATGGCCACCTGGGATGTTTCCAGTTTTTTATTATTATGAATAAAATGACAATGAACATTCTTGTGTAAGTCTTTCTGTGGTATATATTTTTATTTCTCTTTGATAAACGTTTAGAAAGAAATCCACTGGCTATGGGAGAGATGATGTTTAGCTTTTTAAGAAACCACTAGATCTCTTCTCAAAGGATTGACTGATTTAATACTCTCACAACCATGTATGAGATTTCTAATTGCTCCACATACTTGTTAGTATTTAGCGTCATCAGTTTATTTAAATTTTAACCAGTATACAGTGGTATCTCATTGAAAAAATGCTTAACTCATAGCAACTCAGTATGGTGTTTCTGAGGAGTCGCTGGTGGACTTGAACCATCAACCTTGCAGTTAGCAGTCCAGTGCTTATCCTACCTTAGGACGACATTATGAAGAATATTGTTCTTAAATATATAATAGAATACAGAGATTAATAAAGTAAGCCATTTATTTTGAAAAACATCAAACACTATATAAAATATTTAAAATATACTAATGCATGCTTCTTCATTAACATTAAAGCAAAATGAAACATGATATTTTATAACAATGCAATTTTGAAGCTGTAATGGGCATACATACATTTCAAGACAGCTGTGATCATTGAGCTGATATAAAACAATCTATGACTTCTACTGGTGACCAAGTTAAAGACTCTGCTTGTGAACTGTTGTTTTGTTTTTATTTATTTATTTTTTAACTTACACTCCTCATAAAAGAAATGCTAAATTTCAAATGGAAGTTAGTAAAAATGAAGAAGTAATTTTTTTCCACTCAAATTTACAGGTTAAAAATCCCCTTTTGCAGAGGATCTATGAACATTCAGTGGAGAGGATCGAAGTTAAGAGTGAGGAATCTCTTGGCTACTATGGAATTCTAGGATATTATGATTCAGCACACTCTAAAGTCAAAGCATGAAGTGAACTGAATGTAAATGAAGGCTCAGGAGCAATTAGCAAGGAATAAGATTGGTGCCCAGAAGAGCAGGTGGCAGGGTGAGAAGAGGAAGAGGAAAGGAAAGACGACTGAAGTAATAGCAGAGACTGCCTGGAGGAAGACTCATCTCATGCTTGAACTCATTGCTCTCTGTGTTTGTTTTAAAATAAAAATCACCTGTGTTTGTTTTAAAATAAAAATAAAATGTCTTGGTTCCACCCCTCAAAATTCTGATTCAGCAGCTTTTGGGTGGGAAATCGGTGCTTTTAAAAAGATCCACTGGTCAGTTAAATGAACAATGATGGTTGAGAACCCTTGCTCTGAACAGGATGTTTGTGTTTTGTACAAGGGTCCTGTTTGGGGGCATTAATGGAATGGAAAAGAGGGGCATGGAAATAATGGACCAGAGCGATCAGGCTGGAGAGAAGGTAGGCAACGACCTGGTTGACAGAGGGGGTGGGGCAGAGTCTGGGGGATAGGCTGGAGGGACGGAGACTGCTATGTTATTAGGAAGGGCTACGGAAAACATGGAACAAGCATTCAGTCTGGCTGGCATTTTGGGGAGGGATCAAAATCCTTACGGTTATTGTTAGGTACTGTCAAGTCAGTTCTGACACACAGCAGTCCCTACTCACAACAGAAGGAAGCGCTACTTGGTCCTGCACCAGCCTCACGGTTGTTACACTTGAGCCTATTGTCGCTGCCACTGTGTCAATCCATCTCGTTGGGAGTCGTCCTCTTTTTTGCAGACTCTGCACTTTACCAAGCATGATTTCCTTCTTCAGGAGGGATCCCTTCTGATAACATTTCCTAAATATGAGAGATGAAGTCTCTCCATCCTGGATTCTAAGGAGTTTTCTGGCTGTACTTCTTCAACACAGATTGGTTTGTTCTGGCAGTCCATGGTACTTTCAATAATCTTCTCCAACACCATAACTCAATGCATCTATACTCTAAGGTCTGCCTTAGAAAATTGTCCAATTTTGACAAGCATATGAGGCGTTTGCAAATACCTTGGCTTGGGTGAGGCACACCTTAGTCCTTAAACTATTATCTTTGTTCTTGAACATTTAAAGAGGAATTGTACAGCAGATTTGCCTAATGCAATGCTTCGTTTGATTTTTGGCTGCTGTTCCATGAATGTTGGTTGCAGATACAAGAAAAATGAAATCTTTGACAGCTTCAATCTTATTCTCATTTATCATGAATTGGTCCAGTGGTTAGGTTTTTTATTTTCTTTACATTGAGGTGTAATCCATACTGAAGGGTGTAGTTTTTGATCTTCATCAATAGAGACAGAATTGGACAGTTTCTCAGTCAATTTGGAAAATATACCATAAATCAGTCAGTGGATGATGAGATCAAATAAAACCCTGTATAATATCTACTCTTTTTTTTTAGAACTGGTCATATTATTGGTCTGGGGTAGTAGGTTGGGGATTGGAAGCAGAGGTTTCAAAATAAGCCAGACAAAACTACACATGTCAATAATTGAAGCATTCTTTCTCTATTCTGTATTTTGGCATTTTATATTGGTATTCATTTCTCAAAAACATGAATTCAACAAAACCAAAGTAACTGTGATAAACTATATGGTCAATTTAGAATATAATTTCTTAAAGCTCATATTAAACCAAAAATCCAAACCCATTCTGACTTATAGTGTGACCTAATAGGTCCACAGAGTTTCCAGGGAGTACTGATGATTCTATAGGCTAAGCACTGGATTAGCTTGATCACAAGGTCAATGGTTCAAGACCACCAATTTCTTCAAGGGAAAAACAAGAGATTTTCTGCTTCTATAAAGATTGTTTCTATTGTTAAGTGCCATTGAGTTGGTTCTGACTTATAGTGATCATGTATAGGATTTCTAAGGAGCAGCTAATGGATTTGAGCTGCCAACCTTGTGGTTCAAACTGGCCTTGCAATCCAGTGCACTAGCCTGCAGCACCACACCAGGATTACAGCCTCGGAAACTCTATATAGATTTTCTAAGAGTCAGAATTTAAGTTGACGGCATTTCACAATAACGTAGGATTTCCAGGACTGTAATCTTTAAGAAAGCAACTGTCACATTTTGATCCCATAGAGTGGCTGGTGGGCTCAAACCATAGACCTTTCGGTTAGCAGCTGAGTGCCTTACCCCTGTGCCATGAGGACTCCAGGCACTCATTAAATCTAATTGTTAAAGAGGGTTGTGATGATCATAGCTAATTAGGTTTTCTGAAATAGAAGGACTTCATTGATAATAAAGATAAGAAATAAAGGAATTTATCAGATAGTATTATAAGTGTGAGAAATATTGGAATGCAACTGTCATTAGTTCAGCAGATCCTGAAAGAGACTTCTGCACCATGAATTCAGACAAAGAGAATGCTTATGTTTAGTGATTCTGGTAGTATCCGATGATATCCTTCAGTGGTGGACATCACAGGTCTGGAGAACTGAGTGGACATCGATTCTGGCTGTCCCGTATCATTGCTGAGTGGACTAAGGTGGCAATAGTGTAACAGTGTGTGATGCCTGAGCAGTGCTCCAGACTGGTCCATGTTGGCACTGACATTGAGAATGGGTTCCAGGGCCAGGCACTCTGGGTCTGGACCATCATCCAGGGTGAACCTGGATGTGCCATGAGGCTGACACACAGCCACCCTATAAATGTGATGAATCACTGGGTACCAGTAACTCTCAATGACATGGGGAAGCCAGTGGACATGTGTTACAGAGTCCTATGCCAACTCATGGCTCAGGCAAAAGCAGCATTTAGTTAGAGATCACATCAGCCGAAAGACCAGGCCAGTCACTTCTAAAAATCAACATATGACTTAGAAATTATAATGACTTGATGAATGTTTGGACTATGACTTCTATGAATGATTATGATTCCCTAGTTTCTTATTGTTTCTGTAATTATAGTTTTCTTTATGTTTTCTCATTTGTAATGACAACTTTTAAAAATAGTTTAAGACTTAGAAGAAATTACAAAAATAGTTCCTGTCTACCATTCACCCAGTTTCCCTCAATAATAATATCACATATAATCCTAGTACAATATCAAAATTTGGAAAGTCTCATGATGCATACTATTATTACATGTGATATATGACCTGACCTTATTTAGATTTTACCAGGTCTGCATGCACTCTTCGTGCGTGTGTTTATGGCTTACCTCTATTTGTAAGGTTGTCTTTCCTGGTTGTCCCTTCCTTGTATAGCCATGAAGTGTTAGCCAATGTTAGGCAAAGGTAGAACTACAGATGACTGTACCTCCCTGTTTGCACATTTTGTTCACTTAAGAATACTCATCCCATATGGAGAAAATGTTATTGTTAAGTGTCATCCAGTCTTTCCAACTCATAACGACTCTGTATAGGGTTTCTGAGGAGCAGCTGGTAGGTTTGAACTACTGACCTTGTGGTTTGCAGCCCAGTGCAGATCCTATAGCACCACATCAGAAATAGACCATGTTTAATCATGCCAGAAAGTCTGGAATTTTATTAGATGGGACCCTGTTTCTTGACACTAACTCATAGAAGGAAATGGCTCCCTTTTGACCAAGAACCCCAATGACATGTTCTGTGCAGATCACACTTAGGGATCAGCTGCTCAAACGTTCTGCTGGAATCTCAAGGAGAAACATGTAATGGCACACCAAGGGCTGAGAAGCTGTCACGGTTCAAGCAAGGTTATTTGTGGTTTCCAAAGAGCGGCTGTAACCATTTATGTTATCCACAAATCTTAGCCTTCAAGAAGTCAGGAAGAAATGTAGCCACGCTGTTTGACCTAGCTAACTCTTCCCCACCTTGCCTCCTTCATCCACCCAGCCCCTTCTCCTACCTTCTGTAGCCTCCGTAACTGTCCCAGGACAAAGAATTTGACATTGGGCTCTACATTTAGGATTGTCCCAGCTGCAGATGGAATGATTAGTTGAGCTGAAATTCCAAGAGAGCTGTTGACAAAGTGGAAATTTTCTAATCTGTGTTCTCTAGTCAGAGAGAAAAGTATTACTTCTTGATTGCAGCATTTTGAACCATGTACAAGGTCAGAGATGTTCATGTCTACGTGTGCACACTTATTGCTTATCAGACCAGAATTCAAGAGCATCTATCCCATGGTTTGCAGGGCATACAGAGAAGGATGTTCTGTTGCCATTCTTGATGTGAAAATAAGGTAAATGATCCTATGGAGCAACTTCTTTAGACTTATTTGTATGTTTATTCTTTTCATTTCCTTCACCAATGAAGTCATATCAATGACATGGTTAAATGTTGCTCTGGAACCAAACGACTTGGATTTCAATTCTAACACTTACACACATTAGTGACTTAACTTTCTGAGATTCAATTTTTTCATCCCTCCCATGGACTAGTGAAGTCCTGGTGTGGTGGTGAGAGTTAATGTGCTAGACTGAAAGGTTTATTTGAACCACAACGTCAGCAGTTCTAGCTCATCAGCCATTTCTTGGAAACCCTGTATATACAGGGTTGCTATGAGTTGGAACCAACTCGATAGCACTTAACAAAAATCACAACAAAACCACAGACTGCTAGAGAAAAATATATATGTCTTGGAAGAATTACACCCAGAAAGTTCCTTAGAAATGAGGATTGTGAGACTTTGTTTCACATATTTTGGTTGAAATGAGGATTGTGAGACTTTGTCTCACATATTTTGGTTTAGTTATTAAAAGAGAGCAGTTCCTGGAACAGGACATCATGTTTGATAAAGAAGGTGATGGTGGTGGTGGTAGTGTGCCGTGGAGTCGCTTCCAACTCTTCGCAACCCTGTATAGGATTTCCAAGGCTGTAAATCTTTATGGGAGCAGAAAGCCTCATCTTTCTTCCGTGGAACAGCTGGTAGTTTCGAACTTCTGATCTTGAGATTAGCAGCCTGATTCCTAATCACTATGCTACTAGAGTGACTTTTGATTAAGTAGAGGGTCAGTTTATGTTATGTTCTGTGGTATATAGGGTTGCTATGAGTTGGAACCAATTTGAAGGCATCTAATAACAAGATTGTGTGGCACTGTGGGTTAATGTGTCAGACTGCAAAGCTGTTTGAACTGCAAGGTCGGTGGTTCAAGCTCACCAGCTCCTCCTCAGAAACCCTATACAGGGTCGCTATGGGTCTGAACCGACTCCACAGCACTTAACAACAACAACAATACAATGGAACTAATTTTAATGTTAACAGTGGTTTTCAAAGTGTGGTCCCTGGACCAATAATATCAGCATCATCTGGGAACTTGTTGAAGATGCAAATGCTTAGGTCCCATCTCAGACTTTCCGAATACAAAACACTGTGGGATGGGGTGGAAATTTTGTTTGGTCAAGTTCTCCAAGTACATGCATGTCTTCTCAAGTGGGAGTATTGCAACAGATAATATATGTAAAATGCTTAGCATACTGACTAAAGTAGTAAATATATGTAAACCATAATAAGATATCTATCACTTGTTTGTCAATTTGTTTTGTGGATGCATGTGTGCTGCTGGAATGTTAAAAACTATTCCACCAGTATTTTCAATAGCAGAAGCACCTATGGTGGACAGATTTCAGTGGATCTTTCAGACTAAGAAGAGAGTAGGAAGAAGGCAAGGTTGACCACTTCTGAAAGGTTAGCCACTGAAAACCTTATGAATAGAAGTGGAAGATTGTCAGATATAATGCCAAAAAATGAGTCCCTCAGGTTGGAAGGCACTCAAAATATGACTGAGGAAGAGCTGCCTTCTCAAATTAGAGTTGACCTTAATGATGTGAGTGGTGCAAAGCTTTCAGGACCTTCATTGACTGATGGGATCCAACTTAAAAGGAGAAGAAGCAGCTGGGAACAACCATTAATAATAGGGAATTGGAATGTATAAAGTATGGATCTAGGAAAATTGAAAGCTGTCAAAATTAAAATGGAACTCATAAAGACCAATTTCCTAGGTAGGGTTTGTTGTTGTCACTAAGTGCCATTAAGTTTGTTCCAACCCATAGCAACCCTGTATAGGGTTTCTGAGTAGCAGCTGGTGAGCTTGAACCACCAAATTGACTTCAAAACTGACTTTGAAGTCCAGTGCATTAACCCACAGTGTCACACCAAGACTCTGGTTTACTATGATGGGAATCAAAAATTGCCAAAAGGAGACTTTCAAGATCGATCTTGAGGTACAATGCTGTCTGTGATAGAATAATATCCATATGCCTACATGGAAGACCAGTTAATATAATTATTGTTCAAATGTACACACCAACCACTGAAAACCATGATGAAGAAGCTGAAGAATTCTAACAACTTCTTCAGTCTGAAACTGATCAAACATGCAATCAAGATGCATTGATAGTTACTAGTTATTGGAATGTTACAATTGGAAACACAGAGGAAGGATCAGTAGTTGGAAAATATAGCCTTGATGATAGAAATGATGCTGAGGACCACATGATAGAAATATGCAAGACTGATGACTTATTTATTACAAATGACTTTCTAAACAACATAAAGGGAAACTATACATGTTGACCTCACCAGATGGAATACACAGGAATCAGATTGACTACATCTGTGGGAAGAGATGATGGAAAAGCCTATTAACATCAGTCAAAACAAGACCAGGTGCCTACTGTGGAATAGGCCACCAATTACACATGAACAAGTTCAGATGGAAGCTGAAAAAAATGAAAATAAGTCTTGGTTGTTGGTTGGTTATGTGCCAACTTTGCAGTTCAAATGACTTTGTAGTCCAGAACATTAACGCACAGCACCATACCAGAACTCCAAGTATACACCAGGATCTTGAGTATATCCTACCTGAATTTAGAGACCATCTGCTTTGATGAATTAGACACTAATGCCTTAAGTCCTGAAGAGCTGAGAGATGAAATCAAGAATATCATACATGAAGAAAGCAAAAGACCATTCAAAATATAATAAAGAAAGAAAAGACCAAAATGGATGTCAGAAGACTCTAAAACTTGCTCTTGAATGTAGAGAAGCTAAAGTAACTGGAAGAAATGATGAAACAAAAGAGCTGAACAGAAAACTTTCAAGGGCAGCTTGAGAAGTCAAAGAATTATAATGAAATGCACAAAGACCTGGAGTTGGAACACCAAAGGGGAAGAACATGTTCAGTATTTCTTAAGCTGAAAGAACTGAAGAAACAATTCAAGCCTTGGGTTGCAATACTAAAGGATTCTAGGGACAAAATATTGAATGACACAGGAAGCATAAAAGGAAGATGAAAAAATACACAGTCAATATATCAAAAAGAATTCATTGATGTTCAACTATTCAAAAAGTAGTATATGATAAACAACTGATGATATTGAAGGAAGAAGACTAAGCTGCAATGCAGGCAGGCTTTGAAGAAAAACAAGGTTCTAGGAACTGATGGAATACAAATACAATACAAATAGAAGCAGTGCTGAAAATGCTTACTTGCTTTTGTCAAGAAATTTGGAAGACAGCTACCTGGTCCACTGATTGAAAGAGATACATATTTGTGCCCATTCCAAAGAAAGGTGATCCAGTGGGATGTGGAAATCATTGAACAATATGATATCATTAATATCACATGCAAGTAAAATTTTGCTGAAGACAATTCAAAAATGGCTGCAGCATTACATAAACAGGGAATTGCCAGAAATTCAAGCTGGATTTAGGAGAGGATGTGCAAGGATAGAAATGGAACTTAGATAGAAGCAGAGAATACCAGAAATATGTTTACTTGTGCTTTCTGATTATGCAAAGGCATTTAACTGTGTGGATCATAATGAGCTATGGATAACATTGCAAAGAATGGGAAGACCACTTTATTTTGTGCATAAGGAATCTGTACATAGATTAAGAGGCAGTTGTTAGAACAGAACAAGGGAAAACTTAATAGTTTTAAATCAGGAAAGGCGTGCACTAGGTTTACATCCTTTCACCATATTATTCAACCTGTATGCTGAACAAATAATCCAATAAATTGGATTATATGAAGAAGAACATGGCATTAGGATTAGAGGAAGAATCATTAACAACCTGGAATATGCAGGTAACACAATTTAAAATACATTAAGTATTTTAAGAGGAATTAAAATACTTAATAATGAAAATCAAAGATTACAGCCTTCAGTATGGATTGCACCTCATTGTAAACAAAATGAAAATCATCACACTGACAAAAGAAATAACACCATGATAAATGGAGAGAAGATTGAAGTTGTCAAAGATTTCATTTTACTTGAGTCCACAATCAATACTCATGGAAGCAGCAGTCAAAAAATCATACGATGGAGAATCCATCTGCAAGTGCCCGAACTACGATGACCCATCCTATGGAACCACTGGCAGAGAAGATCTTTTGCCTGTTTTTTTTCCCCCTGACTATTGTTGTTAAGTGCCATTGAGTTAGTTC